>NC_050456.1:61022692-61361597 GCF_903995425.1 Onychomys torridus | reverse complement strand
TAGCAATTAGAGAGCAGACATGTTTAAACACAGGAGTGGTTCTCTAACTAATTCAGTTTTATGATTCCTGTAAAGTTAAATGGGGAGGGAAAACAAACACATAAATGTCAGAAGAGTAAATTACATTTATTCCATTTATTTCCACTAAAATAAGATGTATTCGACCAGAAGCACAGACACATCAATTTAAAAAGTGATGTGTAAAATTCTCATAGCCATATTGCAATCAGTTGTGAACCTTTTTTTTTTTTTTACTTTGTTCTACACTTCCCAAGACAATGGCTGTAGTTCTGAAACACTCATAGACAACTTCTTCTTAAAAAAACAAAAACAAAAACAAAAACAAAACAAACAAAAAAAAAACCATCTTTACATCACTTCACTTGAATGTATGTTTAAAATAAGAAGCAACACAATTCCCATTGCCATAGTTAGCATTTCTAAGAACCTTCCCATTGTCAGTACAAGCTTGCACATTTGGAGCAAAATCATTGTGCTGAAATAGTCTGACTACATATAATTGGTAGTCAATTTTAATCTAATTAAATTATTTAAATATCTTATTCCACTTGACATACTTCAAATACTCTGGAATATTCTAACTTGGAATATGCATGGTAATTAAGATTCAAGAAAAGGAAAAATAAGATGAGAAATTACTATATTAATTTTATCGCTACTGCATTTAAGTATAGTAGAATATATTCGATATATAAAAAGTTAATGATAGGAACTTAGCACAAACACATATCCATGGCCTACAAACATACAGAAGAAATTGAGTAAGAGGTCTGGAAAATGCTGAGCCAGAAAATTAATCAACCATTCCTTTTATACCCAATCTCTGGGGCCTACTAAATAGGAAGAATGAAGTAAAAATAGTAGACTGGGATGAATAACCAATTACTTCTCTTTTGGAGAAGTGTTTATGTAATTTTCAGTCAGTGCTGTGAAGGCAACCCCCCTTTTTCCATCCATATAGCTTTCCCTTTTCCTCCAAGCCAGTCTAATAAGCAGACCAGGGACCAGGTGGATGAGTAAAGACACTCCCCCGAAAAAAGAGCTCTGGCTGTTTCCTTCACAGTGGCTTGTAATAGAGACTTTGGCTGAGACAAACTCTGTGATGTGTCCAATGGCCACTGTCACATCCCAGTGTGCTAGCTACTTGCATATTGTATTCTGTTTGAAAAATCCAGTTGCTAATCTGGGACTAGTCTCTGGGAGACAAAGAACATAAGAGCTGCTTTCTAATCCAGGTACCATAATTTTACTAATACATAATACCAGGAAACAAAACCCATTTCATTTTACAACTAACTCCAAAGTTATACCAAAAGAAGTTCTAAATAAATGGACAGTGGCGATTGTAAAGAGAATAGCATTACTAGGAAAAGTTTGGACACCAAAAAAGACATTGTTTTCTTTTTTCGTGTTTTTTTTTTTTTTTTTTCTCCAAGAAAGGGTCTCACTATGTAGCAATGACTGTCTTGGAACTCACTATGTAGCCCAGACTGGCCTTGAACTCATAGGAGTCTGCCTGTCTCTGCCTTCCAAGTGCCAAGAATAAAGGCATACATCACTATGGCCAGCCCCCAAGATATTATTTTATAAAGAGAAACAATTAGAAAATTATTTTCACTTCAACGAGTTAATACTGTGTACATACCAGTTCTGAAAGCCCTGCACAAAGATGGTTTCAGAATTGTCCCATATGGAGGATCCCTTCTATCAGAGTGAAATCTCCAAATCTTTGTAGAATTCCTGGAACAGAGTGAGCATTCGATGAGAGCTGTTCGAACAAATACAATAATGAAGTAATAACTATGACTGACTGTTGACATCTTGTTGTGCCCTACCCTATGCCATTCCGTATCACAGAAAACAGTCTTTTTTAAGTCAGTGTCCTGACCTTAGACTCCATCTTACACAATACTTTGGACTCCATTTTGAGCATTGAGGATGTCTTTAAACTTAGGTTGTCATGAGAAAAGCAGAATATGTCCAGCACTTCCCACTTGACCCTGACTGGAAAAGGACTTTACCTGGAAGAAGAAAGAATACTAACTTGCAAATTTATTGTGGTGAATTGAGAAATTGAGACTGAAACAACGTATCAGGCTTCTCAGACACATTATAGTCAAGTGGAGTTTCATTTCTTTTCCTGGAACCATGAATATGTGAAAACATCTAACACTGTGATGGTCAAGGGCCCATATCAATGTGCATCTGAACACTTGATGTGTGCTGCAAGGGACTATCAGGCTGAACTCCAAATTATTCCAGGAATTTTGCTCTGTCCCCTCTGATGTTGGGGAAGCCTATTCAAATTACCCTCTGACAATCCTCCAGTTTGACCATCAGAATCTGTTGTCTACCCAACTACCTGATAATATTTTTGGATCTGATTCTTCACCTCAGAAGGTAGATATAACTCTTCAACTCTCTGACTTGTCACCAGGCCCCATCAGCAGAAAGAACAGCAACAGCTAGAGCCAGAGCGTCTCCGGAGAGTAGGAATATCAAGCCAATCACTGTTGATGAAACCACTGTGCTTGTAAATTTAATGTTCTTCACCAAATTCTGACATTTTAGAAAGACCTCAATGTGTTTTGCTCAAAAACAGATATCTCTTTGTTCTTATCCTTTATCATTTGCTAATTGAATTTAACCAATTTATTGACCAAAACAGACCTTCCTCATAACTGTCTTCAGTTAACAGTTTCTGTGTTCCTTCTGTACTTAAGTACTTAAAAACCAAAGTAACAATTAATAAAAAAGTGTTGGTTTTTATTTTTTTTGGGGGGTGGGGAATCTGGTGGCAAATTTAGTAGTCTGTTGAGGTATGTGCTTATCTCACCTAGACTAGACAAAGCATTCACTGATATGTATTGTGTACTTATTAGGCTTTTTCACCAGTCACAGGGCAGCTCAAACAATACAGAAGTAACCTGCTCAGATGTTGGTAGTGCCAGGTATGGTGATATATGGTTATAATGCCAACACATGGGAGGTAGACATAGGAACTGAAGTTTCATGGCCAGTAATCATAGTGGGATAATAAAGACTAAAAATTACCAATGTGGTTGATGCAGGAGAAAAGAAGAGGGAGGAAGAGGAGAGAAGAAGAGCATGACAAGGAAGGAAGAAGGAAGGGAGAGAGGAAGAGAGAAGGAGAAAACAGTTCTGAACATAGTATGTAAAAACTCAAATTTGGGAGTGAGACATTTTAACCATGGAAGGTTGGATTTCCTCACCATGGACCAACTACAGCAGTCTGGAACTGGCTCTGACCATTAGCTCAGGTACAGAAGCATTCCAAGTGTATATGATTCATTGTAATTCTAAAACACACCCTTGGGTGGAATTTTAAGATGATCATAACACAAAGTATCCAGAGTTGTATACAACATCACATGAAACGGTGGAGAAGAAATCATGCAAAATGCAAATCAGGCAACACACTCTCACAATCACATGGATGCTCCTGTCCTTTGGACACCCACATCTGTTGTCCTATTAAACTCTTTTCTCTATGTATTTCCACTTACACATCTTTTTCTGATTAACTATCTCTGTTTCAGGCACTATCCAGTTCCTTGTATTGGGACACAGAATCTGGAAACCCTCTGGGGTTCCCTGCTGTAACCTACTATCTCCTGGTATCACAATGATTTTTTTGAAAAAAAGTTGTTTTTTCCCAATAAAGTTTTGTTCTCCTTTGTGGACATTTGAGTTGAAACTATTATTACACAGCCTCTGGGCCATGTGATGACCACGTTTTTGCTAGCTATTGTTTTTTTTGTTACTTCTTGTGCCTTTTAGCTCCTATTCAGGAAATATCCTGGTGCCAAAGATCAAGAAAACATAATCAGAAGTAAATTAGCTTACACCATGATCCTCTTCCTCCCAGTTCTACTCATATTCTGGAACATAACTCCAGGAGATTTTTTTCCTGATTCATAAAATGATCTCAGACCATGTGATTAGCAGTACTGTTGTCCAATCATGGTTGATTTTCCTTGCTATGAAATAAGGCCCTAAAATGAAATAGGACCGGAGAATATCATGGATGAGCATTTATCACAATACAAGCAAATACACTCTATGTGTACACCTACACACATGCACAGACTTTGCACATCTGTATTGCCGTTTTTTATATTCTGCAAACCCAAAGCTAAATGTTATAAGACAGAGTGGATCTGAGCTTTTGTTATAATTTTTAAACTACTTCACTACAAAAAAAGAATATAATATTAATAATCACAATGAATAATTTTCTTATCCTGGTTGTCTATGTTGCATCTTAATCACATAAATAATAAATAAGATTATTTTTAGACTCAAATATAAAATAACACCTCCTTATCTATAGCATTTGCTTATATACAAAAAGTTAAACATTAAAAAGGTAAAATCGTATTTAAAAGCCACAAACTTAGCCGGGTGGTGGTGGCATATGCCTTTAATCCCAGCACTCGGGAGGCAGAGGCAGGCGGATCTTTGTGAGTACCAGGCCAGTCTGGTCTACAGTGGGAGATCCAGGAAAGGCGCAAAGCTGCACAGAGAAAACCTGTCTCAAAAAACAAAAGCAAAAACAAAAACAAAGCCACAAACTAGAAAATGCTTCTGCATTCTTGTTTAAGAATTCCTCCTAATATATCATACTGACATATACAAAGACAACTAGATCTGTATTCCTTATCCTGCTTAGGTATCATTCCTTTACTCCCCATCTATTATTGATTGACATAAGTGAAATGTTAATCCCAAAGTTAGTCCAAATCCTTGATCAACTAACACCTTTTTTTAGGCCAAACTTCAGACATTGTTTTTTCACTTTGCATTTACTAAATTCAAATACTTAGTCATTATTCCCTGATAATAACTAATTGTGAAAAAATCAGCAATCAGTTTGAGGAGGGCAAGTCAGAGACTAGGAATATGGTTGTTTTGTGTCAGGGCATGGACTCAAGTATTGATCATCAAAATCAAACCCAATCAAACAAAGAAATGGCAAAAATAAAGCTCTTCTGGTGAGTTCCCCGTGCTTTGCTCTCTATCAGAGTCTGATCCTCATATGAACAATAACTCTTTATAATGTGTATTCTTCTGTTTAAATTCTGCATACTCCTTTACTGTGTCATCCATACATTCTTCATAATGAATACCAAGAAAGAGCCATAAATATTGTAACACAGTCTTCGTGGCTGCTTTAAATTGCAGCGCAATGGGGGCTGGATATTTTGACTGGGCATCTTAATCCTAGTATATTCTTTTCACCATTTCTTTTGTGTTTATTTGTGATATCCTCAGTATATAATTTTTGATGATCTGAAGAGTATATACTCTGATCTGTAATTCATAACTGTTACACATAATAAAATCTTGGAAACTTAGAGGAAATTATTGACATTTTAAGCAAAAGAGTATTTTGTCTCTCTATCATATGTTGATATCTGTTTTCACATGATAAAGAGTTCACATTATGGAGCGCAGGTGATAATTAATACACAGAGAGTGTTTATTGTTCTCCTGTGGCAGTTCTCTATCAATGACCTGTTTACTTTTCCACTCCTTACATGGTATTCCTGTTAATGCCACATAGAGACAGTGCTATCTCAAAGACACTTACAAACTGTTAACCCATACAGCTTTTGTTTGAAAGAAACAGCTAAAGAACAAAGCCACTCAGATGAACAATGGCCTCTAAGATTCTTCTCAAGCCTAACCTCATAAGCTAAATACAGAAGGCTGAGACACACAAGGTTAAGGGCAGATGTGGAAGGAAACTTGAAGGGAAGGAGTGGGAGTAGATAGAGCAAAATACATTGAATCCATGCATGAACAGTAAACAGAATATTAAAAAAAAAAAAAAAAGATTCAGCAAATGTAATACAGTGGCCTGAAGGTGGATCTGTACAAAAACCTAAAGAAGCAGAGATCCTTAAATTAACTGGTCCATCTGTCAAAGTCTGTCCATTGTATGTGGCAGCATTTACTTATAAACACCTGTTTCTTTATTATTTATATTATTATTTGTCCAGGACTATTATGACATTTTCAAGCTATTCCTATGAGTTCTTTGATCCTCTTTTCTTGAATTCAATCTAGAGACCTCATTATTAATTCAACCAAAAGAATGAAGACAATACAAGTGTCTTTCAAAGCTAAATGAAAAGCACATCCAGCACCTGCCTTGCATATGTTTTTTTCTTTTTTCTTTTTTCTTTTCTTTCTTTTTTTAATGTTTTCAGCACTAAAGTATCAATTATACCCACACAGAAGCCACCATGGAGCTATGTTGTTCAACAGCCATCTTTCCCAAGACAACAATATACAAATAAGTAAAGGAAGCCAATTCACAAAGTAGATGCAGGTACCATTGCTACTTTCAACTGAATGTGGTAGAGAAGAATTAGAGAGCCTGATACCAGTGAGTTACCAAAGCACATAATCACTAGACTCAAGGTAGGACCATTGCTTTCTGTTCTAAATTTGGAAAGGTAATGATTCAGTAGACCTACACTACAGCAATGGGTACATACTTTTGCCCTTCACACTTTTAAAACTTTGACCCCCAAATAGTTTGCACTTAACAAACTAAGGCTGAAAATCAAGAGTGTCATAATGAGGTAATTGAGCATACAATTGTAGAGAAGTCCCTATATTTTAGGGAAAGGTAATGAAGTCATTACTCAAGGAACCCATTAGAAGTACAATTACTTGCAAGCTAATATCTGCCTGTATGGCTAATTGTAGACAGAAGAATTTGAATGAAAAATGGAATGCCTAGAAGAAACTCCTCAGAAATGCATTTCTCTAATACTCTGTTCAGGTTTCTGCTGACCTATGGCATTAGATAACAAGAGATATTTCTAGATATAAACATATTACTGATATTCTGAGCTAAATTTTTATTTTTGATGGCCCTTTCAACTATAATCTTTAGTGTGTCACAGTTTTATCTTTTTTCCTTAACCACTTCATACTAGTAACAACTTCTTAATTTCTTGGATATGTCTATTATGAAAACATATTATGTCATAAAATAAAAACTGGTATATTTATTGACAAGATAGAGGAAAGAAAACATAAACTGCATTTACTAGAATGTACATTATATATGGATTAGAGGTAATAAAATTATAATTAGTGTAACTTCAAAATTATGTTATAATTATTACAATTCAAAAACAAGAAAATAATAAAAATATTCCTGTGATTATTAAAATATTGCACATTACATACACAGAGAGTGAAATGGGGAAATGGGGTCTTAAAGAGCTTTGGATGTTTTGGAAGTTGTGAATAAGTGGTGAACTAAAGTCCATGAAAATATTAGGAGCCTCTAGAGTTTCCCCTCACTAGAGGATTTGGGGTCTTTTGTCTCACAAAACTGGCATATGTATGATCATTTATCTCCCTTTTCCAGGTATGATAGTCAAACTTAATTGCTCCAATACAAGCCAATTTAGTTACTTTATATAAAATATGAGTTAACATCTTAGGTAGATAGTAGTCTTAATCCTATTTATCAGGCAGTGTTAACTCTGGTGATATTTTATTTGTGCACCCCAATAAAACTTATCTAGGGATCAGAGAACAGAGCCAGCCACTAAATTAGACATAGACATCAGGTGTGGTAGCACACTCCTTTAATCCTATCACTTGGGATAGGCAGAGATCCATTTGAATCTCTATGAGTTCAAAGCCCAGGATACAACACAACAAAAGGTGTGGTGGCTCTAACCTTTAGTCCCAGGACTTGAGATCTCATGTCTTTGCTTGGGAAGGACACATGCCTTTAATTCCAGGAAGTGATGGCAGGAAGCAGAAAGGTACATAAGGCTTGAGGACTAGGAACTGGAGGCCTTTTAAGCAATTCAACTGAGACTCTCAGGGGTGAGAACTCAAAGTCATTCTGTCTTAGGATTTGTGGAAATAGGATCAGCTGAGCAGTTGGCAAGGTGAGGTTGCCTGTGGCTTGATCTATTCCTCTGACCTTTCAGCATTCACCACAATATCTGGCACTGGATTGTCTATTAATAAGACCATATAACAATTCATTTTACAGTTAACTTACACCAACATTGGGATATGATTTTGATATCAGATGACTGGTATACTTGATTACTTCACTTTGATTGGTAATTTTATTTTCTAGTAACAGAAACACAACATTAAGACTATATTGAATTTCCTCACTTACAACTTACTGAATTAATAGTGGAAAATTTTTTCAGAAATTTTAAAAATGGATTTACATATTTATTAAAATTTTATGTATGCATGGCATTTGAGGTGTCTGTGTATTTGTATGTGTGTGTCTCAGATGTTGGCTTACACTTTCCACTTTTTTGTGACAAGGTCCCTTTTTCATGTTAAATTAGACTGGATGGCTTTCAAAATTCAGCTCTTCTGTCTCCTATCTCACCTCCAAGTAAGAGCACTAGTATTCAGACACTTACGTTATTGAATCTGGATCTTTTGTGACTCATGTGGATCCAAATTCAGGTTTTTATGCTTTTGCTGCAAGTGTATCCATTGATCCACTTGAAGCACCTTTGGTAGACATAACCCCCTGCAGTAATTCTCTTTCTGCACACACCCTAACCTCTCAAGGTTCATCCAAGTAACTGTTATTGTTAAGTCCTGAATTTCAATGTCATTCTCTGTTTGGGAACCCTAACCATTCAGGCTATGTGCATGGCCAAGCATTACTCACTGGCTGTTTAATGTGACCTCCCTAGCCTGATAAATGTTATGAGAATGGGTCAGACCCTGAATATGTAACATATTATCCAGAGTTTGGCTGTTGAAAAGTAGTGATAGTGTGGTATGTGATAAAAAGGAGATGTAGCTGAGTTTGCAGATGGAGTAAGGTTAGAGAGTGAGGGAGTGAGAGAATGAGTGAGTAAAGAGTGAGTGAATGATGTAGAAGTATGTGTGTGTGTGTGTGTGTGTGTGTGAGAGAGAGAGAGAGAGAGAGAGAGAGAGAGAGAGAGAGAGAGAGAGAGAGAGAGGAGAGAGAGAAAGCGCTGTGTGAAGGAGCTGCTGCTTATGTGAAGACCTGTAGAGGGAATGTGGCACTGTGTGATAGAGTATGTGTATGGCTGTTCTGTCAGCTGTTTCATTATATTGAAGTGGAAGTCCTGCAGTCTAGACCCTTCAACAACATAGTCCCTAAGTGTTCCATAAATGATACCTTGCAAAGACAATCTTTTAGTGTGTGTCAATCCTCTCTCTAAACTTCTGCACAAAATCTTATATTTACTCTCCATCAACTGTTATTCTTTTACTCTCAATATTGCATCATCTAGCAGTTTACATACTTCTTAAAATTCAGAAACATCTCAAATTCCCTTTAAATCTTCATATTATCCTTATTTCACAAGAATAAGCTCATCTTTCATCACCATCTTAACCATCTATTTCACATGCTATTGTATAGTTCATAAACAATGGAACCTGAAGTGCTCTGTACAGTATTCAGTTCTCTGTTTCTATTCCATATATTGATTTGTCCGTGTCCACCCAAGACATACTCTTCCTCTGGAAGACATAGGCCTTAAAGTATATCATTCTAGGCTTAAGTTTTGAAGAAGTTGCTACATGTTAATTGTATGTACTCCATAACTTTAATGAAAGTGGGAATGCAAATCTTTCTAACTGTTCTGAGTGTACATATAGATGGTAAAATTTATTCTACTAATATTATGGTTCTTATAGCAACAGGTCAAGGATTATTTATTCTGAGTGTCATTCCCCTGTTAGAGGTAGTAGAAAAAATATAGGAAGGAGAAAGGAACAAAAGGTTACTTCTGCAATATATGCTGAAATGGAATTCGAGCATTTTTTCTCAATTGTTTCCGTAATCTTGGAAAGATCACTAAAGTCCCTGACTTTGAGGAAAATGTAGATTTGATCCACTCAATTCTTACAAATTATATTTGGCCTTTAAATTTCTCTGTAAGCTAATATCTGTGATTCATTAACATAGCAGATAACCAACATTGTGAAACAATGTTCACTCCTAAACCAACTAATCATATAGTATATCTCTCCAGAGATAAACGAAGATGGCCAGGGTTACAGGCAAGGATGAATTTTCAATATGCAAAGGAGCTCACCTCACATCAGCTGCTCAGAGGTTTACTAGTGTGATTAGTGCTGAATTCAAGAGTCATCTGTTTCCTCTTTATCATTATGTTACCATAAGGCTCTGTAAAAATATGCTAGACTTCACATTAACCCCATTTTCCTTTTGCTGTGACCTAATTTTCTGATTCATTCGCTTCAGTTTCTCTCTTCCTTGAGGAAAATGTAAAGGAAGATTTTATTTATTCTACCAACTAAAATTATTCCTTCTAATATTTCATTGACTTATACCTTAAAATTATGAGAGTCATATTATTTCATATTAAAATGAATCTATGGGGTATGTTCAGTGTCTAATGTTTCTTAAAGCATTATTTTGTGTGTCTTTATTTTACTCATTTTTAAAAATGAGCATTCTAGTTCTCAATTTGCCTACAGTATATAAACAATATCATCCAATTTGGGAAACTTGTAAAACAACTTGGTTATTATGGAATATTAATGATGGATATTTTATTTCCTTTTCTCCTTTGAACTTTAAAGTTATATAACCCCTTATTTATCAGCATCTCTGTCATATGATCAAGCATATGAATTCCATGTGCCCCATAAATGGCTCTTTTCTGTCAAAATACAACTATAAGTTACTTAAGACCAAGGCTAAAGAGGAATATATATATATATATATATATATATATATATATATATATATATATATACATACATACATACATACATACATACACACACACACGCACACACACACACACACACACACACACACACACACATATTAACTAATATATATTGGCTGGGCTGTGGTGGCGCATGCCTTTAATCCCAGCACTCAGGAGGCAGAGGCAGGCAGATGTTTGTGAGTTCAAGGCCAGCCTGGTCTCCTGAGTGAGATCCAGGAAAGGTGCAAAGCAACACAGAAAAATCCTGTCTCGAAAAACCAATATATATTGTAGCCATTAATAAAAAAAAAGGCTACAAATTCAAAGAGAACTGGGAAAATATATAGTAAAATTGGAAAGAGGATAAGGAAAGGGAAAATAGCATAATTAGAATCTCAAAAAAATAAAAGAAACAATTTTTAAAAAGTTATTTTTGAAGTCTTCCTTTCATGCCCTTTTTAAAACCTATTATAATGTTGGTCAACTTTTCCAACTTTTCAAGAAACAGCGATATCTACATCCAACTACTGCTTTTAATGATGATTATACTGAAAATCCCATCATTCCTTGATGGAGACTGAAGTCATGGCAACTGACTAGTTTGTAGGTTTTGACATACTCTATGCTCTTTCTTTGATGCTTTACAATTCAAATGTACATCAAAGAAGTTATACTGAGTTTACCGAGGAGACACTAAGGAACAAATGGATACATTAATTAGAACACAAGAAAGGCCAAGAACAAGCACCCACTTTTCTGGCATCAAAAGCAAGAACATCTTTGCCATTCTATATCTTTCAGTTCTTGCTTCCTGCTTCCCTCTCCACCTTATTTACTAAAGTATTGACTCATGTACTGCTCAATATAATTTCCATGAAATGACTATGGTTCATATTGTTGAAATTTTAGTGAAACTTTACTACTGACATATTTCTATGAAATGTGAGACAATTGGGCCTTGTAAACTTTTCCTCACATCTCTAATTTTTTTTCATATTTGTTTGGCAGATGCCTTTCAGGAAACTAGAGGTCTAAAATACAAAAAGAATAATGTGTGTTTCTCTATTTTCAGAACAGACTTACTAGCATTCTTTTGGAATTCATTCATGTGCATTCTGTCATTATATTTTTTAAGGGCATTCTAATTCATGCCTAGGTTGTGATATAAATGATCTGTGACTTTCTAGTTCTCTTACAAGACTGTGAAACATAATTAGAAGTAACAATGGCCGTATACCAAGGAATGTTTGGTTTGCAAAACAATATACTGGTTATTCGGATTAAAGAAAGTGAAATGAAATATTAAAGCAAAATAATGCTGATGTCTTGAGAGACAGGGTAATATTACATTGCTTACTAAAATTGAATGCAAGTTGAGATGTCTTGTTTTCAATTAAAAATACATAATTTTTGGGAATATTGATCATACAGCATTGCATACTATGATTTTTCAATTTTTATTCATAATTTTCACTGGGAACAAAAATAATCAATTTAAAAAGGATTTAAGTTATTTGTTACTTTATCATTACACTCTAGAAAATATACTACTTTATAATTACTAATTAAAGCTACAAAATAAAATATTTCCTTTCACTTACTGGTAATTACTTAAAGTTGATAAACATGTCTTGGGATTTATAGAACTTCAAAACAGCTGTCATGGAGTAGAATTGGAAAATTAATTTTAGTTACTAAGACAAACTTCAGCTATACTTCAGCCGAAGAGCAGTGAGACACATAAATATTATAAATATATGCACAGATTGTACCAAAGGCATCAAATAAAAACTATTCAAAATCATGGTTCCTAGTAATGTGTTCTTTTTTCATTCAGTAGCAGTCATATTTGTTGATGTTGAAAATATTCATTACCAGGTTGAGAGATGACCTCAGGCCAGATCAGCCCAATAGTGTTAAATTAATGGATCATTGCTATCCTGAGTTTTGAAAACAAGAATTTCCAAGGAAAAGTTTGAATCATGAAATTTAGTTTAGTGCTCTTTGATATCACTGAAGTACCTCTTGGTTGTTACACTCTTTTTGTTCCTCATCCCCTAACAGCTATGTGATGTTATGCAATAAAAACACATTAACACACTACTAATGTGTTTCTTTCTTTGAAGAACTTTTTGGAGAAGTTAAAAACTTCGAAGTATCAAGTGAGCATTTCTAAATATTGGGGATCTCTAACATCCAACAGTGCACATGCTTGTTTTAGTTCCTCTTTTGTTTGTTTCATATTCATTGAAACACAATCTCATTGTGTAGCCCTGGTTGCCCTAAAACCGTCTTTATATACTTGAATTACCTTAAACCTACAAAGATTCTCCTGCCTCTTCCACTAGAATGCTGAGATTAAAGGCCACCATACCCAGTCTCACCACTTGATAAAGGAATAAGGAGGGTTATAAAAATTGTTTACTTGCTGACAGTCAATTAAATATTTTCAAGATTCTTTGTAATTTGACCAAAATGAAACCAAGTCTATTCTGAATCATGTTTCATACATATACCAATTTTCATCCATGTAGGCAGGTCAGTAGTCTCCTATAAATGATATACTGACATGGGAAGGCTATAGCTGGAGTCTTCCTGTGTGCACTTGGCTCCTGCATCTGCTCACACCCAAGTAAACACACAGAGACTTATATTACTTATAAACTGTATGAGCATGGCAGCCTTCTTTCTATCTAGTTCTTATATCTTAAATTAACCCATTTCTATTAATCTATAAGTTGCCAAGTGGCTTGTAGCTTACTGGCACTTTACATCTTCTCATGTCCACAGCACCTGGCAGTGTCTCATAACTCAGCCTTCCACTTCCCAACATTCTCTTCTCTGCTTATCTTGCCTATACTATACTTCCTGCTTGTCTACTGGCCAATCAGTATTTTATTTATCAATCCATCAGAATAACACATTCACAGCATACAGAAACACTTCTTCAGCATAAGTCAACTTCATCTAATCTATTAAATTGGATGCTTACTGAGCAGAGCCAAGAATTTTCATATTAAATATTGTTTTTTGGTTAAGCTCACACCGAACCCAGCTAAGCTTCACATAAATTGAAGACAAGGCTATCTCTAATCAGATTATAGAACCAAAATTATGACTCTTTTAGGTTCTATCATATGCCTTGTGGGTGAGTCTTCATTGACATGTTTCCTCTCACTTCTGTAAGACAAATATCAAAGGGAATGACTTCCTTAAGGGTCAGTCTTCCTGACCTTCTCTTTGTTATTTATTTGTACTGTCAGAAGTTAGCCCACATGCTTCTCACTTCAAAGAGGATAGAAAATGCATGTATACTAAGCATTTAAAAGCATAAATTTCTAATTTTAATAAGAAAAATAAATTAAAATAGATAAGTATGAGAACCTTTATGAAAAGATTTCAGTGAATGTTGAGTCGATTAGGCTAATTAAAAAGATATAAAATGTTGATATCTTTCCAGTTCACACTTGCAAAGAAGCATCATGTATTCTAATATCCTGTGACCCATGTAACTCCTGATTACTATTGATATATTTAGTAATAAACACTGCTTAATTTCAAAGTTATCATTGCTTTTAAGAAAAATATAATTTTCATAATGTTAAAAGCAACAGGACTGTCCACATGTGAGAAGAAAAAGGATAACATCAATGAAAATGACAAACTTGACTATGAAAGAACATGGTCCTCAACCTTATATAAAGATCCCTGGGCAACTGAGAAAAGCACAAAGCAGGAGCTGTGGTCTTCTCCAGAGAAGAGCACAACCATTGGCTGTCCAGTGCCAAATAGTCAACCCTGAAAACACACAAACAAGTAACATTATTTCTACTCAACATTTTATATTTAGGAATATACATATATGTGTGAAATAAAATCATTTAAAAAATGGCCATGAATTTGGAGGAGAGTAGGAAGGGGTATATGGGAAAATTTGAATAAAGGGAAAGGACAGATGAAATGCTCTAATTAAATTATAATTTAAAAAATGAAACAAATAATTTAAAAGCTGAAACAATAAAAAGCTATATTAAAAATATGATTAAAAATCTATGACCACAAATGTCAATTATTTTAGAATATTAAGTGAAAATATCTTAAAGAATCTCATATGTGATGATGTCACTATCAAAATAGTAAGCTGAGAATTGAAGAATAAATGGATGTGATAACAGAAATAACAAAATATCAAATTTAAATTGATGTTAAATTGTTTAATGGGACCAAGAAATGGCTTCATACTTAAGAATGGTTAGTTCCTACCATCCACATCAGAGACTCATAATCCCCAGTAACTACTTCTTAAGATGATCTAATGCCTTCTGGCTTCATGGGCACCATCAGAAAGACAGATATACAGATACATATAAATTTAAAAGTTGGTGCCATAATAAACATGTTAGTTATCTTCATTAATATTTATGTATTTCATACATATATTAAAGCATCAAAATGAAAAGGGACATATGTTAATCATCTTAATTTAGACATTTTTAAAAGTAAATAATTCTTTGCCTATATTTATTAGCATGAAACTGCATAGAATTTGGGAACCCAATTAATAGGAAGTAGTAAATCAGACAAAAACCACTTCATTCCTAAAAAAATGAAACTCTTCTTGAATAGGCCTACTGGACGATGACACATGATGATGTTGCAAACACACACTGATTTAGAAGAGAGGAAATACTTTCCACATGTCTTAGTTACATTTGATCATTAAATCTACGAAATATTCTAAAACCAAGCAGTTTGAGAAAAATATTCACAGATTGGTTTATTTATTATTTTTATACACAGGCCATCTCAATAAAAAGTTCTAAGAATGATTAGTTTTACACTTACCTATTGCTTCATGCTATAATCCTATATCATCGCTAAGCTTAACAAGGAAATGAGACAAAACTTATCCATTTCATAGAGTCTTCATAATAGTTGAGGCCTGTGAAATAAAGTGTGACTAGTTTAGAAAATGAATTCTTGTCTCTTCTGATGGGATAAGCTGGTTCTCTGAGAATGATAAAGCTCCTCTAGAGGTGTGGAGTTGATGGAATTCGAGTACTTCTGTAGTGTCTCTTTCTAGACAGAAGAAAGGAGTTCTAGGAGAGTTTGTCCTCCATTTGCAGGTTCTCAAGTGCCTTCTGCAGAAAATAATCAATAGAGCTGTAGCAGTTTGAAGCAGTGTGTTCCAAATGGCTTCATGGTCATGCACGTTTGTATTCTGGGGTGACATGTTCTGGTAAAAAAAATTTGGTAGAGTCTTATCTTTTAGCGTTAAATCATTTTTCTTTACATTGTTATTAACACAGTATATAATGTATTCATAAAATATGTGATGAAAAGAAAGAAATAAAAAAGAGAAAGTTAAGACGAGTGCTTACTATATTGTTAGACTTCAATTGTTTTTTAAAAGATATATCAATTGTATCTATGCGTTAAAATCACAATGAAATAATGTTTGCAATTTATATAATTTATGAGTCTCTGTTTCATATAAATTTATCAGTCTTTGTTCTTATAAATGAAGAATCTCAGTAATTAGAAATGCCAGAAAAAACATAGAAATGCAATCAATTTTTACTCTAAAGCAATTGGATAATGTTAGAAGAAATGCGGAATCAAGGAAGACAAACTACTCCAATGTGGTATGAGGAAATTGTTGTGAATATATTTATAACTACATGATCATTTAATGACAGGAAGTATCCTGTTAATTTTTCAGAATGATAATTAATGAAGAAACATTTTCTATTTGATGAATTGACTAATAATTTTCCCAGCAGTTTTGAAAAGGCTGATTTCCATATCATTCTGCATTGATTTAGTTGAAGAACCCTGACAGCCTAGGCTACTTCACAATCTTCAATTATGTCCATCCTCCCAGTAATTAAATTGTTAACCTTGCATCAGTATCTTCACTCCAACGATATCATTTCTCATTTTACAAGAAAAAAGATTAGTGATTGTAAGGGAGATTATTTCTCTTTGACATATAGCATTCCATTCCTCCCTAAAGAAAACAATCATAAACTTTGTGGTACTTAAAGCAAAGAGATAGTCTGAAATTGTTGCCAAGTGTTTTCAATTGTCATGCTTTGACTTTATCAAAAGCTCCAGAATTTGGTAGGAAATATGTGGTGATATTTTAATTGTGATGAAATGTGATTTTATTTGTATGTTAATAAATAAAGTTTGCCTGGAGATCAGAGGTCTATAGTGATATTTTATTTGTATTGAAATGTGATTTTATTTGTATGTTAATAATGTTTCATTGGGGTCAGAGCAAGCCATAGCAGAAGTTGGGCAGTGGTGGTGCCTTTAATCCCAGCACTTGGGAGGCAGAGTTAGGCGGATCTCTATGTGTTCAAGGATACAGCCAGCATGGCGACACATGCCTTTAATCTCAATACCAACTATAGAAGACCTGGAGGTCTGTACAGACAGGCAATGACAAAGAGGTCATGTGGTTGGGTTTACAACCAATGAGAAAGCAGAACAGAGTATATAGAAAAGAAAAAAAAAACAGAAGTAGCTCTCTTTTGGAGAGGAAAGACAGCAGAAGCAGTGAAGGGTAAGGTTTTCCGCTCTTAGCTATTGCTCTGACCCCTTGGCTTTTAACTCTGCAATTTGATCTGTGTTTCTTATTTAATAAGACAGTTACATCTACAGAGGTCATTAGCAGAGAACCAAAACTAAAAGTCAGGAGGTGGTAGCTCACTCAATCTGATCATATGGCAGGCGGGACTCTCTGTGTGGTCAAGGACACAGCCAAGTGTGGTGACCCTTGAGTCTTTAATCCCAGTATCAACCATAGAGACCAGGAGGTCTGTATAGATAGGCAGTGATGAGGAAGTCATGTGGCCCGGCTTAGAGCCAATGAGAAGGCAGAACAGGAAAGTGATAAAATGCAAGACACATAGGAAGAAGGCTTCTCTCTCAGGGGAACAATGACAGCAAGTGGTAAGCTAAAGGGAGTCATGGTTCTTGCTCTGATCTCATAGGCTTTAACTCTATATTTGGCTCTGTGTTTCTTATTTAATAAGACCGTTTAGAAATCCGTCTACAGAAATAAAAGGAATTTCTCCAAAGCCATTTCTGTTTATCAGAAGAGGAAGCTGCTGGCTGCCATAGATCCAACTGTGTAGTTTCAGGAAAATTAGCAGAGTTTAAGTTGAACTGAATTATACGGCTGTGGCATCATTGTTACTTTACTAAGATTCAAGACCACTGTCAGAATCAGTCTTTGTTTCTTCTGTGGTCAGATGACTGTGTGAAATTCAGTATAACAGACTTTATAGAAAATGTCAACTTAATGCTAAAAAGAAATGTGTCATTCAACTGTTGCCTAGTGTGATTCTAATCAAACTTGGCCAAGAGTTTTTAATGAATGTTTTTCCCTTTCAATAGGTCTGTGAAAATAACTATATTTACAAGTGTCATATTGAAATGTAAAAATGAAATCTCCAGGATGACACAGTCAGTTGATGAGTTAGAATTTGAACACTTACATCTACTTTTGAAGGAAAATTCCCCTATTGCCATTAATAGATTTAATAATGGTGGTATTCTATCAGCTTAAAATCACAGTGACATAGAAAGTAGCTTTTCATGTATCATTCTAGCAAATTTTAGAATTCTAATTTTTCTGTAATTTGTTGAGAGCAGGCTTTGCTCTGGCCTTTTACAAATGAACCCTGTCTTGATTGAATCCCTCTTACAAGCAGCTTTGACTCATTTCGAACATGGATGCTCACACTGTGTCTGGAGGACAGCTGCACTATTAGTCTGGTGACACTGGTGTGCTATAGACTGATCATGGCGTGTTACTGGAAATCAGCAGAGTTCCATCCTAGGAAGTAAGCTAAATGATCTGAAACCATAGGTTCCATGAAAATATTAAAACAGTATCAGAAGAGCCAAACCAAAGAACTTATCACGTACATTAGACTGAGGAAACTCTTCTAGTTCAGCAACATAAGGTGATAGACAATTAACAGTATTAGTGGCACCTGTCAGTCTGTGGTCTGACCACACATTTTGGGCATCGAACAGGCAGAGAATGACCAACTGGCCCAGATTCTTTAGCCAGGTTTGTCCCTGCTGCTGATACAGTCTATTCAAACAGCAATCTGCAGGCGTTCCTCTTTGCGCCACTGGACCTGCAAATTACCCAGTTTCCTAGCTCTGTTTTCCCAAGAATTGTGCAACTCCTTGCCTCTGCAAAACATTCTAGTTATTCTAGAACCTACAGATAGATAGAGAGATGATAGATGGATAGATGGATACATAGGTACATAGATGTTAGATAGATAGATGATAGATACATAATAGATTGGCAGATGACAGATAAATGTAATGTTTAACATGTGATATGAGCTATCTTTGATAAATGAGAGTAGTTAGCGAGTTGTTGTCATTGAAACTTCTATAACTATTGAATTTATCATTATTGAGTAAATTACAAAATTATGGAGAGACACAAGCATGTTTCTAACATAGCACACTCATGACGAAGTGAAAGAATTAGATTTAAGTTGAGTAGAATATCTTTACAAAGGTCTATTTTTATAAATACAAAGGACCTGTATTTTCCCATAAATTTTTTTCAGTACAATATTTTTCCATGCAACAACACATACACAGTTTATGGACTCCACTGTGGGGATATTTTATCTGTGTTCCCCAAAAATGTTTATATGAGGACCAGTGGAAAAAGCCAGCCACTATGTAAACATAGAGGTCAGGCAATGGTAGCACACACCTTCAATCTTATCATTAGGTATGCACAGATCCATCTGGATCACTTTGACTTCAAGGCCACACTGAGAACAGAGCCAGGTGTGGTGGCACATGCCTTAAATTCCACCACTAGCAAACCATAAAGGTTTGAAAGTCTGTACAGACATACAGGAAGTGACAGAGCTGGGTAAGAAAAAGAAGTGATGTAGCTGGGCAGAGAGAAGAAACGAGTTAGCAGAACAGAAAAGAATATAGGTGTGGGTATACAGGAAGTAGTTCTCTTTGGAGACTGAAGGTCATTTAGGTGAGGTGGGCTTTGGCTTGTCCTATTCCTCTGATCTTTCAGAATTGACCCCAATACCTGGCTTTTATTATTATTATTATTATTATTATTATTATTATTATTATTATTAAGACCATTTAGCAATTTGTTTTACATACCACCTTCCTAATTTAGAAAATTGCAAATCATTCTACTTAGTTTGTTTGGGTTTATGTTATCTTTTCTGCTTAAACAGTTTACCTTGATGATGTTTATTTGCTAAATCCATTCTGCTAATTTTCTTTATTTAGTAATTTGTTTTCAATAATGCATCTAGCAGTTTTGCCACAAACTAGGAAGGATAGAATTAACCTTGCAACAAACTAGGAAAGATAATATTAATCCATACTAATATGTTCTTCTTCTTACTGATTCTTAGAATTATGAATTTTTTTTTTTGAGGTAGCCTAAACCAAGATATAAGACAACTTGTAGCACCCTAAGACTCTAGGTATCAATCCATTTCCTTGGCTTCTGAAACTTTTGGAGGAAGCACCTATAGTTTGGATCATGGCCATGTGACATCTCCTACTTTTGGCGCTAACTTTGGCCACCAAATTGCTTTTTTTTTCTATGTCAATTCTCCTCCTTGTATTTCCCTCTTAAAATAACAATGCCCATTGTATTTGTGATGTGTTCTTAAAATACATGGAATTAGTTTCACTTCAAGGTCCTTATCCTAATTATATCTTTAAAGTCCATTCTGCTATATAACATAACAATGGGCTCCCAGTATTACTTTACTGATATTTTTGAGAATGCCTATTGAGCTTAGCTCACATCAGTAGAATAGATATATACCCTGTCCTTCTCTCTCTTCAAAAAAAATCTTACTATCAAGTATATCTTGCCACATCTTCTTAGTTCTTATTGCTGAGTAAATTACTTAGAGTTTGGATTCCTAGATGGATATTGTGTCATTCATCTCATGGTAACTTACATATGTAGCTGATTCTTTTTCTTTTTTTTTCCTTCCTTCCTTTCTTTTTTTTTTTCTATTTTTATTTTTTAATACACCAATTCTATCAGGTGTTGCACCTTTTTAACTTGAAGATAGCCTTCTACAGGCTCTGTTACAGAAGAATTTTAATGAGGTTTCAGATGGCTACACTGGAAAGTCCATACAACTTCCTACTTTAGAAATTTTGATAAATGAGACAAAGATAAAAATGGTAAACTGAATTATTTCCCTAGAAGGATAAATGGCTTGTGCACATCTGTTGTGAGAACAAAATTGAATTTAATCTGATACAAAATGAATGCTTTACTCTTTCCTAGAAGTCATTTTTATAAGTAAACATTTAAGTAAAGGATAAAATGTCACGAGAAAACTAAAAGTCTCATGGATATAGAGTTTTCTAATTCATTTCAGAAGTCAACAAATGAACGCAAGAAACACTGACCATAAAGAACAGCATTTTCTCTTAGCAAAACAGAAAAATAAAAAAAAAAACCACCTCTTTATAATATTTTCAAAATATTTACAGGATCTTGAAAGGAGAATGTCTAGGAAGAATTGGAAGATTGTAAAAAGAACCATGAACTGTTGTAGTTGAGGCACTGGTCTCAATTCATCACTTGGAGTTAACTGTGAAAACAAATTCCTACTTTCTACAAAGCCTGATTGCAAATGGTGGCTTGAAAAAAGTTAATTTGAAAACTGCTGCTTTTCCTGAGCAACCGTGTGTGCACCTAAGATGTGGTCCTGAGGTCTCTGGGGGCTGTTTGCTTTGATGTGAAATAGATGATCAGAGGTAGAGACGCTGCAAAGTCGGCAGTGCCATTCTCATTGCCGATCCAATATCTCTGATGTGGTTTGAAGAACAAGTGATTACATCCTCATCTGAGATTGTTATGTGTCCAACGAACAACAGTAAAAAATAGAACAAATGAAAACTCAAATTCCAAGAACTGTCTCTCCCATTTTAATTTATTAACACAATGTTATTCAACTGATCAGTATTTCAGAGCTACACACTCTAATCCTTGTCCCATGATGTCATCATGTTACAAAATAAGCAGTTATTGTGCTTCAGCATGAGTTAATTTTGTTTATTCTGAGCTCTGATACATATGAATAGAATCAGATAAGCACTTTCATCTGCTTTGTGTTGCTCAGAAATAACTTTTTTGGTCATTCATGGTGTAGCGGTGTATTGGCTTGCATTTTATTTATTTTTACTATACAGTATTTCACTTAGTATCTCAATCAAATGACATAGTTATATTCTCTCAATAATTCTTTTGATTAACTTCTTTCCATTTGGGTTTTAACAGTGGTGATATCAATATTTTCATTAACTGTGTAGTCCACAATCATGTATAATACAATTAATGATGGCTGACTCTCCAAAATGACAGTGAACATTTTGACAGCAGGTGGAACATGACTCATAGTGCTAACTAGCAGTAGTTTTACTGTTTGCACAAGTCTATATTATTAATAAGATAGGGTAGTAGAAAGTGGAAAGTCGCAAGGTTCAATGAATGCTGATGTTTCCTCAAGTAGGAGTAAATTTTTACTAGGGCTCTAAGTTAAATTTAATTTATTATTATCAAATATTTTCTTATATTGTAAATTATATAAAGGGACAAAACTTCTTTTAAAAGATCAATATAAAAATCAGATGTCCATCAACTCATTCAGTAAGTATTAACGAACTGCTCAATGCAGGTTAAAAAAAAAAGTCAAAATACTCATCACTCAAAGATTTGACATTCTACTTGAAGCATTAGCAGTCAAAAGCTAAATTAATAGACAAGAGGCTAAACAAAAATCGAACAAGTAACTTTCTCAAATGAACAAAACAAAAATAAGAGAAGAATTTTCAAGTTGGTCATGCACACATGTGAGGACACCTCAGGCTTTTCTGTCAAGGTACAGCATCACATCTGCATTCCTGTTAGTGTGTAATAATGTTAGACTAATGTCTGCATTTGGAAATCAACACACAACACACACACACACACAGAGAGAGAGAGAGAGAGAGAGAGAGAGAGAGAGAGAGAGAGAGAGAGAAACACACTTATACATATACTGTCAGACCTTGACAAATCAGAGAATGATATTTGGAGTTTTAATGCTCCCCTAACCTTACTTGTGGTTGTAATTTGCATGGATCTATTGAGGATGGCCATTCGATGATCAGCTGTTCCCTACATATGGATCAGCTGTGCATCTTGTGATGGTCTTTGCTGCAAAATAAGCTTCTTTGATGAGACGTCACAAGTACACTTTAACGTGGACGTGAGGGTAAGTGTTTAGAATGTAGTTGGGCATTGTACTGGTTGAGAAAAGTGGTAGTAGAAAACCTTGTCTTTAATTAGAAGGCTGTTGGCATTCCTGAGATATAGCTCTCACCATTGCACTGTTGAGCACATCTTGCTGGACTAATTTCTTCCATCTCTCATAGGCTTTATGTCTGGGAGGGGTCATTGATTTTTTTTTTTTCTTGCAGCTTGCATAGCCCTTTAGAATATGATGAGAGCCAGTCTTCAGAGCAGAAGATGACTAAGGAAACTTTAGCTCTGACAGTTGACTGTTATATTTTCTCCAATCATTGCAATTATAAATTGTCAAGGAGAAAAGACAAACTTTATCCCTAGAACTATTAGAGAGTAAGAATGCTGATAATGCTTCCTAACTTCACTCTTGCTGACATATTTCCAACTGAGCCCCTTTAAAATGTTTAAGTCTAAATGTTTTGTCAATGACAATTCAACGCACTTACCAAAACTTTATCTAGGAGCCCAGACCCCTGGACAATGACTCATGGCTAAGTTTGTAAAGACATAAATGTCTAGATTTAGTTGGGCCAGGTAGATAGAAGGTGTCACTTTTTTTCTGACTGCTTAGATAATATAATTCTCTTTATGTCACATTCTTTTACTGTTTTCTTTGGTCAATGTATATCCTTAAAAAAAACCATTTATTTTCAAAAGATATACACTGACTTTTCAAAAAAAATTCTTCATGGGATTAATTAGTAAGTGTAACAGAAAGCAAAGAGAAATAAAAATGTAGTATGTTCTTTAGTGGCTGACATAGATCTTGGCCAATTCAGTTAATTCCTTAAAAAATTCTCTGGAACTTTTTTTGTGAATGATTCTGATACTAAATTTTTTTTAAATTATTTTTACAAAGAAACACAATGCCTTCTGTGGGGATCCCTTTAAATAGCTGTACTATAATGTGGATAGACTTTCAACATTATTTATTTCAGAATATTGAACAGATTGATGTCATAGTATTTTGATTATAATAGAGCTAATTAGATAACATATTAAAATTAATTTTAAGTTTTTGTTTTTATCTTTGTTTTCATCTTTTTTGACTCAGTTATCTCCATGATTTAATTCCTTCAACTTGGTGACAACAGTTTTATCTATGTTCCTACCAATGATAGGTTTTACTCTTCTCGCTTCTACAAAGGGATCACTAGTATATGTACTGCATTTTTACAAGCTCCTCAGTTGATAGTTCTTTTGGTTGCTACCATTAATTGACTATTATGAATTGAAATGACATATTGATCATTTAATACAGATATATACCCAGCAGAGACATTTCTGGAACTTAAGACAGTTATATCTTATATTGTGTGCTTTCAATAATGATCACCCAAATTTATAATTCTATCAATAGTGTCTGAGGATTCTCCATTCTCCACATTCCAGCAATCATTTTTTTTCTTTAAATTTTGTTCCTCTTTTATATATGAGTTATTCTTATTGGGTTATTATTTTAT
Source organism: Onychomys torridus (assembly GCF_903995425.1). Taxonomy (NCBI): domain Eukaryota; kingdom Metazoa; phylum Chordata; class Mammalia; order Rodentia; family Cricetidae; genus Onychomys; species Onychomys torridus. Next base: position 61,337,010 of record NC_050456.1, on the reverse strand, counting down.
GTAGCTTTCCATAGTAACTTGTGGTGGTGTACATTTTTTCCACTTATATGTGGTACATTTACAATTAATTTTTCTTTGGTGTTGTGTATTTATAGTTTTCAATGTGTTCTGGATAACAACCTTTTGTCACATGTATGATTTGCAAATCTTTATTTGTCTAGTATTTTTTGATCATTTTTACATGTACTGCAAAAGCTTTACAGGTCAGCCTAATTGCAGCTATATATTTGCAGTTTATTTCCCATGATTGTGATGTTATGGTAAAGAAAATTCTAGTATTTTCCCAGAGGTTACATGTAGAACAGGGAATAAGGGGGACAGATACATTTTATTATGAAAAGCAAATAGAACAGAGAGTTGTGGTTAGATAGGAATGGGTGGTACTGGAGAATCAAGATTAGGAGGGGTAGGTGGAGGGAAGGGGGGAAGAGGAAGGGAATATAGGGAGGGACAGGTAAAGTTAGAGGGGTGTGAAACATTAATCAGGATGTGTTACATTTAAAAAAGTCTATTTTCAATTGAAAAATAACTTAATGTTTTCCAAAGATCTGAAATATTTCCTCTGTGCTTTATTCCCCACAATATTATTATCACTGTTCTATGGCCACTTTTGTAAATGTAAAAGTCCAAATATTAATTATTCCAGTTGACTCATATATTTAAGTCTTTATAAGCCATTCTTTATCCTATGTACATCTATTTTTCACACGATCAGTATAACTGACTGCATGCACTTATATGTATCCATATGAATACATAGATTTACTCTGATAGTATAATCTGCTTTTCACTACCATATTGTTACACTTCACTTCTAAGTATTAAATTGTTTGTGGTGAATTATTGATAAGTTTTACTTTACATTTTGATTTCCTAGTCAATAATAATTACAGTGTTTACTTTATATCATTATACCATAAATTTATTTTATAATTACCACAATCTTCTCTCATTGTGAAGAATTTTCAACTACATTCACATCATTTTCCTAGTATAAAACTTTTACTTCTATTGGGCTGAATAGTTTTCCTTTATTCTTTCTTATTCTAAATTAAATTATAATGAAATCCAGGCTTGTACTAAATTGCTTCTTCCTTGTGCTATGTATTCCATCTGGCCATTTTAAAATTTTCTTTCATACGTTGATTACTAATATCACAAGTTATTATCTCCAAATAACACTGTAGTACAGAATTTTCCTTCACATGCACAACAATATGCTCAATTGTTTCCAGGTGATTTCAGATGGATATCACCAAATAACACAAACTTGACATCTGTATTAATGAATTTAAAGTTCATCAATGACACTGCTATCAAACTAAGAAATCTAAGTACAAACTTTCCTTCCTACTCCTTCATCATTCATATCCAATGGATAACAAAGACATGCCATTTAGAATGTAATTAGATCTACTAAAACTGTTCTATTCATGATTTTATACTCAATTATGCCTTGATTATATTTTTCAATACAATTTTTATTTTCTGAAAACATGCTTTTGTGGATTATTAATTAGTAAAATAAATTGGTACACATAGATAAGGGTATTTTATTCAGGCATAAGAAGAATGAAATTCTCAGGTGAATGAATGGAATTTGAAAATACATTAAGTGAAGTAACTACGGCTCAAATTGAAAGCACCACCTAGTTTCCCTCCTGTGTGAATCACAGCTTTTAATTTTATTACCACAATAGGAGCAGTTTATGGGACTGAGTCTCTCTGTATATAGCTCAGGTATGAAAAAGTGGCACACTTGCAGGATGGGCAGAAAACATCCTTCAGTTGGAGTGGTAGCAGAATAGAGCACTTGAGATACAGAAATTGAAGGAGGTATCCTGGAACTGGAAAAGTTTAAGGAGGGAGCTGGGAAAATGTTGAGGTCAAGGTACTTGGATGAAGGGGAAGCAAAGCTGAATATGTATGGAAAAGTCACAAAGGACTGTGGAGAGTGGTACTCTAGTATAAATAAAATCAGAGTGGACAAAAAGGGAGTTTGAAAGAATGCACTCTTCCTGAAGATATAAAACTGCTCCAGGAATCTGTAGGTGGTTTAATGAATATGTCCAGTAACATGCATTAGATATCCTGCGGACAGTAGATTTCGTATGTTGTAGACCCACACTAGATGAGCTGACTTTGACAGTGAAGGCACCAAATGTTTTGATCATCGGGCATAGAGGGAGAAAAGCTGGCATTGGACTAGAAACTCATCCCTGGCAGCTACACTGCATAACGTCTTCTGGTACTATGAGGATGCCGGGGCAGATTTGTTGACAGCCAACTGTGGATCCTGTGGGTAATAACACTAACAAGCAAGACATACCTACAGTTGTAAAAGGCAAGTGTATTAATGAAGTAAAAAGGCACCTTTCATAAGAGCAGGGAATCCCTATCTGAAAACACAAAATGTAGTCAGAACTGCATGGTTTCTTTTTCAAGAGAAATCAGAGAGGCATGTAAGAAGGTATGGGAAGAAATGGAAAAGAGAAATGTTATTATATTATAATCTCAAAATAAAATAAATAGTCAAACAAAAATCCTCCTCAGCTGGGGAAGGCATATCCATTTATATTTTTAATGCGTGAATTGTTTTATTAACAAATAGAAAAAATTGTCAAATTATGTGTGTGTGTGTGTGTGTGTGTGTGTGTGTGTGTGTGTGTGTGTTTGAGACAAGACTTCTCTGTGTAGTTCTGCTTCTTTCCTGGAACTTGCTTTGTAGACCAGGCTGGCCTTCAACTCATAGAGATCTGCCTGGTTCTACCTCTCAAGTGCTGAGATTAAAGGCATGTGCCACCACTGCCCAGCCTGTAATTTTATATTTTTTAAAGTTGAAGGGCACTCACACTAAAGCCCATCTCGAATTCATGATCCTCCTGGCTCAGCTTCCTGAGTTGGTAGGTTTGAAAACATACACAACCATACCCAACAAAATGTATTTCTCAAACTGGATTGTCAGATCTACATATTTGCATTTATAAGGTACATGTAATTGGAGTTTATATAGCATACCCATATATTATTGCTGATCCAAGCTTTAAACTGCAAGCTTTCTTGGCAGTATACAACATTGACTACAGAGGTCTATTACAGGTCATGGTGATAAGAATTAGTCACAGTTCAGGTCTCCTCCATAAGTACATCAGTATTACCACCATCTCCCCAAAACATCACAGAACTTCACAGAATCACAGAAAGAAGCTATAAAGAATGTGGAAGTTCCAACAAGGCAGAAGGTAATGGTGTGAAATAATGACTTTCTAGCATACCATGTTTGCTTGACTCCTGAACTTTCACCAACTAAGATTGTCCACATAAGAACTGTACAAGACTGCCGAATGTCATTTACAGCCTCCTCATGGAGGGCAAGGGAACTCATGAGGTCTTGCCCTTCTGTCCGGAATTATATGTAGTTAACGTTTGTTAAAGAAGGAAGAGACATCCTCTTTAGTGGTAGAGCATGAGTAAGTCAGCTTTGTTCTTGAAAACAGTTCCTCCACCGATTCTAACTAAATTTACTGGGCTAGTAAAAGACAAATGCATATGATGATAGACTAGATGGGAAGAGGAGGTGGGTCAGCAAAAGTGGCAGGGACATAGAAAACAGTAATGGGGGAGTGGATATCATAAAAATGTGTTAGGTATTGGTGTGAAAATGTAATGAAACCCAATATGTATAGTTAAAAATATGTTAATAAGAAGGTAAAGGTCAAAGGCAATTACAATTCTAGAAAGCATATTAACATGATAAATGCTTTTCTTTGTAAAAATGGGAAAAATATTGAAAGCAAATCATAGTGCCAAATTATTTTGTAAATAAAATAAAGTCTGTTATGGTTTGTTGGTACATATCAATTATCATAATATGATTTTGATATTCAGCATAATCACCAAATGACTTGATTTTAAATCTGTTGGTAGAGATATTTAAAATAATGTAAAATGAAAATGAACCTGAGAAGAAATGGAATGAAGACAAATAGTCTTCCTTTGTTATTATTGTAAAAGACATTAAAGTAGAATTCTCTTACAAATACTGAAACCTTTGCTTCCTTTGTCATACTAGAATTCTATGATGTCTTGTATTCAGTGATACTGGTTCATTAAACATACTCTTTTTTTTGCCATGACAAGAAATAATTGCTGTTATTTTCTTTCTTTAAGTAAAGCATGCTTGTTAGATAGCCATACTGTTTCCATGGTGGGAATGAAAGTCAATCCTAGTTCTACAACTTTCCTATATTATTTGTTTTTTATATTATAAGGTCCTTTATAGTTAATGAATGTGTCCTACTAACAATTTGGAAATTTGAACTGCTACCTCACTACTTACAATACATACTTCTTTCTGTTTTCTAAGTTAGAATCCTAAATTGGGAAGAATATTGAAGAAGTCATATGCAAACCTACCTACTTACTTTAGAAGTTTCCAGATATGTATTATATATTATGTACATATTAAATATAGTTATTTTATAACAGGGAGATAATGTTCTAATATGTATCACAGACTGATAAATTAGAAACAGTGCCAGAGATGAGTTACCTTTTTGGGGGTGGTTGACCAATGTGGCCCAATAGATATCCAAAACTTCCAAGCTATTCCCATTGATTTGCTTGCTCTTCAGAACTTGATGAAGACATGATGTACTTAATTCACAGAGCATAGAGATATCAAGCTGGTATTTACCTGGGGGCTTCATCCCTAGTGACACGTCTTTACATTACTGAAAGATGCTATTCATACTACCAGGTGACTAATCATTATACTCATCCAACTATGAAATCTGAAATCTCCAATAACAACTGGCCTGACAAGATATGGTCATTAGTGTAACAGTGGCATGAACATCATTGGAATCCTTGTCTCACTGGATTAAAAACCCTGTTGATAATGTGAAACTCATTCCTGGCAACAAATTCGTTGCCACTAAACTATGGCTAGATATGATACTGGTTCTAGGGGAGAAGCTAGTTCTATTATTCTGATAAAAGGGCATTGCATTAAATGGACTTCTCAAGACTTATTAAAATATCCATAGATTAATCAATGTATCAGCTCTCATCAGGGATGCTTCTTATTTGCAGTAGATGGTGATTAACAGAGAGATCCACAACTAGCCAAGGTACAGAGACTGTGACCTGTTCAATCATAAATAAGACATTTACTTCTCATCCCCTCATTCCAAGGTCAAGGTTAAGTAGGAAGAGGCAACAGAAAGATTATAAAAGACAGAGGATGCTGATGAACACAATGTAACATTGCCCTCCAGACACAGGAGGACAACAACACATATGAACTTATTACAATCATGACATCATTGCCGTACAGAAGAAATAGCATCATAGAAAGGGGAAGTAGATATGAAATTCCACCCTTAGTTTAGAAAATATTGGCAATTGATAACTGCAGAGACAGAGAGAGTAAGTTTTAAAGATGTTGCCCCTGATGAGTCAACCATACTCCAGCAGAAGGCTATACATCCAAGAAAATATGGACAGAACAAATTGCACTTGACAGTTCAATGACAGCAGTAAAACATAAAAGACACAAAATTGTCTTTTAGACAGAGGAATATTTGGTAGGAGTTGGGAGTGGGGTAAATATGATCAAAACATGTCCAAAGTTCTTAAAACACTGCCCCTGCTGCTGCTGCTGTTGCTGCTGCTGTTGTTGCTGTTGCTGCTGGTACTGCTACTACTATTATTATTATTAAAAACAGAGTAACTGTTACAGTTTTTATCTACTCAGTCTCTGTACACAATGGATATTATAGTAGCAAACTGTTTTTCTTACTGAAATTTCATTTTTGTTATCATTCTTCATAAAAATATAGCACTATGTTGGGCAATTTAGAAACTTTTTAAAACTCACTGTTTGTAACACTATATTAAATCATGAGAAGTCGAACTGTGGGACAGGAGAGATGACTAAACAACTAAGAATACTTGCTGCTCTTTCAGAGGACAAGGATTCTGATTAACACAGCCATATCGGGCAGCTCACTACCACCTGTAACTCTAGCTCCAGGAGATATGATACTCTCTTCTGGACTCAACAGGCATCTGCATATACATATATTCAGATACACACACACACACACACACACATACTTAAATATATATATAAAATTTAAAAAATAAAAATATGCCTAAAAAATTTGAAATCATCAAACTTATACCTAACCCAGCACTGGACTGATTCCACTGGAAAGTAATAAGATTAAAAGACTTAAACTCTGTTTTAATAGCAATAATACATATTAACTATTTTATTAAATTTATTAATGAGCAAGCAATACAATTTTGTATTGAAAAAGTATTTGAGGATCAAAAATCATTAAGGAATCAAAAGTGAATGTTCAAACATAATTGATTAAGTACAAAATTAGCCACTGTTCTGTGAGCCAGAAAAAATAACTTAAAAAAAAAAAACTTTTGTAATTATACTTCCTGCTATATAAAAAGTACTAGCACCATTGTGGATGAAATACTCATCATTAAAATGTAATTTGCCTTTTTTACTTTAGACTTTGTCATTACTAAATTACAAAGCTATTTAAAACAAAAAAATTCTGTAGCATAATTTTTATATTAAGGTGTTCTCATTTAAGTTTAAAAAGGCACGCTGCAATCTTCTATCTTTAGTTCCACATACTGCATTCTTTATTCCTTATAGCACTCAATAACTTTATGTAAAAAGTATTTGAGATCCTGTAAAATTTTAAAAATAGTTAAAATTGTGTGTCAAAAATCAACAAGAAAAAAATTGGAGAATGAACCACATAAGATATATCATAAATTTGCACCCATCTGGTAATATGGAAACTCAGTTATATTCCACAGTTCTATAAATGCTTCGGTAAAAATATTGGGAAATGATTGTTGTAAGATAGAGTTGCTGAGCATGACTTTAGTAGGCCCGACAAGATTGTTAAGTGGATGAGAGTTTGAACTGCTCTCTCGCAGCATCGAAAATCTGTTTCCCAGGACCCATGCACGATAGGCAGTTCAGGATATGCATTAATCCAGCTCCAAGAAATCTGATGCCCTGTCCTGTTCTCTGTAGGCACCTACTGACACAGATATACACTGACACACAGATACATACATACTTAAAACATGGGTGAAAAGGAGTGAGAAACCACAGATGGGATGTAAAATAAATAAATAAGTAAATGAATGAATGAACAAACGAACGAACGAATGAATAAATGAATAAATAAATAATGAAATAAATAATAAAATAAATTGAAAACCTTTTAAAAGAATGGGTTTCTTTTGGTTTTGTGGGTTTTTTGTTTGTTTGTTTGTTTGTTTGTTTTGTTTTTGGTTTTGTTTTTTGAGATAAGGTTTCTCTGTGTAGCTTTGTGCCTTTCCTGGATCTCGCTCTGTAGACCAGGCTGGCCGCAAACTCACAAAGATCTGCCTGCCTCTCCCTCCTGAGTGCTGGGATTAAAGGCGTGTGCCACCACCACTGCCTGGCAAGAATGGGTTTCTTTCTAAAACTTGATCCTTCTATGATGTTTTCTCTGAGATGAGCATTTTATTACTGACTTTAGCACATCCACATTTCATCCTTAAATCAAGAGAGAACTAAATCATGGTGTGGGCCTGTATGTACCTTCAGACATCACTGGATGGGGAAATAGAAAGAAATTCTTAGTTGTTAAAATACCAGGAATATTGTTTTTCCATTACTGTAGATAGCACCCGAATCTTACTCTAATTCCCCTTTATTATTCCCTGAATACCTCCAGTTTATACTGAAATAGAAGATCTTAAAACAATGTAAATCATCACTTAGTTGTTAGAAAATTCAATAGTCTACTTTTCCCTCAATTTTATATTAGATTTTCTTAAGAAAAGCATGTCAATACTCTTGACTGACAGATGATGAATCCCCAAAGCAGCTTTATAGATTAGCAATTATTCCTGCATGTAAGTACTCTAAATTTGAGTTGGGATAACTTTATGAACATTGTCTCATACATGTCAATGAATTTTTCATTTCCTCTGTCTCCTTAATTGCTTGTATAGTACCCAGTCAATTCTTCTCATTATGTGACATGGTATTAAAGGTTTTTTTGCCCTGCTATTCATTTATTGTTCTTTCTTTCTTTCTTTCTTTCTTTCTTTCTTTCTTTCTTTCTTTCTTTCTTTCTATATTCATGTTTTTTTCAACTTCACTTAGTATGTCTCTAAGAGAGTGTTTTGAGGTAAATATTATCCACCATAGATAGTCTTAAGCATTGCTCCCTAAATATGGTTTTAGATACACTTGTTCCTTTTACTTTTCAAAATATGAATTTCAAGTGTCTGTATTGTTCCCATAGGCACAGTTAGAAAAAGGAAAGAAAAAAAAAAGGAAAATGAAATATTATGACCAACAAAGCCTTTGCGTCTAAAGCTTTCTGAAAAGTTTGAATAAGATTTCTGAATTCTAAAGGCTTAATGAAATCGGCCTGCCTTTGTTTTGCCTTGACTCAAATGCTAATATAGTGCATTTTTCTAGAGTATATACTGGAGACAGAGTGTGGCTGTGGATAGTAGTAAGAACAGAAAAGGCTTGCATACAAAGTGGAAAAAATTTGGTTCTTTTATTAAAACTGTATTCCTTTATTCATGTTTTCTTCTTTTTTGTACCTCTTTTGAATTTGAGTTCTGATAGTCTTCCAAATGAGCCTCCATGTCATGTGAAAAATCATGTACACTTTATTAGATAAGAATTTAAAATTTATTTTGAGAGAAATTTTTTTTGAGAAATTTTATTCAACAACTGCTTCTGACTCATGTCAAATATATTTATTTTTTATTATTTTTTTGAAACAGAGTCTCCCTACATATCTCTGGCTGTCCTGGAACTCATTACACATAGCAGGCTGGCCATGATCTTATAGAGTACTGGGATTAAAGATAAGAACCATGAATCCTGGCAAATATTTTAACAATCACAGTTTTGATTGAAATAATAATATTAATAACTAACATTTTTTTGGCATCTAGTATTAAAAATATTGGGTGATTTGAATTTTGCTTACTTAATACCATGGTATCTCTAAGATACAGTCTATTATTAAGTTATTTTACCCAATTTGTAGCTAAGATTTAGGGTTTTCAATTGTTCAGTTTTACTATTTAGTTTCAATTATTTAGGTTTACTACAATAAACCATTGTAGCTGGTCCCGCCAAGCCCAGGTAGTCACACAGCCCACTTATAAAATAATCACCTAGAAGCTTATTTCACTTATAAACTCATGGGAATGGCAGGCTTCATGCTATCTAGTCCTTATATCTTAAATTAACCCATTTCTATTAATCTATATGTTGCCATGGGGCTCTTGGCTTACCAGGATCTTAATATCTGCTTCGCATGTCAGCGACTGGCAGCATATCCTCACTCAGCTTTCCTGTTCCCATTATTCTCCTCTCTCTTTGTCCCACCTATACTTCACCTACACTTCCTGATGGCTACTGGCCAAACAGCACTTTATTTATTTTATTTTTATTTATTAACCAATCAGAGCAACACATTCACTACATAGAGAACTTCCCACAGCAAACCATAGTGCAAAATCTGTTTTGAGGAGGGAATACTGAAAAGTCAGAGATAAGTTTTTGAGATATTTTTAGGTCCTATCTGACTAATACCTTAATATGCTTTTTAGATGGGAATGAATAATATAGAAGCCAAACCATTTCCTAGAAGTTTCTGTAATGTTTATTTTAGTCCAGAGAAGGACGTTTGTATGCTTATTATTGCAAGTGAACATACATGCAGAGTATTCAGTTAGATTTTAGAAACTAGATTCTACAGCATATTAACAGAAATGTTAGCCTATGGTCAAATATGAATTATCATGAAAATACAAGCATGGTTTGAGCAGTTAGATAAATGGACCTTATAATAACATTTTTAACAGGTCAAAGGATAAATATTTACATTCATTTGAATTGAATAAATAAATTGAGTAAATATAAACTTTTGGGAAAATAAATATCTTTTCATGTTAAAAAATGTTTGAACAAAGTAGGTAAAGTAAAATATATTTCACGCTAGGTGGTGGTGGCACATGCTTTTAATCCCAGCACTCTGGAGGCAGAGGCAGGCGGATCTCTGTGAGTTCGAGGCCAGCCTGGGCTACCAAGTGAGTGCCAGGAAAGGCGCAAAGCTACACAGAGAAGCCCTGTCTTGAAAAACCAATATATATGTATTTCACAACACAAAGCAAATATGGAGCTCCAGACATTACCATACTAACTGGTAACAATTTGAAAGTTTCCTTCTAATGTTGAGAGCAAATCAAGGAGGCTTACTTGTTGGCAGAAGTTTTGTCCCACAAGCTTTTCCCACATAACCACACAGAGGCTTAATATTAATTATAAATGTTTGGCCAACAGCTCAGGCTTGTTCCTAGCTAACTTTTACATTTAAATTAACCCATATTTCTTATCTGTGCTTTGTCATGTGTCTCAGCAACTTTTCTCAGTATGGCATGCCTATTTTGCTTCTCTCTGACTCTGATAGTGACTCTTCTGACTCCATTCTTCTTCCTAGCATTCTCTGTTTGGCTATCCCCCTAACCTTATGCTGTCTAGTTTCTTTATTAAACCAATCACAATGACATATATTCATACAGTGTAAAGTAATATTCCACTTATTCTCAGAACTTCTGTTCAGTATCATAGAGAAACCAAACCACAGAACTTAGAACATAAACTAGAGAAGACAACATATTTATACATTCATACATAAATATATACATAAATACATAAGGTTTCAGAAACAGGAGATCTCATGCACAATATCGAGACTCTAGTTAAAGTGTATTTATAATTTATGAAGGGATTGTGTTCTCCTTTAAAAAGTGATAAATACAGTCTCAGAAAATGTTTAGTCATTAAGAGTGCTTGCTGTTCTTGCAGAGGATAGGATTTTTCATATTCAAGAGGGACACTATGCAGATCACTATCACCTAAAACCCCAGTTACAGATGATCTGATACACTCATCTGGCCCTTGTGGGAATCTCACACAAAACCCCATAAATGGAGATATAAAGAAAAATCTTAATAAGTGAAGAAAATGGCAAATACATAAAGCACATCATATATGGACTAGCCCCTTAAGAAGTCGATAAATATTATATGCTTTAAAATATCAAGCATTATGTTACAAGCTTTATACATGTAACTTCAACTGTCTGTTAAAATTTAATAAAATAATGAAAGCAATAATGCCATAATGATCAAGTTATATAATACAATTAATTCCTAAAAACCATGAAATTATACACGGTCAATATGTATTGCATCTTTGTTAAAATTGTTTAAAACAAATTAAATTAAAAATAAAATAGAATTAAAAAGAATAATCAAAAAGTTATATGTGTGTGTAATTAGTTCCTATTTAGTTAAAAAATATTTGTGCAAAATTCTGAATGAATTATTTGCACTGAGTAAGTATCATTCACTTGCTTTGTTTACTTACTTTAAAATATTATTCTAAGACTGTTAGAGAAATTATATAGACAAAGGATTTCAAGTATCAGTGGTCATAATACTTGCTACAGAAATATTATATGCTGTTTTAATATAATTTCTGAGATAATTTTATTTCACACATATAAACAAGCAGATTTATGTTCTTCTATATATTATTTATTAAAAATATACTTGATATAAAGCTTCTATTGAAATATTTCTCTTCTAATTAAAATTAATGTTTAATGATGAATGATTTAAATTAGATTACATAGCACCTAATAGACATTTTTTTGTTGTTGTTTTTGAGACAGGGTCTCTCTGTGTAGTTTTGGTGTCTGTCCTGATAGAATTTAAGAAAGATTTAATGGAAAATGTTCTTAATTTTAAACAAAGATAATTTTATTGGGACTTTGTAGATTCAAATTTATCTTTATAAAAGCACTGAAAATCAGGTTGGGGGTTTAGCTCAGTGGTAGAGCGCTTGCCTAGCAAGCACAAGGCCCTTGGTTCAATTCTCAGTTAAAAAAAAAAAAAAAGCACTGAAAATCATGATAATCCAAGTCATGTAGCTGGAAGTTTTCCTGTGTCCTGCCCAGTCCCACAGGTGCTCAGACACAGTTAAAAACACAGAGGCTTATATTAATTATAAACTTTATGGTCTATGACAGGCCTCTTGCTACCTGGCTTTTATATCTTAAATTAACCCATTTCTATTAATCTTTGTTTTGCCATGTGTTCTGTGGATTTACCTGTGTCCCATTACATGTTGCTCCATAGGCAGCTCACTGGTGTCTCTTCTAGCTTTCTTCCTGTCTCTCTCTCTTTGAATTTCTCACCTGCCTTTAAGCTGCCTTGCATATTTATCAACCAATCAGAGCAATGCATATTCTCAATGTACAGAAAGACAATTCCCCCATCACTTCCCCTTTTCTGTCTAAAATGAAAGAAAGATTTTAGGTTTAACCTATTAAAATTGCATATAACAAAACAGTTATCAAGCAAGAATTATGGTTACAATATCTAGTCTATTTGTATTTTGTAAAATTTAAAGAAAAAAAAATTCTATCTGTCCTATATTTGTGAGTCTAAGGTTTTATATCTAATTTATCTTTTATCATAACTAAGGGAAAACTATCTGGTCTTCAACTACATCAAAGACTTCAGAAGGATACAATGTTACCTAAGTAAACAGGAGGAGCATTTTAAGCAACTTCCAAAACTCTAGAATGACAGAGATAGCTGTTTGCCTGGACAGTCATTTGAAGTTCCTCTGCAAAGTTGGGACATCCTTCTTCAGCCCACAGGCCTAATGCTTGCAGCTGAAATTTCTCCCATCCTGACTGGGCCCTGCAACCCCACAGTCCTGTAGCTACTCAGACTCAAGTGAACACACAGAGGCCTATAGTAATTAAAACTGCTTGGCCATTAGCTTAAGCTTACTACTGACTAGTTTTTACACTTAAACTCAGCCTATTTCTGTTCATCTATATGTTACCACATGTTCTGTGGCTTTACCTGTGTGTCATTACATGCTGCTCCTTGGACAGCCGGCTGAAGTCTCCTGACTCAGCCTTCCTCTTCTCAGAATTCTCCTCTTTGCTTATCCTGCCTATAGTTCCTGCATAGCTACTGGCCAATCAGCATTTTATTTATCAACCAATCAGAGAAACACATATTCATAACAGAACATCCCACAGCAAAGTCTATTTATGTCTCATAAAACAAAAGAAATTTGTACATATCTATTTCCCACCCAGCGCAGTAAAGAGTGAGCCATTTCAAAAAACAAGTGGTTTGCTTTCCAAATCTCTCAGCAGATTAACACCTGCTTTATAGTTGCTGTTACTTCTCTTTGAGTCTGTGAAGCAATGCATCAAAACACAGATAAATTAACTGCCTAAAAGTGCCACTGTTAGAAATATTTCCAAAACATAACTTTTCCTAGAAAGCCTAAGATTTTCATATTTTTTAAATCAAAATTACTTGTTTTGAATTATTTTCACTGTGTGTCAGATATAATCAGATGAGAACATACTGTCTTAAAGCTGCTAGCATTTTTGGACAAAAATATCACAACTTTTAAGACTCAGAAATTACTTTTTTTGTATTATTTATATGAACAGAAAGCATGTATTTGATACTGGCTTATGTTATTTCTGTTTACAATGTTCTCTTTATTTGTTTGGTATCCTAAGTTTTAAAAATATCACATATAATTATAGCATGAAAAATAAATTTAGACTCATAATATTATCAAAAATAATTTTTTTCTAATTATAATTTGAATGTTGGCAAAGGGACATTAAGAATTCTCTAAGTAGCTGAAATTTTTATAGCAGTACTAATGATTATAATTTGTGACTCTGGCTACAGACTGAATACAGTTGTAGAAATTGGACAAGAGAATGATGGGGAAGAAGGAATATGTAAAATGTCCTATATTAAAACAGTTTTTGTAATGATTTAAGTTATTTAATAAAATAAATAGATGTGATAAAGGAGTCTGATTGGCTTCTCAATGCTTTACTTATTATAAGTCAATTTTATATGTATCACCACATCCAGTTTCATTGTTTGTGTTGACACGCATTAGGTTGTGTGGAAACACTATGCATACACAAAAGAACAAAAATAGTAACAGCAAATATTTGTCTAAACGTGGCCTTTATTTTCAATGATTTTCTTTTTTCAGCTTTCCGCCACTGACTTTATTACCTGTCTGAGACACAATACAAAGCAGCTTGACTACCTTCCACCACAATCTCTCAAAAAATATGTGCAGAAATTCAGACCTTAATGGAATTTCCTTCCCCATCCCAGCTTAAGAAAGTAAAGATTGGAGATTCTTATCCCAGTGTGGTTCTGAGATTTGAAACCAATGTGGAACTTCAAAGGCTGTCTCAGTACCTCTTCATTGTCCTATATTTCACACACACACACACACACACACACACACACACACACATACACACACACACACTGAGAGCAGAGGGAAAGAGCGTGAGAGAGCAGTAGTTATTTAGAGCTTCTTAGTTGATAAGTATAACTTCAATATTAGAGATAGGGAACAAATGCCTTCATACAAACTCTCAATTGTACAACTGACACCTTCAAAATTCATTTTAATCTGTTAAAAATCTATTGAAGGCAAATTAATCTCAGACAAAAATCAAGTGATAAAAGTTACAGGCATATTTTATTCACTAAATATAAAAACACTTTGTATCTCTGAATAAATTTCTTTGTTCAGCGTGTCAGCATGTCTCACAGTCTGTTAAAGGCTTTTCTTACTACAAACTAGGAGTTGATAGTTTAAAACAGCAAGTGTGAGTTCATCTTTGTTTTGTGAGAACATCATGGTTTTAGTGACAATTTCTATACAGAGTCATTTTTTAGAAAAGATGGCAAGAACACAAAGAGAAAGCATGGTTTTAATTGTATTTTTCATAAGGATAAACATAAGAGGACACTAGGAAAAATCCTTTAAAAGTGGGACCAGAAATCAGGGGAGAAGGGGAGATTGGTGCAAACTGAGGATCAACAGCAAATTTAAGAGCAAACACTGGAGATTATTCAGGCTGGATGGGGAAAGTCAGGATTTTTGTGAAATGCTGTACGTGGACAGAATATGAAGATGATAGAAATATAAGACAAAATTAAATCAAATAAAACCTCTCTATGTTGCTTCATAAACATATTGCTGTTAAGGTGATCTATTAATCTAAACAGATAAAAGAAAAATAGAAACATTATTTCTTGTTAAAAAATCATTGAGTCAGTCAATATATTCTGATTGTGGTTTTCCCTCCCTCAACTTCTCTGAGATACTCCCCACCTCCCTTCCCATGCAAATCCCTTTCTCTTTCTCTGTGGAAAACAACTAGGCACTTAAAGAAAAATAATAAAATAAGATAAAATGAAAACAAACCAACAAGTGTAGGTAAACAAAAAAACAGATGAAAAGAAGCCAAAGAATAAGCATGAGGAAACATAGAGATGGGGAGATTTATATGTTCATACACACAGACATTCTATAAAACCACAAAACCAAAAGCCATAATGCATATAAAAAGGACCTGTGAAGTTAAAAAACAAAACAAAACAAAACAAAACAAACAAACAAACAAAACAAAAACACCCTGGGAAAACATTATGAGACAAAGGACCTCCAAAGATGGGACTGAATTTGTAGTGTGTTGACCATTTTCTGTTGTGGAGGGGACCTACTCTTAACAGTGGTTGGATATCCAGTGAGACTCCTTTGAAGAGAACCAATTTTTCACTTACCAGTAATTAACAATTGGAGATAGATTACGATTATGGATGGAATTTGTGTCTGCTGATCCTCTCAGCACAGGCTCTCCAGCTGGCTCAGACCTGTGCAGCGCCTCTGCATGTTGCATCAGTCTTTGTTAATTCTCATGTGCATCCATCCTGTTGATTTAGAGGGCCTTATTTCCTTGGTATCTCCCATACCCTCTGGCTCTAATCGTCTTTCTGCCTCCTCTTCCTCAGTTTTTCTGAGCCCTAATAAGAAGGTTTTGATGGAGACATCCCATTTAGGATTGAGTGTTATAAGATCTCTCACTCTGCACATTATCTAGCTGTGGGACTCTATTTTTGTTTCCATCTACTGAAGAAGGCAACATCTCTGAGGACAGCTGATCAAGGCACGGATCATATTTATTTTTCTGGGCTGGAGAAATGGTTAAACCATTAAAGCCTAGGCAACTCAAAAGAGGTCCCCTCTTCCCAACTGCGTCAAATGGACAACTAGGTGTAACCATCACAAATCCACCCCTTTGTCAATTTGACACTCAAGCATCTCATTCCAAAACCATACACTTTTCTTGTCCCAAGGTTTTATGTTAATATAACAATATAAAACAGACACTAACTTTAATAACCCCACAGTATTTAAAATTATTAACACTCTAGAAGCCAAAGGCTTTTCAGAGACCCAGTCTCTTAACTGTGGGCTAATGCAAAATCAGAAACAAGAAAAATACATTATTTCAAAAGGCAAGTACCAGGTAACAGTAATAATCAGATCAAAGCAAAACAAAAATCAAGAAGTATAAGTCAAACTCTGCAGGTCAATGCCTGGCATCTAGGACCTACTCATTATATTCTAAGACTTGAAGATCTTGGGAAGTCCTACTTCTCTAGTGTGGCCAAAACACAGCACACAGAGCTTGGCTGTTAGGCTTAGGCCAGGCCCACACAAGACATGCTGTTGTCCTTAGTGATTGCCCTTTGGTCTTGGCAGCTCTAATATGTTAGAATCTCCAGAGCATCCAAGGCTGAAACATCATCCATGACCTCTCCTGCCACCTTGTATCTCCAAGCCTCCTATTGTTTCCATGCCTCCTCCAATTCTGGGTTTTCTACGGTAACTGAAGCTGCTCCTTCTCCAATAGCCTTTCCCGAATTCTCAGTTTCAAGTCTTAGCTGCTCTACAGGTCTCCTTCAATCACGTAATTTACATGCTAACCATTACCACATGGGAAACACACACACGTTATCAAATTCAGCTTCCAGCCAAAGATGCATCCTCAATACCCTCTGAATGCTAACCTTGATGAAAAACATTCAAGAAGAGTTTGCCTCCATAAAGCTGATTTCCAACCTGAGTCAGTCAGAATCAATTGTCCCAGTAAATAAAGTTTTTATTTAATGGTGCTAGTTGTTTGTTAATCATGAATTGTTCTGCAGCCCCAGATGACCAGAAACCATAGATTCAAAATATCACATAAACAGTTCCTAGGTTCAGTTTGAAATATCACAACTTTCTTCATTGTCTGTAATTTTGTCAGCATTATATTCCAAATTGTTACACAAATTCATTAAGCTCTGAACATTCAATAACTTTTTCAGCCCAATGTGCTAAATTCATTCTTCCTACCATGAAACAGTCCAAGGCATAAAATCAATATGGTCAAGTCAAACACAACAACCTCCTCCATTTTTGGTACAAACCTGTGTGCTAGTTTTTACTGTGGTAAGTACCATGAGCAGAAATAACTTGGGGAGGAAAGAGTTTTTTTTTTAGCATTCTAATCATAGTCCATCACTGAGGGAAGTCAAGATAAGAACTCAAGCAGAAATACAGGCAAGATGAACAAAGGAATTCCTCTTAAATGATTGATCTTCATGCCTCGCTACCTTTCTTTTGCATGCCTGTTATGGATTGGCACAACCCAGTGTGCTAGGTTCTACTACATAATCAAGAAAATGCCCCTAGAGGAGAATATTCTCTCTCTCTCTCTCTCTCTCTCACACACACACACACACACACACACACTGTAAATTATAAATGTATGAACTATATCATTACTATATAGTGAAGCTTACACAGTCTCTAAACCTCTACTCTTTTACTGTGTTTCCAAATACAATTTTTTGGCCCTGTGTGAAGCATATGCTTTGTTCTACTGTAGACCATGAATTCATTTATATTAGTCATATTAGTAATGAATTGCTTTCTGATATGAGTTTAATTTGGGTTACCCTACACAGAGGACTATGTTCCTCCCAGAAACAGTGATAGGTGGGGGAAACCTTTCCTCAAGTATCTGGTCATGAGTGCCCTGGAGACCCTCATAATAATATAAGGTATGGCCATTGTTCTTGTTTTTGGACAATAGTATCCCCTGATAAAGATTACAAATTCTTTGATCATAGGACATAGGGTATGACCAGCAAGATTCCTCTTCTCAGGCTAGCTTTTATATCATGTGAAGATGACATGAAGACTGCAAGGGAGAAAGTATCTACAATGTCACTCATCTTTGAGCCCTTGATCTGCAATAAGGACCAATGTGCCAAGAAATGTCCATGGATGCCATCGTGTCACAAATGTTATGGGGTTAATCCACTACTTTCTGATTTTGATTTATGAACAAGTCCACAGGAGGAAATGCATTCCTGGTACTGCAAATGTGTTCAAGAACTAAATGGCTGAGTGTGTTCAGAGAAACCTACTAATAGTTTGAGAAATGAATATACCATAAAATTGCTCTGTAAAATATATCTTTATATCAATAGATTAGTGCACAGCTCAGAGCTAATCAGAGGAAATTGTTTCTTCACTTTTGTTGTTGTTTTTCCCAAAAGGAAGGTAGTTAATTAAGAAACTCAGAACCCATCAAAGTACTGACAATAGTTTATGTGGAATATTCAACCACAAATGAACCATCTATAGTACACACTGCTTGCTAAGCTTGGTTACTATTGCAGAAGAGGAGGCAAAAATATTATATGGGTCATAGGTCAATGAAAACCAAAGTTAAATAGTCTTTTCTGACAAGAATGCTGAATTCATGTACTCACCCCAACTGTGGTTGCCTTCACAAGACCCATGCATGATAAATCAACATCCAAGCTTGGAATAGGGAGAAGCCCATGATCCTTAATCCACAAATGAATTGCTGTTGACAACTGATGAATTCTAGAGGCTTAAAGGAAGATCAGTTTTCCTTATGGATGTGGCCATCTGTCGGTCAGTCATACATCTACAGATGGATGTTGGTGGTTTTTGGCAATTTTGGTGAGCCCTCCACATAGCTTCCAAATAAATAACATACAGAGGCTTATTATTAGTTATAAATGCCCATCCTTAGCTTGGCTTAGTTTCTAGCCACCTTCCCTTAACTTCTCCTGTCTATGTTTTGCTTCTGGAATTTTCCTATTGTCTTACTTCCATAAACCTTACTCTTTACTCCATGGCTTGCTGTGTAGCTGGGGGGCTGCCCCTTGCAGTCCTCTTCCTCCTCTGGCTGCTAGATCTTAAACCCCTCTTCCCTGATTTCTCCTTCTATTTATACTCTCTGCCTGCCAGCCCTGCCTATCCTTTCTTATGCCTTGCTATTGTCCAGTTCTTTATTACACCATTAGTTGTTTCAGATAGGCACAGCTTCATAGTAACACACCTTAAAATATTCTACTACAGATGGACCCATAATTATGAGCTGAAGAAATTGGACTCAGTGATTTATTTATTTTAAGACAGAATTTAGAGCAAAGAAGAGGTAAGGCAGATCTGAGAGAGTTGAGGAGAAAGACTAGTGGATGAAAAGATTAAAATCCATTTAATAGGATCACTAAATGGCTTTTAAAAGATCCTTTCTGGTTTTAGTTGCTTCTTTATCCAGTTCTAAAGCATGATGCATAAGCCTGGGGTGCAATAGATGGTTGAAGATAGAGCACCTGACACTTGACAAATTTCTCACATAACAGTTCATTACTAATATAAACTCATGGCCAGTAGAAGGATAGAGTATATGCACAATGCAGGGTATTGGTGAAATTATTAAGGCCACTCCACGTAGTTAAAAGGGAGGTTTATTTTGTGGGGTAACTTACAAATGAAGGGATAGGTTGTAGGATCTGGCAAAGGTATAGCGCAGTCCGGCGGTGTTCTCTGGAGAACTCTGCTTGGTCTACCTCCAGCGTCCAGAGCCCCAAACCAAGAGAGCGACCTCCTCCTGATCCTCGGTCTTCGGCTCCCTCCTCTGCCCCGCCTTGTGGGCGTGATCATTACTGAAGCCTCAATGGGGGTTGGAACTTCCAGGCCAATGCTGGGTTGGCTATCCACTACATCTCCCCTTTTTGTCTAAATAAGAAAGTTCTAACCTAATACAAGACTATATACAAAGAGATGGTTATCAAATATTGTCCAGGAGTAATGAGGGATAATGACTTAGATAAGTTGGAATTACAATAAGTGCAAACAATACCAAGCAAAAAACACATAGTAAAATCCAGGGAAGTCTAGGGCATGGGTAGGTGGCATGTTACATGGATCATTCCAAAAGGTGTACTATCCTAAAGAACCTGAGTCTAATACTTAATATATTCTATCTAAGATATTATATATGTGTAGTTAGAGTTTTCCTGCCTGGCCCAGAGTCAGGACAAATCTCTCTTACCCGCCAGTCCCACAGTCGCTCAGACCCAACCAAGAAAGCACACAGAAACTTACATTGTTTAGAAACTGTATGGCCGTGGCAGGCTTCTTGTTATCTGTTTCTTCTATCTTAAATTAACCCATTTTTGTTAGTCTATACTTTGCCACATGGCTCTTGGCTTACCAGTGTCTTTACATGTTGCTTCTCATGGCAGCGGCTGGCAGTGTCTCTCTCCAGCCTTCTACTTCCCAAAATTTGTCCTGACTGGGCCAGGCAGGAAAACTCTAACTACAAATGGCGTCCAACGTGTTGGCAAGAATTTCCACCTAAAACCTGAGAAAAAAGATTCTAAGACAGAGCTAAAAACAGCTTCCTAGTTGTCTTTCTCAAGTTAGCGTCAGCCTGCTGGTTTGAGCTACTATGGCAGGTTCCTGGCGGGTGCGTCTGACCTGCAATGTGGTGAGAATGAGGAATCTATAAGCGACACTTTACTGTGCTGCATGGTGGATTTAACCTTTGCTAGTTTAAAAAAAAAAAAAATACAATTTTTGGGCTATGCACTGCTTTGATAGAACTGCTTCTGATAGTTGATGGTACACATGGCTCCAGACCCAGAGCTGTCTATAAACTGTACCACCGCCATGTTGGGAAGCTGAGGTGGGCGGAGTCAGCAGCCACAGCAGCGTTTCACTATTACAAAGATGGATATTACACAGAGAATCTGGTTTATGTTGTCTTTGGGATTTTTAACTACAAAAAAAGATTTGATCATAAAAGCTGTTGAGTTAAACAAATATGTAAATTTTAAAGTTACCTTGACTTCAAAATTTAGATATAAGGAGATGTTGCTTTGGAAAAGAGTCTCTGCTTTTGTTTCCACAGAAAGCCAGAGGCTGTGGATTTGTTCCAGATTAAGATACATCAGGTTTGATCAGCCAAGACCACCTGAAAGGTCTCCAATGACACAATGGCCCAGATGATCCAACATCCAGAATGCTTTCAAGGCAACTGGCTCAGAGGTTTACCTTCACAGACTACTCCATAATCCTAAAATTTTCTTTGTGTCCCCATAAGATACAGCGCCCCCCTCCAGCAGGAAGTAGTAAGAAAAACTATGCCCACATTCCCAAACTATCAAGCTGGCTTTGGAGATGGAATTGGCTCACTCCTTCTCTAAACCCAGACATATTGCTAAAAGAAAAGGTTAAGAGATTTTTATGTCCCAAATCAGAAGAGCCCTCTGATGTGGGACAGAAAAAAAAAAAAAAACCAATATTTTTATTTAAAACAGGTTGATTATAAATGCAATCTATTTCTAAAGATAAAAAGGGGATATGATATAGATATGATAGGATGAAAGGGTAGATTAATGAACTTACTTCGAAAGAGCAACAACTTGTTTAAAATGCTTTACATTGGTGTAGATTTTAGTCTATTGATACAAACTTAAAGTTAATTTTGTTATACTGTGTGTATATTTCTACTCCTGTGTAAGGTATTATGTTTGTATAGCTCATTTTAAATTGAAATGGATAATTAAAAATAGATTAATGATTAGTCATCTATGATAATCATACTCATAGCCATGTTAGTTAAGTCTTCTAGATATACATAGAGATATTTCAGATAGATAGGTAATCTTCAAATATTTCAAAGACCTACAGAATATGGCATTTAAAATACTTTTAAAATTTAGACTTTCTGGACAGTGAGACATGTCTGCTCCTGGCAGCACCAATTTACTTCAGAGAGGAAGATGGGCATTGAAGACACTTCATATGGAATTTATCTTCACCTTGGCAAAAATAGCCATTTGGGCAAGAAACTGTTCTTGCCTGGACTGCTTGATGGACTGTACGTGCAGGACCCATAGAAAGGTGACCACTGAACTTTGTTTGACAAAATAGTCCTTCAGGTTCCTGCTTCGCAAAGGAAACTGCCAGACATTCTACAGGACACTGAGAGAAGTGACCAAGAGACTCTAGCCCTGTGGGCTAAAGACAAATGCCCCAACTTTACAAAGAAACATTAGGTGACTGTCCAGGCTGCCAGCTGTCTCTGTCTACCCTGCAAGACTCCCGAAAAATGCTCCCGGTTCTCAGGTAATATTATATTCTTCTGAGGTCTTTGATATGGTTGAAGACTAGATAGTTATAATTTCCTCAGTTATGATACAAGATAAGTTAGCTATAAAACCTTAGACTCACAAATATAAGATAGATAGGATATCTTCTTTAATATTGTAACTGTAATTCTTGCTAGATAATTGTTTTGTTATATGTAATTGTACTATGTAAAAGTTAAAACCTTCCTTTAAAAAAAAAAAAAGAAAAGGGGAAGTGCTGTGGATATCGCTCTGTGTAAATAAAGTTCTGATTGGCCAGTGGCCAGGCAGGAAGTATAGGTGGGACAAGAGAAAAGAGAATTTTGGGAAGTAGAAGGCTGGAGAGAGACACTGCCAGCCGCCACCATGAGAAGCAACATGTAAAGACACTGGTAAGCCACGAGCCATGTGGCAAAGTATAGACTAACAGAAATGGGTTAATTTAAGATTAAAAAAAAAGGAAGATAACAAAAAGCCTGCCACAGCCATACAGTTTCTAAACAATGTAAGTTTCTGTGTGCTTTCTTGGTTGGGTCTAAGCGACTGTGGGACTGGCGGGTAAGAGAGATTTGTCCTGACTGGGCCAGGCAGGAAAACTCTAACTACAGCAGGGCCAAAGAAATTGCATTTAGAAACACAGCAAAAGAGTAGAGGTGTGCAAGCCACATGTATTTAGGAGTAAGAGACTGAGTGACTATTGCTTTGTAGGGAAGGGTGTAATTAACTTGTTATGTAGTCATGTCATTTTAGAGAAGAGCTGTATTTAGGAAGAGTTGGGTTGGCAGGTCCACTGACAGAGTAGCCTACTTTCCTTGAGAGTCTTTCCTGATGTTTAGAGGTATTATCTTGGAGGAGGCAGAGAATATGTGCTTTATGCTTTTAGCCCCCTTTCCTTTGATATAATCAGGAAAGCACTTCATATCGCAACATCTAAAATAATACTAGTGTATGCATTAATATTAATTTACAAAGTGACTCATACACTTCATTATGTATGCAGTGGAATTTGGATATATCTATTCCATGTATCCTTCAATATGTCCTCAGATAATTTTCCTAATATATGTATTAATGCTAAAAGAGTTTTATTCCTATTTAACTTCTTCAACACCTGTGTGTATTTTAGAGACATTCTATTTTAGAGACTTTGTCCAGTAAAGATATGGAAAACACATTGCTATTTTGGTAGCACTCAATTTCATCAATTATATTTGAGTCCTTATTCAGTGTAAGAATGTTAACAAATACTAAACAGGCTGTTTTATTCTACCACCTCATTTTACAGAAAAGGATAAGGTTCTTGTATCCTTGTGTTGGTTCATATTCCATCATTAAAAAGCTAAGTGTTTTACAAAGGAGAGGGATTTATGTACTTATATTTTTGGAAACTAAAAGTCCGTGATCAGAAAACCTTGCCTGCCAGGCTCTTTGGAAGGGTTCCATCACTACTTCCCAGCAGACGATGAATATCATGAAAGTTTCACAGGTGAGGGGCTATTCCATTAAAGATAAGAGGCCAGAGAGAGGTTGGGGAACAGTCTTGCTCTGTTCAAACAAATCACCCTCAGAACTAGATTAGTCCAATGAAACTAACATCAATCAGTTCTAAGGTGACACCTCAACCTAAGAACCTTGGTCTAGGCTCCACTTAACAAAGTTCCACTATACTATAATCATCTGCACTGGGACCTAACTTTCAACACGTGAAGCCTTCAGGGACAAACCCCATCCAAGCCATACATGTCAGTGTTTGCTGACCTTTAACACAAACACTGATGTGTAATAGACAGTTAGGTCATATGTTGGAGAATGCAAAATTCCTTTTCCTGCCATTGCCACTTGTATCAATAGCTCATTTTTGTCTTCTGATGTAAGCTTTCTTGTCCCTGGGAGGGGTGACGTTGACTAGCCTCATTGTCCATGCTTTCCAAAGCAGCAAATTCAATTTGGTTTAGCCATGAAAAAGTCAAATTATAGACTGTACAGATTACTTATGTTCATAAGATGAATCTGGGACTTCCATTAATTGTTGTTTTGTTCTGAAACATCATTGCTTATAGGATCATCTTTATTAATTCTTTCATATATTAAACCCGTTTTCTGATATTTCCACACATGTACATAATTCACACTAGTCACTCTCACTCCAAACTCCTTTCCATATCCCTAGTATCCTGTATACCGACAACAAATATTTTTCTCATATTCATACCCCTTTGATGTGTTTTGTGTTTCACTGAGTGTAAAGAGAACCATGTGTCTGACTATGGCTGTGGGGTTATCTGTTGGAACCTGTGCTTTCAGCAATTGATATACAACAAAAGAAAATGATCTCCCACAGTCTATCATTAGTTGTGATTGTTAATTGTACTTGCTAACCTGACACACCTGGGATGAGGGTGTTTAGATGTGGAGTTGCCTCCATCACAGTGGTCATTGGGCCTGTCTGTGGAACATTTTATTGATTGCAAATGGATGTAGAATAGCCTGGCTTACAAGAGGCAGTACCATCCCATGTCTGGTGAGCCTGGACTGTGAAAAAAAAATTGCAAGTGAATGTGAGCCTAGAGCAAACCAGTAAGCAGCTCTCCTCCATACCTTCATGTTCTCTTTCTCAGTTCCTGTTTGTTTCCTGCAATGACTTCCCTCAGTGATTTATTGTGATCTGAAAGTATAAGCCAGACAAAGGTTTTCTTTCCCAAGTTGTTTTAGACATGGCATTATACAACAGCAACAAAAATTAAATAACTACAGTAGTATGTAGTCTAGCAGTAAGTGGTATAGCTGCACAAGCCCCTCCCCTATCTGTAACTAGCTGTTTGCAGAATTATCTCGGCCAGGAGGATGGTGTGAATGTAAGTGTATGCTTACAATGGCTGTATAGAGTCCAGAGGATAGCATTTCACAACCTGTATTTTATCATTGGCATACTTCCCATTTCTTCTTTCACATAGTTCCCTGAGCCTTAAAGAAAGTGATACAAATACCTGGACTAGGATAGAGTCCTCAGCCTTCAATTATTCTCAGGATCTTGGCTAGTCATGCTTTTCTGTGAGGAACTTACCAAGGTTTAACTTGATTTACTAAGGTTCATGGCAAACAGTGTGTCCAGATTTTAAGTCTGAATCATCTTTTGTCTATGGATATATAAATATAGACATTCAGAAGACAGTTTTATGCTTTGTTTAAAGTTAGATAAACAACAGTAGTCTATCACATTTACCCTCTAGGGTCTTTCTTTGATCTCAAACAGCCCTGGGTCATTAAACAGGATTATATTATCTTGCCCATTACAGTTTTGTAGAGGGCTCCCCAAATGCAATCAGTGGGAAATTGGTTATAGCCACACACTCCTGACACTAATTCCATGATTGCACATTTTATTACACAAGTCAATTTTGTGGTTTTGGGAGCTCACAGCTGTTTAAGGCTGTTGGTCACTGTGTTCACCCAACAGACTCCAGACTCCATAGCACTCTCTAATATTTTGAAAGACAACCAGCTAAGAAAAATTGTCCACTTCAGTTTCAGCTCATTATCTCTGTGTTTTGCAATTCAGCTGTTATTGCTACTACACAGTGGGGTTTCACCTTCTTAGTCCTTGTGAAAAACTACTGAAAGATCCAGTGTTGTTTTGGGGGGCCCTCAACAAACTCTGTGACAAACTCTTGTGGAGATATCCCCAACTTGGTTCTGCAGGTAGTACTGTCTGCTCAATGATACCAGTGAGATACAAGTACAAAGCAATTGTAAGTCAAGTCTGAGACTGTATCACTTCTATGATAATACTGGCTGTTCTCATCCTTGGGCCATCTGCAGACTTATTGCAAGGAAAGCTTGTACATAATTTGATTGAAGGAACATTTAGTGAATATTGTAAGTCAACATGTCTTAAAGGTGTATAAATACATAGCCAGCATTAGGGTCATCCTGGAGTGTGAGTAGGTGCCATTGCTTGAAAGTGTTGGTAAGTTCTCTCTTTTCTTCAAACCCACATTCTTAAGAATACAGAAACACACACACACACACACACACACACACACACACACACACACACTCACTCACATGCGCAAACACTCTCTCTATATATATATATATATATATATATATATATATATATATATATATATATATGTACATATATATACAAATAACTTCTAACCATAGTTATTTTAGAAGCCCGGGGTAAGAAAATGCCTTCTGTTTTCTTCCCTAGATAGTGAGAGCAGGAAGGAAAGCCTCTGCTCAGTGTAGGTCTCAGAGTTAGAACATATCCTTTTACAAAAGGATAACATCATACCTGCTTGCCCTCACCAAATGCTGTGTGAATACATATTCTTTTCCAGTGGCTCTGTTCTGACCCTAATACCTGCTTATTTTCTGATCTAGGAATTTCAGTCATTGCATCCCTTGAGGTACCTGGTATTTGGTGTCCATTGTGACAGATTCTTTATATTAATGACTCAATAAAATAATCATGTAAGAAACACATGTGTAGAATATAGACATTATTCATAAAGTCATCAGTTCTATTTCTTTCAGAGTTGTACAATGAGATTCTGAGAATGTCCTCAAATTCCCTGTGTGGTAAGGGTTAACTGGAATTTGTTATAGACCTCCCTCCACTTCTTGAGGATGAGGAATATAGAAGTAGGCTTCCATGACTGACTCATGATTGCATTGGCTCAGGAACAGACTCAGGTTTCAGGGATTCCTAGGCAAACACTCTGAGGACTGATTCACATTCTCAGACTGTCTTATAAAATATTTTATTAATCGGTGTCTTATTGATCCACATATATAGAAAAATCTCTGCAATATACACTCTCAGTAGATGAATAAAACATAAACATACAGGACATTTTACAGTATTTTTCATAGTTTTAAAAAGAAATTAAAATGGTTTTATGGGTAACGGGAATGATCCTTAACAAATGTATATTAAAAACAATTCCCATGTTCTAGATATATATTAAAAGGATATCAGTTATGTCCCTTTCTTGTTATTAAACTGTTTTAGATTCTAGAAATTTCTAAATAATTCATCATTTATTAATAATTCTTATCTTTCTTAATGAATGTCTCAAGCAGTAGGGTAATTAGCATTGAAGTAGATCTACTTTTGAATGTTAACATTTGCAATGTAAATAATATCCATGCCTTTTCTTTCATTTGTCAGTGTTTTATTTTGTCCGCTAGAATTATAACATGTGATAAAAACTCTTAGAAATCTCTGAGACTATGACAATATTGATTAGGTATTTTCATTCATAAAACATATATCTTTCAGAAATGATTAAGGATAAATATATTTCCATCTCAAGGCTCTGTCATATTTATTCAGAGGCTCTAGATAGTGAGGAATAACTGCAGAGAATAATGTGCAAAAATACTTTATTGGAATGTCTTGAGAACACAAAAATCACTCCTATTTATATTCTAATTTTCTGTAACTTGACCAATGTGGTGTTGTGGGATAATCTTTTTGAACACTGTGAAGACGTGTCTTTGCCAAGGTGCTTTCTCATTAGTTTCATAAAGAGCTGAATGGTAAATAGCTAAGCAGAAGAGAATAGGCAAGGTTTATGGGGAAAGAGGACCCTGGGAAGAAGAGAGTCAGAGACAGCAGAGAGACATTGAAGAAATCATGTATATGGTACAGAAAAAAGGTAATTAAGTCATGTGGTGAAGTATAGATTCATAAAAGCAGATTTAAGTTATAAGAGATAGTTTAGAAAAAAGCCTAAGTAAAAGCCAAGTTTTTGTAGTGGGTAGCCATTCCAGCCTTGGCCTGGAAGTTCCAACCCCCATTGAGGCTTTGGTAATGGTCACACCTACAAGGCAGGGCTGAGAGAGGACGCTGAAGACCCAGGATCAAGAGGAGAATCCTCTCGGTTCCAGGACCTTGAATGCTCGAGGTAGACCGAGAAGAGTTCTCCAAAGAATACTGCTGGACTGTGCCATCCCTTTCCCAGATCCTGCAACCTATCCCATCATTTGTAAGCTACCCCACAAAATAAACCTCCCTTTTAACTATGTGGAGTGGCCTTAATAATTTCACCAATATCTGGTATCCAACGTGGGGCACGAACCCACACTTGTGTCCTTCTCCCATTTCTCAGGTATTATTATATTCCTTCTCAGGTCTTTGATGAGGTTGAACACTACCAGTTATAGTTACAAATATATATATATATATATAAAATCTTAGATAGAATATATTAAGTATTAGATTCAGGTTCTTTAGGATAGGACACTTTTTGGAATGATCTTTGTAACATGCCACCTACCCATGCTCTAGACTTCCCTGGATTTTAGTATGTGTTTTTTGCTTAATATTATTTGCATTGATTGTAGTTCCAACATATCTACATCGTTATCCCTCATTACTACTGGACAATATTTGATAACTATTTCTTTGTATATAGTCTTGTATTAGGTTAGAACCTTCTTATTTAGACAAAAGGGGGAGATGTAGTGGGTAGCCATTCCAGCCTTGGCTTGGAAGTTTCAACCCCCATTGAGGCTTTAGTAATGGTTATGCATACAAGGCAGGGCTGAGAGAAGAAGCTGAAGATCCAGGATCAAGAGGAGTGGCCTCTCTTGGTTTCAGGACCCTGGACGCTGGAGGTAGGCTGAGCAGAGTTCTCCAGAGAACACCAGAAGACTGTGCCATCCCTTTCCCAGACCCTGCAACCTATCCCTTCATTTGTAAGCTACCCCACAAAATAAACCTCCCTTTTAACTACGTGTAGGTGCCTTAATAATTTCACCAATAAGCTTTCATAATTAATAACAATTCTCTGTGTCATTATTTGTGGACTGATGATCCTGACAAGAAAGTACTACTACAATGTGGTTAATAAAGTCACATATATCTGTCTAAAAGAGAAGTGGAGGCTGAATTATGAAGTAACAGTTTTTTTCATCTACCAATTCATACAAAATCACTAAAACTTTCTCATCTTGAATCTCTCATAGGTATAGAAAATAGTTATTCAATTGACATTACTCCAGTCTACAGATACTTTCTGTATTATCACCTTTATCACCTTCTAACCATCTTCACCAAGTGAACCACATTCTGTTAGTAATGAAATTCTACATACACATTCCTCTTAGGTATCCTGCATTTTATTGTTTAAGTCTCCCACTGACTACGTCTCTTCTGCTTCTAGTGAACTTCCTCCTGTGAACATTAAATTCTTCATTAATGGCTTAAAAGAAATTTATTCTGCTGAATATTAAGATCATGTGTCTTATCTTTGATGTTATAAGAGTTCAAAAAGGATCACTTTATTTATACCAGTTCAGAATTGAGTGTCCTGTTGAGTTTTTCATGTAAGAAGATATTTTACTCTATTGAAAGTATAAATCAATTCAAATTGAAAGCTTCAAATTATTATCTGAAAATCAGTTTAGGTTATTACACATTGATACAGGATGCCAAGAAAGTGTGGGAAGACGTTTCAGTCTATAACTACAGGTGACAACTTGGTGATAGCTTGAGGGCACAACAAGAAGTCTTGAAATGAGCTATCAGCATGAGCTTAGGAAAGATTAAGGTGAATGTGTAGGAAAATATCCTAAGTTTTCTGCATTGTAGATACTTTACTCCCTACATAATCTCTATAATGAATAAACCATTATACTTGTAATTATTTTATATTAAACTATTCTAGAAAATGCATGAACTGTATGCAGTTTTATTTGAAGCACCCTTTATACTTATACGAATATCTGGGCATATCACTTTGCTAAACATAAGGGAAATATCTCCTATTATGTTTTACCATATATGCATGTGCTGTATGTTCTCATTGCATTTTGTAAGTGTACAACATTGGAGTTTGTCTAAGAGAATATTTGTGGTATTCAAAAATAGCTTTGCTGTCCAATAATTCAACAAAAGTATCATCTAGAGAACATCTCCACTTAATTTATAATGTGTCATGATGATAAGGACCTAATTTGTTCTACTGACTACTTTAATCTGACTGCAGTTTTTGCTGAATACTTTATGTTTGCTATATGAAACATGTATGTACAACAAATAAGCAGAAATACATTAGAAACATGTACTGGATCCACGATAAAATCACTTGAAGAAATAGATGAACCCAATAAAACCAATATCTTTTAGTAGAAAAGGAACTTAAATACAAAAAATGTTCACAAATGTCAGTGGTTATGACCCAAGCATTTCTTATATTAAATATACACATAGAGTGGCAAAAGATTGATTCAGAAGGTACTGAGAGCTTTCATTTTCATACACATGTTGGCGTCCTTGATATGAGTCACATGGGAAACATTATTATTAGTTACTGTCCATTAATGGTTTGGTTTTGAAATAAATGTCACAATGTAGATTCTTTAGCACACAATAAGAACTTCTACTGGTTCCAAATGTTTACCACTGTTTAAATACAACTCTTACCAAATTTTAAAATGGGATGAAATTTATAACCCTGGAATATTTCTATTTTCTTCACAAGCCACGATTCTAATTTTTCACACTTTTGTGCCTGTTAAATGACTTCATAAAATCCAATTTTTTTAAATTTTATTTTTGGGCTGGAGAGATGGGTCAGAGGTTAAGAGCACCGACTGCTCTTCCAGAGGTCCTGAGTTCAATTCCCAGCAAACACATGATGGCTCACAACCATCTGTAATGAGATCTGGTGCCCTCTTCTGTATGCATAATAAATAAATAAATCTTTAAAATTTTATTTTTAAGGTATCTGCAAATCTTTTTTTTTTCCCCGAAAATGTGTCAAACTTTGTTTTTATAAACATCATTATAGTCTATCTCTAATTTTACTTGTAAAGAAAAGGCCACACAAAATATGTGGTCCTACATTGTCACATTCTAATTTTTATTTACTCCTTATTGTCTCAGCTTTAAGAGTTAGATACCTGACTAAGGAAGTGTACATGGATGAAAGTATACATTAAATATAAAAATATTGACTATTTTTCCCAATGTTCCACTTTACTTTTATTATTAATTGTGGTGATATTCTTTTGTATGATCTAAGAAGTAAATCTTTCTTTAAAAATACTTATTTATTTATTATCCACACAGTGCTCCACCTGCATGCATGCCTGCAGGCCAGAAGAGGGCACCAGATTTCATCACAGATGGTTGTGAGCCACCATGTGGCCACCTGGAACCGAACTCAGGACCTCTGAGAGAACAACCAGTGCTCTCAACCCCTGAGGCATCTCTCCAGCTCTCTAAGAAGTAAATCTTGCCTGAAGATCAGAGGGTAAATCCAGCCACTAGTTAGCAATAGAGGCCAGGCAGTGTAGCACAAACCTTTAATCCCAGCACTTGGGATTTTATACCCTTGCTCCCAGTACTTGGGAGGTACCCATGCCTTTAATCCCAGCATTAGGGAGGTAGAAACAGGAAGTGATATGGCTGGGTAGATAAAGGAATATAAGGCAGGAGGAGAAGGGAGCTCAGTCCTTTTGGTTGAGGTGAGAGGTGGCTGTTGCTTGTTCCTTTTTCTCTTTTATCATTAGGCATTTAACCCGATATCTGGCTCTGGGTTTCTATTAAGACCAATTAGGAGTTGTGCTACAATTAATATTGATTCAGATGTCTAATATATTTGATATATATTTATTAAAACTTTGAAAGAGCCAGAAATGTATGGATTGTAGCCTCCAAACACCATCATATTCAAACACAAAGACACAGAAATAACAGAATATAAACTAAAATCCTTAATCTTACTTCTTTTATTTGAAAACAAAAAACGAAAAAAACCCAATATTACTTCTTTTGAAGAATTTCTTCTAGTAAAATTTTCTGTCTTATTTCATGTATATATAGGAAAGTAGGGGTAAACTTGTTACATAGAGTAAAATATTTTAAATCATGCATTAAGGAATATTGCCTTACATGTGTTTGAAAAATCTGAATGATATACAGAATAGGGTTTGCAAAATCCCTGAAAATGTGACATTCAGCCAATTTTTATCTCTTAATTTGATTTAAATTAATTAATCTCAAAATTAATTAGTTTATTAATGTAGATATATACTCCATGTTTTCCTCTGTACTCCCAGACATCCACTGATATTAACAATTACTTGTTCAAACTCTTATACCATATTTAGGAATTTTTTTTTCCTTTTGGAAAGTGTTTCTCTATGTAACAGCCCTGCTGTCCTGGAACTCGATCTGTAGATCAGGGTGGCCTAAACTGGCCACATTTGCCAGTGCTAGGATTAAAGGAGTGCTCTACCAGGGCCACCAGCATCTGGCTTTTGGAATGTATTAAAGAATGAATGACTTAATCAGTGTCATGGTAAATAAAGATTACAAATGTACAAACTTTTACATATTATTAGCTTCCATTTTCATGATTTTTCTTTTCCTTCCCCCCTCTCCCTTTTCCCCCTCCTCCTTCTATCCCTCCCTCTCCTCCTCCTCCCCCCTCCTCCTCCTCTTCCTATAATTATTCTTCTTTTCTGGTTTTTGAAGTCTTATGTTTTTTTTTTTTATAAACTGATTTTTAAAAAAAACAAAAAACAAACAAACAAACAAACAAAAACATTGCCATTTAAGCTGAAAGCCAAGACTGTATGGAGCCAAGATTTATCAGTCACACACCATCACCAGACTCAACTTGAAGAATGTTTTCTGTATTAATGGCTAATGGCTCTCTCTCCATCTCTCTAGAAGAGACATTGAAATTACCCTACTTTACAGAAGGGAAGACTGGGACTCAGGTAAACTTTTGTTTGAGCAATAGGTTCTATAACTGCCAAAGTAATCAACTGTCCTTGAAAGAAGAAGATGCAGAATATTCATGGTAGGAATCCACAGTACAAAGTGAACAATTCAGAAAGGCAGAGCTTGGAAAGACTCAGTAGTTAGTAATGGTCGTATTTAGAGGGTTTTGTTTTTCTACTAAAAAAAAAGTCTATGTACCCTTCTAAGAAATTCTGATAATATCAGTGTTTCATAGCAGAGTTCTTTATTTAAACTTCCATCTGGAAAAGAGTTGAACAAAGAAAAGAAGTGTCACAAAACTGATCCAATGTTCTAGAAGACAAAGAAAAGAATCCTGCTTGTAATTAAGAATAATTTTATGTCACTTGGACTTTCATAGACTATTTCCTCAAATTCCTAACAAAGAGGAATATTTTCTATTTCTTTTGGAGCATTCTCTGGTTAATTAACTCTCCATGTAAAGACAGTGTTGAACAAAATCCACAAAGCAATTCATTCTAAATGAAAAAGCATGTTGCTCCAGCAGACTGTACTGCATGGTAAAATGAGAGCACTTATTAGAGTTTTTGGTTTCTTTCTTTATTTGCTTTTTTGTGTAAAATTTAAGTTCATAGATAAAAAGGGCTACGTTTATTATTTCATTCATTTATTTTCTTATACTTAGAATTTTAATCAATATGGATTAAAGCTTATTTCACTCAGCTTTCCTTGGTTGTAGTGTATAAATGAAGCACTTTCCCACATGTGTAGTTTCCATTGTTATATATTTTAAATTATTATATTTATTTATTCATTTATCAATACAACTTTAATATAATATTCCTAAACTCATTCAAAGTAACATGCTTCTCTTGGTGAATTATAAAGCACAAATAGCCAAAATAGAGTTTAAGAAAACTTTTAAAATTAAAGATGAGGAGAAAAATCAATGTACTAAAAGGAATTTGATCCAAAGTAGATAAATGCACACTATGTGTGCCCACAAAATAATATATTAAATGATATATATGTTTATAGTTAATTACATCTGTATCTATTTCTTCCATTAGGTTAGGATGTTATTGTAGATGGGAGTTGTAATTCATGAGCCACATGCATCTTCCTGCTTGCTCCTGAGAGGCTGAAATAAGTGTTTATTGGTCTGTGAGCAATTGAATTGAAAACACAAATAGTAATGATTCTTAGTCCTAAGACACTTAAACTGAATATGGTAAGCTTCCATAATTAGGTATTGTGAAATTAAATTAGAATAAAGACATTTTACTGCACTGTCTATAATTCAAAGCTTTGCAGTGGGAAATGTAAAAGCAGCCATGTAACATCTAAATGAATATTATCCATCAGATTTGACATTTATTAAGCAATACCAGCACACTGGGCACTGTTGTAAACACAAACTCTTCTCGGTGAACTTAAATTTACATCTGTTGGCTTTGTTCCTCCTGAAATAGATGGATGTAATTTCATGGCAGATGGTAAGTGAATACAGGATGGTGGCATTCCTTTTCAGTTTTTAAAGGCTGTGACTTAAATCAGCTCCTTTTACTGAGAATCCATAACCTCACCCAGCCTTAAGATTCCAATTACATTCTATTCCCTATTATGAACATTCAATAGATTTACTTAGTTAGGAATAACACATTTCTATACTGTTGATCATGATCTGCCATTAAATGGTGCATATTTGGCATAATATAGAACAGTAGTTTGAATTTTTTTCAATTAAAAAATGTTTTCACCACAGTTCACTTTCAAAGTGAATACTGCTAGGTTTGGGTTAAGTAGCCTGACATGGAAATGTTCTAAAGAATTACAGAAAATCTTCCTGAAATTGAGTCTGGAGAAATGGTAATCCTAAATCATTATTATGAGAGATAAATATAAGGTAAGTGATTTAATATTTCAATACCAATTATTTATTAAAAGTATTTCATGTGAAATATATCTTACAAATGTGATCCCATGGATACTGGTTATAGGTATGCATTTAATGCAAAACACTTATTTTAACGTCTTGGTTAAATTAGTAATACTTAAGCTTCTAATTCTTTTTTTTTTAACTTCAGACAAGAGCATGAATGCAGTCTCCCACTACCACAGATTATGCAGTAGAGCGTTTCCGGCATTTGGGGAAACCACAGGGTCAGCACAGCTGGAGTGCAATAGATATGCCTCTTCCTGTGATCACCATTTTCATGATAGTGTTATCTCCTGTGCTGTGTAAAAATTGTTTCTAACTTTTACCACTTAAAGCACATATTTTCAATTTTATGAAGTTTAGAATTTTAATTCTTTACAGAGCTTTTTTTTTGTAATAATTAACAATTTTTTTTTTTAAAGAAAACTGGTAGGATGGCTTGTTTCAATGGACATGAAAAGGACAAAACCATTTGAGGATTCTTGCTTCTTTTGTCTTATGATAAACAAGATCATAAGCTGCTTATAGCAAATGATCTGGGAGGCTCAGATTGCTCTGCAGCTCTCTTCTATGGATGTCTTCATATCTATCTATATCTATCTATATCTATATCTATATCTATATCTATATCTATATATATTCTTTTTTTTTTTCAAGAGGGAAATCCTAAGTTTAATTATCCAAAATCCTTATTGTATTTCTTTTCCTATGTCCGTATGGCATATTAGGACTGCCAAGAAACTATGAAAGTCTGTTTTAATTACTGTCAGAATCAAAGCCAGATCCTAGAGAGAGCATTAATGACAGATATTAACACGTTCTTCTTACAGGGAAAGAGTCCAGCATCGACTTCTCTCTTTTCTACTTTTAACATCTTCCTCTGTTACAGAGATGGGTGTGCATGCAAAGGGAGGATGTGAGGAGGTCTCAGGAACATTAGAACAATGACAAAAGTAGCCAGAAGATGGTAGTTCTGTGGGAAATACTTTGATAACTAGGCTTTGTTAACTGGGACTATCTCAGACTGAGGAGGGGCCAACAGAAAACCCTGGTAGCCTTTCATTTCTTCTTCTTTTTTTTTTTTTTCATTCATTTTTGACACCAGTCACACATCCTCCTCCAGCCCTCTCCCCCAGCCTTCCCCTGTCAATCCACCTCCCATTCCCTTCTCCTAAAAGGTAAGGCCTCTCATGGGGACTCAGCAGAGCCTGGTATATTTAGTGGAGGCAAGTCTGAGCCCCTCCCCCTGCATCAAGGCTGTGCAAGGTGTCCCACCATAGGTAATGGGCTCCAAAAAGCCAGTTCGTGCACCAGGGATAGATGCTGATCCTACTGCCAGGGGGCCACTGAAGCAGATCAAGCTACACAACTGTCTTCTTTATGTGGAGCCTAGTCCAGTCCCAAGGAGGCTCCTATAGCTGATGGTCTAAAGTGCAGCAGAATTGTTAGAAGTTCTTATTAATAAAATCAAACCTGAGGCCAGTTATTGGGGTGAGTGCTGGAAGATCAGAGACACAGAACAAGCCACATCTTCCTCACCTCACCAGTTCCTCAGCTGGTCTTGTTTCCTCAGACTACAAGCTTCTGAGTCCTCATCCAAACGAATCTCAGCTGAACTGTGCTGCTCCAAAGCCCGAATGCTTAACCAGCCCTAAAGAAAGAATCACATTAAATTCCCACTTCACCCAAGCTATCAAACAGTGGCTTTAAAATTTAGAAAGCCCTAAAAATCTGATAAATATAGTTTTATTCTGTTTATTCACAGAAATTAATAGGTGTGATACAAAATCCATCATCATATCTAGAGACATAAATAATTTTGTATAAAAGAAATCCCACAGTTCAACCCTACACAAAAGTATCCATGCAAAAGAAAAAGAAAAACCTGTGTACATTTACATATACATATGTAAGTATGTATCCCTGAATTCAACAGTGGAAGCCATAAGGAAGTCATGATCTGATTACTATTGATCAGGAGTCATCATAGATATTTCAGCTAGGGGGAAGAAACAGAGGACACAACACAGGTGACTCAAGATGAAACAGGACAAATAAAATTTCATGTGGTAAGGCTAATATAAAAATCAGTAGAAATTACTAATGAGTCCTATTTTTAAATGAAAAAATATTGTTTTGAAACTTACAACAAGACATATCTATCTCTGGATTGTTATTTCTATGAAGTCACAGGTCAGGAACAAATATGAAAGTGAGTGTTACAGAATATAGTATGAAAGTTTTTATCATGTATCTCATTTGTTTGTTGAGATTGTCAAAGTGATTATGACTGAAAATCCATGCTACAAAGTTTCAAACGCTGAAGCACAGTCCAGCCTTATATTTGATCTACTAGTCTTCTACTGTCAATTTCCTGATTAAATGCATTTGGAAGAGGAACAGTGACTTCATGTGAAGGTTTGAGGCACAGGTCATCCTCAAAGTGTTCTTTGGAACATAATCCAGCCTGTAATCTCTAGGGCACACAGTAATATAGTATCATAAGAAAGCAAAGGACTGCCTGAAATAAATAGACAATTTCAGTGCATCCTTTACCTGTAACTGTGTGAACTGGATCATGCTGTGATGTTTTTGGCTATAATTATCAAAAGCTGTTTGTTTAAGGTAATTTCAAAATGCACTTTTTAATTGTAAGGGTATTTTTCTTTTTTATTGCTTGACTTTTCTTTCTATTTTCCTTCTTATGTAAAATCAACACCTTTTGAGGGGAAACTCACAATTTCCTCCAGATGATTAAAGAGTAACAGCTTCACAGGTCTATGCATCCATGGAGGTGTCAGAATCCTGTAAATGGAAAACAAACAGCATGTGGTATGTACTTGGTTTTGTAATGGTGGACTCTCTCTCTCTCTCTCTCTCTCTCTCTCTCTCTCTCTCTCTCTCTCTCTCTCTCTGTGTGTGTGTGTGTGTGTGTGTGTGTGAGAGAGAGAGAGACAGAGATACACACAGAGAGGCTTTATTTTGTGATTGTTTTTCTTCTATGGTAGAAGAAACAGTGGGATATGCACTATGAACATGAAGGGAATTATTTTGAGGATGTAAATATTAAGGGACATCATATCTTACCTTGGCTATTCACTTATAGTGGAGCAGCTCTTATGAAGAATGAAGGTAGATATCATAATTCCATAAGTACTTTTGAAATTAAAATGAGTTTTTCAGATATTGTTCTTTACTAAAACATTGATCTAATCCATTTTCTTCACCTTACCCTTTTTGTATAGTTACACAGGCAGTTTTACATTAAAAAGAATGTAGAATGTACATTTCATTAAAAAATCCCCCATTGCTAGAGTTATTCATATATTTTTCTGATCTTTAGAGGTCATCTTTTCCATGTGAATGTGTTTTGGTTATGTTTTGCATACTGTGTGACTTCTCTTAGCTTAATTGCAAACAGAAATATGTTCAGAAAGTTTCAAACATGTGGAATATACAGTCGAATGCATTATAAATAACATTTTAATAATTCCAGTACCACTAGCCTTTGATTTTAATACTCTTGAATTTATATTTTGCATTTACTAAATAATATTTAATTATTCACTAGTGATAAGTGAGGGAAATATAATTTTTAAACCAGTTTTGGTATGGGTCAAATAATATTAAAATACCACCTCTTCAATATACATCATCCTGTACATTGCTTACAATTTGACTGTGTATCATTAATAGTATTTGACTTAACAGAATTACAAATGCAGGCATCATTTTGGTGACACTTAAGATACCATGCTATTATCTCCCTTACCTAAATAAAGAAACCCAAAATTATTATTCCCATATCAATATGTGGATACACAAGTTTTGACTTGCTTCCACGGCAGGTAATATCAGGTAGCAACCATCAGGATCACAAATAGCCTTGAAACATCATATTCTCCCCAATGAGATGATGTGGACTTCAGGCTGTTTCTTGCCTCTTGACTAAGATAGCACATTTTGCCTCTCCATTTTCCTTCAAAATAGAAGGCTTTTATGATATCCCTCAAGTGTTCTCTACTTTGTTATATTTGTGAGGAACCTCCTGTCTTTCCTATGGATGTCCTTTCTCTCTCCTTGACTTTGGGCACTTCTGGGGTTGTACTTCTCCCTAATCTCCAGGCTCTACTTATACTTAGCAAATATTCTCTGAGCACCCTGTGAAAAAGTAAATTATTAAGCCTGTCTGTAGCACACATTTTATGCTGTATCAGGAGACAAGAAACCTTCTTGTCACCAGAGACAAGGATACTCCTAGCAATCCTATGCAAAAGATTCTGACCCTGAAATGGGAAAGATGAAGAATTCTTGTCATAGTCTAGGGAGTCACCCTCTGAATTAAAGCTGCAGAAAAAAAATAGTTATTGCTCATCATCCTCTAGTTTGCCAGTGTGTCTCCATTACTTTACTGTAATTGTCCCCTTTTCACATGACTATATAAGCACTTTGGTTTGAGCCCTCCACAGGGTCTTGTCTGAGTGCTTCCATCTGATTTTAAAAATCTGTATATTTTCCCTCCAATAATTTGTTGTTATTTCAATATGATTTCCAGATCAAGTCAGAGACCTCAAGAAAGTCAAATTTTCTCTAACCATTTCTCCATGCCCTGTGTATCTTTACTGCTTTATACATCCTTACATTAAATTCTCATGATATGCAATTCAGGTCTGTCATGGAGTTTAATTGAACCTGTAATATGCTAAAGAAGCTAGACTCCGGACTCTTAAAATGTGGGCTACATATCATTTCTGCTCAATGGACATATGGTAATATTGTGCATAGCCAATAGAACAGAAAATTAACACATGTTTCAAAATTAAGTAGAGGAAATTGGGGTTCCCTCAGTAGCCAAGTGCTTGCCTAACAAGTGCAAGGTCTCTCGGGTTCTGTCCCCAGAATGTGCATCCATGCACACACACACACACACACACACACACACACACACACACACACCCCTACTGATGTTGACCAAATATAATAATTAATATCAGATCGCTCCACATTATTTGGAATAATAAAATGTCACAGGTGTTCTATCTGTATGATTTGGCTCCCTAGATAAGACATAAGACCCTTCAATAAACCCAACAGTGACAATATTTCAGGAAGATGTGCCTCAGATGTGTTTGTAAAAGGTCAGCACACAGGCTTGGCATCAGCATCCCCACTCCACAGAATTACAGCTGAAGACATTTGCGTTACTTACAGAGCAGCCTTTGGTTTCTGGTTCTTGAACATTAAAGAAATTGCCCAGTTGTGAAGTCATATAAATGACTTTACATTAATTTTTAGTATCATCACCAGACATTTGGCTAATGACAGATTATAAATCACTGTGCTAACTCAATAGTGAGATAAGGTCTATATTAAGTTAATGAGTCACGTGGCACATTGTGGATGATCAGCAAGACTCATCAGGGGAAATTATTACTGTACAAATGATGGGCAGACATTTATCTCAGTGCACAAATCTGGATTTAAAACTTGGTGTACTAGCATATATTAGCTCATGCCATATGAGTTAATGTTGACATTCAGGTGTTTTTCCTACTAATGGGAAAAATACTGTACAGAAAACAACATTTGACCACCACCATGAAAGAATTTGTATATGTTGAAGCCAGTTGTGTGTTAAGATCATGTGGTCATTTTAAAAAATTTATTAGGTACTGTATATGCATTTAGCATTAAGTCATTCAGAAGAGTTTGAAATAAATCTATTGAGATATTTAATAGCAAAGAGAAAAACTGGTTAAGGAAAAATTATTCATTACTTTATTAATTCAAATTCTCAGTGGCATTTTATAATATGAAGTTATGTTACTTTGTATTACAAAATTGTTTCAATTTTATTTTAATAATGCTTTAAAATCATGAAAGTGCTCATTAACTTCATAATTATCAAAGAGGTAGATTAAATCACAATGGATATTTTAAAATAGCCTACAATTCAAGATGTTTCTAATTTTGTAGTGAACACTTGCTGAGAATATTGTACAAACCTAGTTATGACAACCTATTATAATAACATTTCTTAAAAGTATATGTAAAAACCTTAAAAGCAAGTGGTGTCATACCAGCTCACAGAGAATGCTTCAGAAAAGCCATGTGATGCTAGAAATCTCACCCCTAATATGTGAGAACACTGACATCAATGGTTTTTAATTCCAAAACCAGTTATTTTTGCTTCCACACCAATGTTTTGCCAACCAGCTTTCCATTTAAGTAATTTTCCATATACACAAACTACAGGAACAGAATTTTCAGAAATAAGAGGATAATCTAATAACATATACTCCACTGTTTTTTATTTTAGTTTATGGACCCTAAAGACAAACCATGTGTTCTTTTATTTTTATTTTTATTTTTATTTTTATTTGTGGTTTTAAGAGACAGGGTTTCTCTGTGCAGGTTTAGAGCCTTTCCTGAAACTCACTATGTAGCCCAGGCTGGCCCCTAACTCACAAAGATCCACCTGCCTCTGCCTCCCTAGTGCTGGGATTAAGGTCATGTGCCACCACTCCCCAGCATTGTGTTCATTGTTTCTAAGTACCTAGTTTTCTTGGTTATCTAAGATTTTCAGATAAATCTGTCATGAAAAATACTTAGAACAAAGCCCAACATAGAATAAATATTTTTTTCCAAATGAATATTTTATAGGTGCTTATTATTATGGTTGACTGGTAATTCCTACTACTATCCACTCTGCTTATCTTTAGTATATTTGCATTCTAAAATTAAAATTTTTGATGAGAGAATATTACTGACATACTGTCTTAGTTCTTTTTTTCTTTTTTTTAAAAATTATATTTGTGTTTTAATTTTACATATCAGACATAAGTTCCCCTGTCCTCTCCCTCCTGCCCTCTCCCCTGCCTTCCCCCTAGCCCCTTCCTTCCATTCCCATCTCCTCCAGGGTCAAGACTCCCCTGGGGATTCAGCTCAACCTGGTAGATTCAGTACAGGCAGGTCCAGTCCCCTCCTTCTAGGCTAAGCAAAGTGTCCCTGAATAAGCCCAAGGTTCCAAACAGCCAGTTCAAGACTCCAATTGTCGAGAAAGAGGAGGGACTGTAAGACTGTATTAGTTGTTTTTAAATGGTCAGCACAAATTACATCCCAGGAGCAAGGTAAGTATTTATTTTAACTTACTGTTTCAAGGTAAAAGAGGCACCTGCAAAGTAAAGGAAACCCATAGCAAGAACCAGAATGTGTTTGCTTTCTTATTGGTAGTTCAGGGAACATTAAACTCAGAGGGGAAGTAAAGATGGCCAAGAATCCATATGTCCCAGCTCCTCCAGTAAGCAACTTCCTCCTACTTGGCTTTGTTTTCTGGAGATTATACAACTTCTCAAGTAGCACTGCCATATGGGAACCCAGGTGCTGTGGATATTGCTCTGTGTAAATAAAGTTCTGATTGGCCAGTGGCCAGGCAGGAAGTATAGGCAGAACAAGAGAGCTGATTGGATCTTGCCTCGAATTGCACGTGAAAAACCCATATCTGGAGTTCGGACATTTTATACAGATGCCAACAAACAAGGAAAGGCAAGAAAACTCTTAACTACAAATGGCGAGAATTCTGGGAAGTAGAAGACTGGGGGAAGACACCACCAGCCGCCGCCATGAAAAGCAACATATAAAGACACTGGTAAGCCACAAGCCATGTGGCAAAGTATAGACTAACAGAAATGGGTTAATTTAAGATAGAAGAAGTAGATAACAAGCAGCCTGCCACTGCCATACAGTTTCTAAACAATGTAAGTTTCTGTGTGCTTTCTTGGTTGGGTCTGAGCGACTGTGGGACTGGCGGGTAAGAGAGATTTGTCCTGACTGGGCCAGACAGAAAAACTCCTCCAACTACACCCAGGACCCAAATACATGTTAGTATGGAGGGTATTTTGCACTGAAAAATAGTAGAGATGATTTATTTTTAAATGTTTGCAAATTTAATAGTAAAAATTATGATTCAATACA
Source organism: Onychomys torridus (assembly GCF_903995425.1). Lineage (NCBI taxonomy): Eukaryota > Metazoa > Chordata > Mammalia > Rodentia > Cricetidae > Onychomys > Onychomys torridus. The sequence continues at coordinate 61,293,862 of NC_050456.1, read as the reverse complement.
TCATTATTAATCATTATCTAGATTAATTATAAATGCCATATATTGCTTATAATACAACTAAGCCAGTGTATCTACATTATCTTTTTCTATATCAAGAGTATTGGACTGTTTCTAAAGGTTATCATAATTTATGACTATATATACATACATATATATATATATATATATATATATATATATATATATATATATATATATATATATATACTCATTTTATGAGACATTTCTTAAGATTTCATTTTCTCAGTGTGAATGCTAGGCTTGAACACCCTTATGTTTGTAAGATCAGAGTAAACTAAAGTATCTACTAGGGAAATAGTCTCGGTCCCCAGCTTTTCATTGAAGAGCATAAGCTTCATTGTGAGTACAAAGGAAGGCCTTGGCTCTGGTACTCACATTGATAGCAGGTGCACACAAACCACTTCAGTTTTAGAGTTTTTAGTTCTTGAATTGAAACTGCTAGAGAAAGAGTTTTTGTTGTTATTTACGATGTCCCATGAAGCATTCTTTTATACAGTGGGAAGGGTATTACACACAGAAGATTAACTAACACCAAATGAAGAACAGCATATTAGTTTTCACACAAAATGCCAAGCAATGATATTCATTATAAGGAATGATTGACTAATGTAAGATAGAAGCAATTAACACTTTATACACATGAATACAAATACATTTTTAAAAATTAAATATAACCATTTTCAAACATTTTTAAAAAGTATTATTTTAATTTTTTGTGGTTGTCATATAATCATATTATGCTCCACTCTCCTTTGCTCCCTGTAGACAATCACATGTAGCCCCATCCTTGCTGTCTTTCAAATTGTTGGCCTCTTTTTATTTAATTGTTGTTATATCAATATATATATTGTTAAATATATAAAGATAATCTACTCCAGTAGAGGCCTTCTGAGCTGCATCCTTGTTACCATCATGTTTAGGCTAAATATTTGTCCTTATATCCACAGATAAGTGTGTTTCTCACCATTCCTGAAGGAAACCTCTCTTTGTAACCACAGCACACACAAAATGATGAGGGTACAAAATATAATAGCTGTGACAGATGGAGTCTTCCAGTCATGTATATTTAATCACTTTGAAAGAAGATACTTATGATATTTTTGTGAAATAGACAAAATTCTGATGAATAATAACAATTCCCTTCAAATCTCCAATTAGCCCAGCAAGTTAAGCACCCAGTACATTGAAAATACTGGCTATTCTTTCTTCATTGGAGTTGTGCATGTCTTAATCCTTTTATGAAAGATTGGAGTTTCTCAGCTATATGGATGTATTTTAAAATAATTTTATTTATCTTACATGACTCATTGAAAATTATTAAATTATCAGCAGACTATAAAAGCAACACCTTATGAAACCTCCTACTGATCAAAAAAGATTTATTGGGTTTAATATTCTCCATCCTAACCTAGATACTGGTTTCATTATTTTCTTTTTCTTACCCAAAGGCAGTTGGCCAGTTCATCATGAAAGAGTGTTCTGCCCTCTCTGTCCAGGGAGTCAGAGAATAGAACCATGCTGTTCATAAAATCCTGGCTGTGTTCCAAAGATCGTTGAAGCACGCTGAGTATTCTCCTATTCCAAAGACCACAGTGAAAATAGGCAAAGTTCTCTTATAGGTATGTTCACTAAGTTCTCATGATAACTCTTCCAATTCTTCTTTTATACTAAGGAGCAGCTACTACTCATTTGCTTAGATCCAGGATGACTCAACACCATTTCTCTTAACTAGGTCATCCCTTTGTTACTAGTTTCCCTTGATTGAATACTTTCATGCTGAGTTCATAGATGGCCATAGAAAGTAGATATTTAATGTGAGGTTCTGGAATTAAATTACTCATTTAAGGATTCCATATTTAACTCATTGTAGAAGAGACATAAGATTGTGATGAATACTATTAGTCTGACAGCAAAGTGAGTCAAGTCTATAGACAAGAAGAGACCCCAGCTCTATAACAATAAAAACATGAATCTTGATACATATTTCCTTCTCAAATTAGAGTTCAAGAACCCTAAACTGGAGAGACATTATGCTTGAATTTACTTTAGAAGTAAGATGTCCATAGATGATGAAAATGTCATAGTGGAGGATGTAGTGGGTAGCCATCCCAGCATTGGCCTGGAAGTTCCAACCCCCATTGAGGCTTCGCTAATGGTCACGCCCACAAGGCGGGGCTGAGAGAGGAAGCTGAAGACCCAGGATTGAGAGGAGAGGTTGCTCTTGATTCTGCGACCCTGGACACTGGAGGTAAACTGAGCAGAGTTCTCCAGAGAACACCGCCGGACTGTGCCATACCTTTCCCAGACCCTGCAACCTATCCCTTCATTTGTAAGTTAACCCACAAAATAAACCTCTCTTTTAACTATGTGGAGTGGCCTTAACAATTTCACCAATACTTGATGCCCAATGTGGGGCACGAACCCATGACCCTGAGATTAAGAGTCTCATGCTCTACCAACTGAGCTAGCCTGGCTGGTTCGAACTCATGATCCTCCTATCTCTGCCTCCTTCAGCAAATCCTACCAGTGTGTGCTACCACAAGTCCATAGAGCTCTGTGCAAAAGGCAGAACTGTATGCCGTTCTTATGGTACTGATGGACTTCACAGAACTCCTCAATATAGTCACTGACTCTCAATATGCAGAGAGAGTTGTTTTACATATTGAAACTGCTGAATTTATTCCTGATAATACAGAATTAACTTCATTATTCATACAACTGCAGGAAATCATCAGAAAAAGGGACCATCCTATATGTGTCATATCAGACATATCAGACCCCATATCAGACCCCATACAGGTCTGCCAGGACCTCTAGCACAAGGTAATGATGAGATTGATCAGTTACTAATAGGTAATGTGCTAGATGCCTCAGAATTTCATAAGAAACACCATGGAAATAGCAAAGGTTTGAAGAAGGATTTCTCTATTACTTGGCAACAAGCTAAGGATATTGTGAAAAAATGTCCTACTTGTTCCTTCTATAACCAAACTCCATTACCTTCAGGGAGCAATCTAAAAGGTATACAAAGAAATGAAATTTGGCAGATGGATGTGTTTCATTTTGAAGAATTTGGAAGATCAAAATATGTACACCATACCATTGACACCTATTCAGGATTTCAGTGGGCAACTCCTATGAGTTCTGAAAAGGCTGATTCTGTGATTACACACCTATTAGAAGTTATGGCCATCATGAGAATACCTGTACAAATTAAGACAGATAATGCCCCAGTATATGTCTCCAATAAAATGAGACAGTTCTTTGCTTATTACAATATAAAGCATGTTACAGGTATACCACACAATCCCACAGGCCAAGCAGTCATAGAAAGATCCAATCGAACTTTAAAGGATATGCTAAATAAACAGCAACAGGTAACAATGACTCCTAAAAATAGATTGCATAGTGCTTTATTAACCTTGAATTTTCTCAATGCTGATGAGAAAGGAACAACAGCTGAGGAGAGACATTGGACAACAGACATAACTCCTGAGCTAAACCAACCAGTTTATTTCAAAGATGTGTTGACCTCAGAATGGAAACACGGATATGTCCTCCATTGGGGAAGGGGTTTAGCTTTTGTTTCCACAGGAGAAGAAAAGCTATGGATACCAACAAAATCAATAAAAATTTGATTCGAACAGGAGAAACCCCTTGATTAGGAGAAGTAAAAGATCATCCACCAATGTGACATCTCTTCAGGTTGTAAGAAAAATTTAACAATCAAAGGTTGGGGTAGGGTTCTGTTTTTATCTTTCCAGGATAATGGAAATACCCATCTTCCAGAAATCATAAGGCCTTGGATATCCAGATGTTTACAGCAGAAAGAAAGAATCTATTTGTACCAATCTACACAGAGTAAGATATCACTATCTAACATCTATATCTCTATCAATCTAGAATAGTTGTGGCACCAATGCAATTATAAACCAAGCTGGCTTTGGAGATGGAATTGGCTCACTCCTTCTCTAAACCCAAGCATATTGATAAAAGAAAATGTTGAGAGATTCTTCAGTCCCATATCAGAAGAGCCCTCTGATGTGAGACAGAAGGAAACCAATTATAAAGGACCATTGTCTTCAAGATTCTAATTCTCTCCATGCTTACTCTTGATTTCTTGGAATCCTTTCTGACATGTCATGACAACTTTAAATCCAAACCTTCCATTCTGATGAAAAATAAATTTTTCCAATAGCAATTTCTGAAGTCTCCAGAAGGAAGATGGGGCCCCAACAACAACAACACTACCCAATCCAGAATGATGCCATGGTAATCATAATCATACTACACTTCTTGCCAGAATTTCAGACAAGCTTACCCATTACTCTGAGAGTTGCTGCAGAATCTACAGTTAGTCTAACTGAGATTTAACTATCTGAGCTTTCTCACAATACCTAACAGAGATACCATCGCCCCCTAAACAGCAGGAAGCAATTCTAAGAAAACAACGCCCCTTCTCCCTAAGGTTTCATATTTCTCAGGGTTATGGATAATGGTTCTAGGGTTGGGGGAGGAAGAAACTGTTAAACTCAGTACTCTCCTTAAGGAAAGAAAATATGTCTCAAAAAAAAAAAAAAAAGAAAAGAAGAAATGGAATGGATAGTTATAAGATATTACAGTAGACTATCATATACATTAGTAAACAAATTTAGTAATATAGCAGCCTTAGATAATTTGCACTGTAATTTGCACTGTTATGAATTCTTATATGTTGATACAAATATAAACCTTTTATATTCCTATTTAAGATAATTTGTATATTGATACAAATACAGAACTGTTTGTTATATTGTACACATATTTTTACTCTTATTTGAAATAACTGTATATTGATACAAATGTAAATTTTTATCTCTCATACTGTATGTATGTTCTACTTCTGTTTAAGATATTCTGTATACTGATATATATTTAGGATTATTATCATATTACATATTGCACTATACATTCCTACCTCTGTTAAAGATATTTTTGTATTCTCACAATTTGAAGTCATTGTACTTTTACTCTACATTTGCTTACAGACTGTTTGCCTTATTCATAGGAAGCCTTAGTCCTTAGGTTCTTTAGGTAGATAAGACTTATAGATGTATTGTCACCTATACTTGTCATCTCTATAATTATGTTAGTTAGGTTATCCATATTTATAAATACATAGGTCAGATGGACAGGTAATCTTCAAACACTTCATGGACCTAGAGAATATGGCATTTAAATAACTTAGATTTCTGTTGATATGAGACACAATTGCTCCTGGCAGCACCAATTTGATCCCGAGAGAATGTTGAGCTTCTAAGACATTTCCATTTGGAAGTTTGTCTTCTTGGCACAAAATGGCCTACTGGGCAAAGAACTGCCCTTGCCTCAACTGCTGACAGTACAAATGCTGTCCTTTCTGGACAAGTGGGACATAAGGAAAGCGACCACTATATTTTGCCAACACAGGGTAAGATGGTCTTTCAGAATTCCTGCTTCTGAAAATAGTCTGTCAGATACTCTAGGCCTATAGCCAATTTGAATACACCAACGATGCTGAGAAACATTAGGTGACTGTCCAGGCTACCAGCTGTCTCTGTCTACTCTTGCAAGACTCCCAAAAGTTGCTTGCATCCTTCTCCCATTTCTCAGGTATTATATTATTCCTTCTCAGGTCTTTGATGAGGTTGAACACTACCAGTTATAGTTACAACTTAGTATATATACATATATAATACCTTAGATAGAATATATTAAGTATTAGACTCAGGTTCTTTAGGATAGGACACCTTTTGGAATGATCTTTGTAATATGCCACCTACCCATGCCCTAGACTTCCCTGGATTTTACTATGTGTTTTTTGCTTGATATTGCTTGCACTTACTGTAATTCCAACTTATCTAGGTCATTATCCCTCATTACTCCTGGACAATATTTTATAACCATTTCTTTGTATGTAGTCTTGTATTAGGTTAGAACCTTCGGGGGAGATGTAGTGGGTAGCCATCCCAGCATTGGCCTGGAAGTTCCAACCCCCATTGAGGCTTTGGTAATGGTCATGCCCACAAGGCAGGGCAGAGGGAGGAAGCTGAAGACCCAGGATCTAGAGGAGAGGTCGCTCTTGGTTCTGGGACTCTGGATGCTGGAGGTAGACCGAGCAGAGTTCTCCAAAGAACACTGCTGGACTGTGCCATACCTTTGCCAGACTCTTCAACCTATCCCTTCATTTGTAAGTTACCCCACAAAATAAACTTCTCTTTTAACTACATGGAGTGGCCTTAATAATTTCACCAATAGGAGGTGAAGGGCTTTTTTTTGAAACCTGAAAAAATAAAATAAATTTGAGGACAGATACAAGTGTCAGAGAAGCCAGTAGCATTCAGAAAGAGGCTTGTGTCTTTATTTCATGTATTGTTATTATGAAGGTCAGTAAAACTTATTTTATATTTTTTTTTCTTGGAACTTTGGGTAAGAAAAAGAGTTGGAGAAATGTTCTGATGACAAAGCATCAACTTCACTAGGACTCTCAAAGAGAATTCTCTGCAACCAACATGTTCACCAAGCTCAATTTTGTATTTAGATAGGTAGACTGCACAGTGTTTTGTTTATTTAAATAAATATGTTTATCTAGGATTTTAGACAGATAATAAAAAATCAACCACATAAGAAGTATTTATGAAATTTGAATTTATATTTGGATTCCTAAGTTGTTTATATCTAATTTAAGGTCAGAAAAATCTTGGATTTTCTTTAACTTTAAAGCAAAAGTATCTCAATTCTATTTTAGAAGGTTCTCATTAAGAGTCTAAATTTGCTCATATGAAAATTTGCAATGGCAAAAGAAAATCATAATAGAAGGTATGCACAAAATCTTTGCATTGTATCAGAGTAGGACATTTATCTATACAAAACATCTGTGTTGTATAATATCAAATTATCAAACTAACACAAATTGCCTTTTTTCTTAAGAGAATAAGATACAAGAGCATTAAAAATTATTAATGGATTGCTTTTTCATAATTTTAAAACTATATTTGCTAATAAAATAATTAAGAAGGATTTTGGTAAAATTTATTTCATACAAATACACTTTGTATATTCTGGTTGCTTGTGCATCTGTGTACCAAGCCAAAGGCAGACAAAATAAAAGAGACCTTTGAAAAACAAGTAAATGAAATTATCACATAATTTGTAGCCAAAAGCTAACAGACATCACTGCATAGGATCACATTTTATTTGGACTCACAAATCTCATAGACAGTACTGTTGATCAAATATTTATGGTTTCATTGTCTTTCATCTAGTTCTTGATTGCAACTTCATTTCAATGAAATTCGTCTTGACTGCTTTATGTGAATTGTACTGCCTAGCATACTGTGTCATGTAGATACAGCGAATAGAATTTGTTAGCAACTAATTACTTCAGAAATGATTTATCTCCCTTACATCTTATGACTTGAACTACTCAGTCAGTATGCTGCAATTATCATTTGTACAGTCATCAAATGTCACCAAATGTCAAAAGAGATTGATTTACATAATGGTAATAATTAAGCCCCAAAACTTGTGATCAAATAAAACAATTCCACCCAGACTTCCTATACTATTCATCAATAATTGATTATTTATTGATTATAAATGTATTTAAGTTTATGTCACTTTTTTAAACTTTATAAAATGTTCAGTGCATATAAGTCTTAAAAAATGATGCTGCTCTACACTGAAAAACAATGGTGGCAAACATTCAGTACTTTCCAGTTTTAATTCAAGAAGTCATTAAAGCTGAGATGTAGCCCATGCTGGCCCCAAAGTTATACTTACAGTTCTATATTGTTAAAAATTAAATACACAGTGTCATGCATCTGTTATCTTTGAACTCGGGAGACAAAAACAGGATGGTATCAAGGGCTTGTTTGCCTTTACATGGAAAATGAAAATGAAACAGGGACAATAAAAATTAATGAGGGTGTGCAGGGAAAATCATGTCAATTTTCTGATAGTGGAATTCTAGCAAAGGAAAAGAGTATACAATGAAATATAGTCTGGCCAGGTGGTAGTGGCACATAGCTTTAATCCTACTCAGCACAGAACCAGGCGGATCTCTGTGAGTTCAAGGCCTGTTTAGTCTACAGAGCGAGATTCAGGACAGACACCAAAACTACACGGAGAAACCCTGTCTCAAAAAACCTAGGAGTGATAGTACATGATTGTGATACCAGAACTGTGTGGGCTGAGACCGAACTATAACTATGACTCTGGGGTCAGCATGGGCTACATTGTATAACTTGTCTGGACAAAAGAATCATTTCATCAAAAATAAAAATGAAAAGAATGAGCTGTCTATCTTTTATGAGTATTCATCTCTTCAATGGGCACCAAACTCAGTAGGAACATGCATAGACTTTTGGCTAATTTCACCAGATAGGACAATTCAAGGAAACATCAGTCAGAAAATTAGGAAACTGGCTAAAAAACATACAAAAGACAGAAAAGTTAACAAACAGTAAGATACCAAGTGGAGGAGTTTGAAAATTGTGTCAAACATTGCTGGAGCTGTTAACAAAAAAATACAAATTCACAAGGAGATAAACAATGTACTATATCAACACTATACTATTTAAAATACTACCACATAATCCAAGAGTAGTCAGAATATTAAAACATTAAAATATGACAGGATATAAGGAGAAAATTTAAAAATAACACTGTTTAAGGTGATTCCCAAGAAAAAAAATTTCATTTGTAGAAATAAAAAATTGGCTCTCAAATGAAAAACAGAATGGTGAAAGATTGAGTTCAATATTCAGAAGTAAATAGTTTATATGTAATATAAAAAGAAATAGCAGGTCTTAGCAAAATAGTATATTTTCAAACTTTTGCACGAGCAATATATATTTAATATGAGAAAGAAATAAGGAAAAAGAAATTAAATGGAGCATCAGAACTCTTTGAAGGCAAACAAATTGCTTGGTGTTTATAACTGAAATTTCAAGAAATTTGCTAATTGACTAGAAAAAGAAGTGAAAGGTTATCTTATACCTAGAGTAATCATGGAAAAGTACAACAACAAAAATAATATTCTAGTACATTTGTTAAAATGAAATCTTAGACATCTGTATAATATAAGAGAAGAGAGCACATGAAAGTCAAGACAAAAATATCAAGCTCATGAAATGCATGGACATACATTCAGATGTAACAAAATCTTAATACTACAAAATCAGTGACTTTAAAAGATTAACAGAGTAAGACTGGATTTTTCAACTCCCTAAGCTATGTGCAAGAGATAGGTTCATTATGTAATTATTCACCTTGAAAATAAATGAGAAAAAAATCCATCATGTAATTAATGTCATGTGAAGGACTAAAGCTGTTATCTGTGTTAAGAACAGAAAAAATACCAAACAACAACAACAACAACAAAAAAAAAACAAGCACCAAGCCACTAAACTAGCATAAAATTATGAGACCTCAATGAACACTGAATTTTGAGATCAGTTGTTCCAAAATATAAATCAATGAGATATCTTTATAAAAACCATAACTGAGCTTTAAATTCCCTCACAAATTACAAATAAAGTTAAATTCTACAAGTGCTTTTGAAAGTTGACTTATTCTGATCTAGTAAATACTGTGATTAAACATTAATCATGGAATAGAAAACCCAAACATCATGACAAAGTTTTGTATATATAAATTTGTATAAGTACATATGCAATCTATATGTGTATATAATGTATAATAAAATATAAAGAAAGCGTAGAGTTTTTGCAAATACACATGAAATTCCTATCATTGTAACAAAATATTAGGTCAGAAAGTCTTTTTCAAAAACTCTACAAGTATTTAAATTACATGGAATGTAATTTCTATGTATTATTTAGTAAGAATAAATTAAAGCATTAAATTGCATGAAAACATATTTGATGTTTTTGGAAAACAGTTTTTATTAACCAAAGACAAATCACAGTGACATTATAACTTGTTTTTAAATAAATGTTAAAACTTCAAAGTATGTAGTTCTGTGGGTTTCAGCCAAAATAGTGTTCAGAGAAAAAGGCAGAGCTTTAATTTAAAATCAATATTTTGCAACTGAAGCGTTATTAAAAAATACAAGAATATAAAATCAGGATATACAAGTTCAGATTTGGAATATCCACATGCATTCTGCTGAGTACTTTGAAGTTTATATTGATCATTTTTGGGCAGGTATTGATGAATTGAGAGCAGAGAAGCAATAAGGTCAGGTTATTTAAAAAAAAAAGATTATTCTGAGAGCACTACAAATTATGGACTCATCACAATAGTGTTGAAAATGAGAATTAATGCATGATAAAAAGTCACTGTTACAATTTAGAGACTTAGAAGACCAAATCACATGGAAATACACATGCAATGGGCATGCAGAATGTAAATGTTTTATCCCTCATGATTTGTGAGTCAAAGCAGATAAAATTTTTTGGCTTTGTTTCAAAAGAAGTTTGAAAGACATCAATAACATTCACAGATTAAGAAAATAACCAAAACTGGTGATCTATTTGTAAAGCTTTCTCTATTCTCCCCTTCAAAATGATACTTCTCAGTACATCTGGGTCCTGTCCATTCCTCTATTACCATGATTGTCACTGTGAAAACACCAAAACTGTAGGAATTCCCTGCTTCAAACCTTTCTAAATATTAAAGTTGTCTATTAGGAAAAAAGAACACATGCCTGAGTATAAAGATGATTTTATTTTAAAATTTAAAATATTTGAAAGTTGTCTATGGTATAGCAATGTAGTTCTGTTCATGCCAATCTGTTTAAGGAAAATACCTTAAGAGGGAATGCTTATTAGATAAAAGGACCAAGAATAAATATTGAACTTAATCATGAAGTCTCCTCAAATGTTTGATCATCTAATTACATAGAGGCCTGGATATCAATGGCAATAATAATTTTCTATTATTCAAATATTTATTACTAAGTATCTGATAATGTTAAATATTCTGCTGTATATTAGAAAGAGACTGTAGGGAAAGTCAAATATCATGCCCATCTAATAATCATATTATTCATATAAAGTAATTATTCAATTATTATATGTCTAGGCATTAATATAGCTTTTTAAGACATGGCATATGAAACATAGATTAGAGAAATAAAATTAATGTGATTATTTAAGAATCAATATATCCCAAAACATGGTACTCAATATGATATCTAAATACTGAAATAGGTATTGTCTTAATATGTATATCATAATTTTTTAAGCAGATAGCCAATTAACTGGGGAGGATTATAAATTAGAAAGATTCTAGTGCATTTGAAAACCAGAAGGAGAGAAATATAGGTTGGTTCCAAATGGATGAGAATAAAGGAACAAGAGATAGGTCTGTGGAAGATGATGTTACCTACATATGTTGACCCTTTCTGGTTTGAGTAATCAGATAGCTAAGATGATGTGTCTGGCTCCTTGTATCACATTGAGTAGCACAAAATTGCTCTTCTTTTTCAAATGAAGTGTTCATTCTCAATTGTATTCAATATTATAAACCTATTATTTTGAATTATTTAGAAAGAGAAAGCACCACAATGGATTTATAAGTACTTCTGTGCGGTTTCCAAGAAAGAACAGTTATGATTTAGGTCTATTTCCTAATGTTCTCTTAAATCTTTAACATTTTTTCTTTCACATTCAAATTCCCTATTTCTTTTGTTAAAAATATTCCTTTGTCCCATAAACATTTGTCTTTTACTGGAAGATTTGGAATTTACCTCAACTAGGTTATAAGGAAATGACTGGTAACTGTTAAAAATAGTTCAAATTCTGATATTTAGGTTCCAATAAGATACAAACACAAAAGAAAATTATTTTTAATATTATAAAATTACATGTATTTCTTTAGTTATGTTTTGAACATTTTCTAAGACTCTTTTTTTAGTCCTAAGACATTACAGTAATCAAGGCCATGGTATCAAATCATGGCCAAAAGGTTTAAGTTATTTTATATAAACATGTGTGGTGGTGACAGATATGAGTTCTAACATAATTACTCATTTCTTCTTCTTCTTCTACCTCTTGTTCTTCTTGTTCTTTTTCTTCTTTTTTTTCTTTTGTTTGTGTTGTTGTTGTTCATTGTTCTTCCTCTTCCTCCTTCTTCTTCCTCTACGTCCCCCCTCCTCCTCTTCCTCCTTTTTTTCCCCTCTTCTTCATTTCTTGACCAAGCCAGCCTCACATTCATAGCCTACCTAAGAATGTTCTTGGACTTTTGAGCTACATTCTTCTAACTTTTGTGTGCTAGGAGTATAGGCTTGCACTACTATCCCAAGGTTATATGTTAATGTACAATAAACTCAGGCCATCGTGTATAGTAGACAGTCAACTGAGCAAAATTTCTAGTCATCTCTGATGATGAACAGATACCCTGTTCTGTCTAAAGGTTCATTTTCATTTTAAATACATTCTAGAGCTATTTTAACAAGTATATGAACTTTCTCAAAAAATAAGTCTTTTTGGTTTTTGACAGTAGTGGAAAGGTAGGAGATTTGTTTGAAAATCTGGATCTAATCATAATCTATTAATCTATTTACATATCATTAGATTAGGTCAGGATTTATCTAGAGAACAGAACAGATAGAATGAATGAATAAATGAAAGGAGACATATATACACGTGTGTGCATGTATATATATAATATACATTTATATTATATATAAACATGTGCAATGTGAATACAATATATATTCATATGTAAACATACATATATACATAAGTACAGACAAAATATGGTATTTATTAGAGTGGCTTATAGGTTGTGGTCCATCTAACTCAACAATGACTGTCTAACAACAGAAAGTCCAAGAAACTAGTAGTTGTTCAGTCTACTAAACTGGATATGTCATCTGGTCTTCAGTGTCTTGTCCCTAAAGAAAATCCTTTTCCCAAGGTCAGACATATAGACAAATAGCACCATTTCATCAAGGACTTGCAGAAAGTTCTGGCTTGTTAAAAAGTTAGTCATTCTCCTTATCTCTGGAAAAAGGAACATATGGCTCTTCCATTAATATATGATTATGTTGCCCATTAATTTGTCAAGGTCAATGATAGACTCTTGGCTCCCCTAAATTTACAAGCCCCATCCGAGCTCACAAGTGCTCTTTCTTGCATTCATGTTTAACTCTGGACATTTTTTTCCCTTTTTCTTCCCGTTGCTTTCCTAGGAGATAGCTTTAGGAGTTTAGAATAAACTTTTTCTTTTTTAACCAATTAGAATGGCTATTTTTGTTTCCCTGCTATGCCCATTTTCATTCATTCAGTGTACACCCCAAATCCCAAAGAAATAGGCTCTAAAGCCAGGGGAGAAAATGGACTTGTACTGATAAGGAAGATAAACAAGCAAAGAGAACAAGCTTGATTTCAAAATTTATGTCTAAGGAGCATCATGTACTGGGACACAGGTAAAACCACGGAACATGTGGCAATAAATAGATGAATAGTTATGGGATAATTTAAGATGAAAGAGCTCGCTAACAAAAGGCTTGAGCCGTGGCCATACAGTTACAATTAATATAAGCTTCTATTTGTTTACTTGGGGGATGAGAGTGGGAGAGATTTATCCCGACCACTAGCAGGCTGAGACCCCGGAAATCTTCCAACTATAACTTGCTTTTTGCATTTGTTCATAAGTGATTACAAGGCAAGTTGTAGCCCAGATTAAAGGTGAATCTCCCCACCTCAAAAATACCAGATTAAAAGAGGGTCTACTTACTTCAAATGATTTAATAAAGAAAAATCTCTTACAGGTTTGTATATTCTCTTGGGTTTTAGTTAATGCCAGATGTGGTCAAGGTGATAATAAAAATAGCCAGCACACCATCTTTAACACTTTACCCCTTGTATATTCTGTTTGAGGCAATCTGGCAAATAACTAAAATTCACCTTCCACTGAAAGACAGATAGGGGTAAGTCACTGGGAGTACTAGGAATTTGTAAGAGATCCTGTATGTGCTTAATTTAGGCCACAGTCAAGAAAATTGCATATTACACAATTATGTTAGAACTGTGGATGCTTCTGAGTCCAGATGTCCTCAGCAATTTGCTGAGATGTTTTTAACTCAGCAGTGCAAGATTCCTTGCTAAATATCCTGTTTTCCTTTACTCAATAGTCCTGTCTTATTTCTCCCTAGTATTTCAAATCCTGAGAATAAAGTACATATAGAGAAAAAGACATCACAAATCTGCATGAAGGACAATTACAAGTTAATTGATTTACATATCCCTTGTTTGACATACAACTTCCAAAGCACATCTGTGAGTGTCCCCTGAAGGTGTGCCTGGAATGGAACATGATCCGAAATTCTCCTCTAAAATATCCAATAAATTGAAAAGATGGAAAATAAATGCTACCTAAAGTAGTTATATTTCTCAAAGACATTTGTATGGAAATCTTTCAAATGTAAAGCAGCCCCATTTTATCCTTGATTACTCCTTCTGGGTGCTCCTAACCATCTGAGCAGCAGTTATTGCTTCATAATAATGACCATTACCGTCTCTTGTTCAGTTCTTCTATTCTCAAACAAAATGTTCAGAATGTCAAGGGTGACTGTGTCATGAATAATTCAAAATGATCATTTCCTGTATTGTCACTGCTGGTTCTAGGATGGGTTACATCTGAAACTAGTTCACTGAGTAGTTCACCAGAATATGCTGGAAAAGGGGATATACATCTGGGTTTATTTCTTTTTTCTATCAGTAATGTTGCCTAAAAGCAAAAAACAAGACAAAAAAATCTAAGAATAAAAGGAATTAACAAAGTAAAATATATGAGGATTTAGGATAGAAGAAATTTCTTATATAGAAAATCTTTCAACACAAACAGTAAATTGCAATGAGCACAAGGTTTTATATAAAGTCTCACTGTTAGATACCTAGACATTCCTCTCCAGAATTCCCTTTTAGGCACAGAGCCCTGGCAGTATCTCCACAAGAGCGTTTTCTAAACCAAGGGTCTGTAGCTATGGTTCTAGCCTCAGCAACTTAAAAAGCACTTACTGAAAAAGAAACCATATCCAATAAAAGCAACAGGGTTTGAGTGACTGGGCCAAGCCAATTTCTGTTTTGTATAACTGCTCAGGTTCTAACCATTATTATTTTTTCTAATAGATTGAAAGTCTCCTTTTTTACTACTGGGCTGAAACAAGGCAATCCAGTAAAAATAGCCAAGTGTCTTTCTGTACAAGCTTGTAATTTCCTTTTCTATGAAGGTTATTTTGGAAATAAAGGAAAGTTATAAATCAAAGAACCCCATTCGGTTGTAGCTTTCCTCAGTTCTTTAGCCCAGTCAGACTCACCGCCTTTAACCCAAACAGCTTGAAAAAATTGAAACTGATCATTTTTTTTTCCTTTCACACTATCTGGTGTTTAATTAAGCATAACAAGCACTCTTGTATTTCAGCACACAATTGTAAATGTCAGATGAAAACACAAAATTTGACTAGATTAAAACACAAAGTATAAAATGAGAGGGGGAAAAGGACTTATAAAATCAAATTACTGACAGGCACCTCAAGACAACAACTGAGTCACAGGGAGTGTGAGAGCCCATAAACAAGTTTGCTTGATCTGTCTGCACCTCATGTGCTTTACCTTATGTGAGCAGGTTTGCAGGCAGGAAATATGTCAGGATGTATGCTTGCCCCTGATTTGATGTAGGTTGAAAGTATGTCACTATATATTATTGCTCCTTATTGGACCTGATGAGAAATACTTAAGTCACTGTAAATCCCTGATTATGTGCCTTTTTTTTTTTCTGGGAAACCAGAGATGGACCTAGCCAGAGCCCATCCACTGGGCCAGTGTTTAATTAAAATTTGCTTCAAATTTGCATTTAAACTGTGGTAGTGGTCTTATTCTCAGTTGATGGGTTTAACAGGAGAACTTAATTTCACCTTAAGTTATAAACTTTAAATATACCTTAAAAACTTTAAATATTTTTTCTCTGCATTTAATTAAAAAATAAAGTATATCGAACAATGCACTTCTTTATAACATTCCACACATGTATATCATATATTTATTCACATTCAACATCCAAAACTCTTCCTTGTTCTCCTTTGTCATTCTTCTTCATCTTCTTTGTATTTCAAGTAATCCCTTTTCTATTTACATGTTGGGTACATATATATATATATATATATATATATATATATATATATATTATAAAAATATAATTGTTTTTGAGCCTATCTGATTTTGTTTAGCATGAATATTCCTACTTTCATCTGCTATCCTTCAAATGGGACAATTTTTCTTACTTATGATGGAATAAAAATCTGTTCTATATGCATACTACATTTTTACCCATTCTCTGGTTGATGGACATATATTGGGATTCATCTTCCTGGCTCTTGTAAATAGTCTAGCAATACACAGGAATGTGCAAGTACCTCTACAAACATACTGAGAGATTTCATCAGATATGTACCCAGGGGTGGCTCATATCTATTACAGAATATCTCAGATTTCAGTAGTTTGAGCAAGGCTAAATCTTGTTTACAGACAAACTCCTTTGATTATTATAAAACCCTGAATTTTTTAGCTCTCTGAATCTATTGCACACCCTCTGAAAGAGAAGATTTGTATATTAAAGAGGACAGACCACAAAGCTTAAGTCAATGAAGGTAAACTAAGTAGATACAGTTTTCCATGGGAAATTATAGGTGCTACAAAGGAGAGCAGTCCCCTCAGAAGAAGGCTTTACTGGTTATTAAGATAACTGCAGGATATAGTGTACACAATCCATGATGTCCTAGAAGTTTAATTTCACAACTAAATTATATTTGAAACAAAATATCATAAATCTCTTCCTATTTGATAAAAAGTCCAAACCAATAATATCTAGATATGAAGCTGATTTTTTCCAGATTTTTCATAACTATATGTTTCAGAACTCAGATAAAACCCATAATTATAAATTTTCATTGGAACTTCATTATTTGTATCACAGTGGGATATATGTCAAGAATTCACGAAATTTACAAGTGAAATCAAAGGAAGTACTTAGAGTCATATCTCTAGGAACCTTAGAAACAGCAATAATTAGAACAACTCAGTACAATATAATGAAAATATCTGTCACTGGAGATTTTTGCTGTTTCATCTATACTGTTCAACATTTCTTTTAACCACTCAAAGCGTTATACAGTATGTACAAATTAAACACAGGGTAAAGGTAATAACTCATATATTGTCCAAACTTAAAACTAAAAGTAGGGCGATACCAACCATTGTCTAATTGGAGTTGAGGTCTGCTCAACATGAACAAAATCTCACCTTGCACTGGAAACTTAGCCAACTACCTGTGACTGGAAAGGTCATAGACATAAAAGGAGCCTATTGCAGCCATTGTCCTAAACTAGTATAATCCTCAACTTCATTCTAAATTTTTGTCCTTATACTATAGATAATTGTAGATTTCACCACACCCCCAAAGTAGCTTCTTTTTGTCGCAGCAAGAAACAATGATATAAATCCTTAACTTGTCAAAATACGGGGACTAACTGATCGTGGAATAGCCATCAAAATTAATTCATGTATTACATAACTGCATCTAAAGTACAAAGAATATCAGGCAAAGATTGCAGAAAGATTCTAAGAGGCAAAAGAACAGGCAATATGCTTTGAGATTGTGCTTTTCCTTGCTGTGACTTGGAAGCTACACCCAGGAACTCCCAACAACATGGCTACCTAAGCCACACCTGAACAATTGCAACACCAGCTATTATGTCAATAGACATGAGAAAAATCCCAGGGTTCCCATGTCTAGATGACAAGCTAAAAAAAAAAAAAAAAAACAATTAAAACTTCTGAGATAAGGAAAAGTAGCATTTCCTATACCATGAATCTTAAATGGACTTATTAATAAAATCAAACCTGAGGGTAGTTATTGGTGTGAATGCTGGAAGATCAGAGACACAGAATAAGCCACAGCCACCTCACCTCGCCAGTTCCTCAGCTGATCCTGTTTCCTCAGACTGGAAGCCTCTGATTCCTCATCCAAATAGATCTCAGCTGAACTGCTTCTTGAAAGCCTGAAGTTTAACCATGTATAAGCTTCTAGTTTCTGGTCTTCATGCCTTATATACCTTTCTGCTTTCTGCCATCACTCTTTGGGATTAAAGGCTCACTTTCTGGGATTAAAGGCATGAGTCAAAATGCTTGGCTGTATCCTTGAACACACAGAGATCCAGGTAGATCTCTGCCTCTGGATTAAAGGCATGTGCTACCACTGCCTATCCTCTATTTTTAATATTGTGGTTGTTCTGTTCTCTGAACCCAGATAAGTTTATTAGCGTGCACAATTTCAGGGAACACAATACCACCACACTTCTTTAAGTATGATCCCGCTGATTGGTTAGCTAATATTATGTGGTCAGCCCTAGGCAACACTGAAGGAACACAACATATTTTGTTCATGTGTTCATTTTTTTTTAACATGTGTAGGCAACAACAGTTCTTAAAGAAGAGAAGATCATGAATTTTGGAAGGAGGAAGAAGTGATGGGTGAAGTAGGAGGGAGGAGGAAATAATACAATTGTATATTAATTAAATAAAATGATACAAAAAAATAAAAGTGTGATTTAACATACATAAATTAATTGAAAAATTTGTGGTTTTTCCTAAAATAAGCTATCTCTTTCCAGTTTCTAAATGTAACTCAAAATATATCAACTCAAAAGTCCATAAAAATCTTTCTTCCAAACAAACATATTTTAGACATATCCTATGATATAATGATAAAATTGATTACATATAAATATGAAATAAACCCAAATTAACTAGATTAGAAGATGATATCTATCTATAAATTAGGAAAAAATTAAAAAATAAATAGTTACACCACCACCAGGAGTTTTGAAATACCGAAAGAATAACCAGAGAACTTCACTCAAACAATGTAAGATACTCTATTCCACACAAAGAAAACGTTACCATTTTTGTGTTTCTTCATATAAGTCTGTAAGTATATATGAAGAAAGATAACATGTATAAAAAGGCTGTCATGTATCTCATTTTATTCATTAATGTTACTGAAAAGGTGGAACCATTACCCAAAGGTGGAAGAGAAAATACTATGAAATAATCTGCTGTTTCTCTTAAAGTTGATGTTAAAATATTGCAATTGTAATGTAAAACATGCTTTGTGAGTCCAATCCTCTGAAGTAGTAAAACACACAGGTATGGTGATATTTTATTTGTGCTGGAATGTGATTTTATTTGTATATTAATAAATAAAGTTGCCTGGGGGTCAGAGCTAATAGCAAGCCAGTGAAAAGAAGTCTGGCAGTGGTAGCACACGACCTTAATCTCATCACATGGCAGGCAGAGTCTGTGTGTTCAAGGACATAGACAGCTTGGAGACACACACCTTTAATCTCAATACCTACAATAGAGACCTGGAGGTCTGTGTAGTCTTAGCTCTTGACTGCTGCTTGATCTCTTGGGCTTTTAAGTCTGCATTTGGCTCTGTGTTTCTATTTAATAAAACCATTCAGAATTACACCTACACATAGGATTTTGAGTTTGAATGCATACTTATCACTAAATGGTTGTGTGACCTTAATTACTTGTTGTAGTCTACTTCAATCTTTAAGACCCAGGAAACATAATGAAAGGAGGGAATGTTAAAATCATAATGCAGGCAGAGGGGGTGTGGAACATCATTTAGACATGTCATAGACACTATAAGAATTATCTTATGGAAACATTGGTGTCTTATCACACATTAATCAGGAAAAGGTTCAAGTTGTCCCACAACTCCTTGTGATCCCCAATATGCCCTATTAAACTATGGTATACCACTAGATTATGAAGGAAGGACCCATCATTAGAGTACTCAACTGATGAATCAACTAGGCTGCAAAGCCATGACCAAGCTTATGGTCATGCAAATGGCCCGATATAAACTCGGTGGTCAGAAAATAAAGTACAGTATGTGTATGTTAATTAAGAGTTTGCAGAGAAGAGGGGTTTAACAGAGGTAAGAGGGAATTAGGAGAGAGGATCAGAGGTAAGAGTCATCAGAAAATATTATATACACATATGAAATCATCAAAAAACAAGCTTAATATTTATATTTAAAAACGAAAATAACTAAAACACCATTGGGGATTTTGTTCCATTTGATTAGTACTGATAAAGTATCATGGAGAGAGAGATGTTCATGAGAGTGCTATGGAACTAAAACATGATGTCGTAGAAAATACTTGACTCTCCTTCATTGTTTTTATTCCATAATGAGAATAATGAAATTGTTTAAAATATATCACCCCACTGTGTCCATAATTTCTTCATGCAATTACTGCCAAGAGGAATCTGGACAGGTAAGCTTAGCAAATACAAAGAAACCTCTCTGTTTACTACCATGAGACCATATCTTGTTTGTCCTATAATGCTTATTCAAGACAGTCTAAAAATGTCTGATTTTATCATTCAGAACATTAAATACAAAGTGTTCTCTGATTCTTTGGGTTTTCACAGTAAGCACTCATGTATTATTTAAAACTCCAGTGAAAAGGAATGTTTCCTTTTGTTAATGCCTTTGGTTATATGAGTATCAGCCATGATTAGGTGAGGGCTAAGGGAAATACATTATTTTTTTCCCTCTCCTACAGTACCATTAGCTGTAAATGTTAAAAGAGAAAATTATCCTTTGAGAAAAGCTGCAAGGCTCTAGGAAAATGGGTGATAAAATTTTATTTTGAATAAAATTTCCTTTGACTAAAGCACTATATGAACAAATTAGCATCTCTTTCATGCCTCATAAATAGAGATTTTAGCTGTAATAAATATCAATCCTACACAGTATACTTATTTTTTTCCACACATTCCCAATGCTAATTCCCAGTCTAATTTTCAACAAGAATACTATGTTCTTAATAGGTTGTTCTAAAAGCAGACACTTCCAAATTATTAGAATTAATGAGCATGAGAAACAGAGAAACAAAGCATTCTGTCAAAGCTCATATCCTTGGGAAATTCTTCTGAAATATAGGAACCTGAGTATTATTGTCAAACAATCTGATTCTTAATATTCCAGCATAGAAGGAACAATTTAATTGACACATTTGCAGAAATTGTTTAAATGAAAATTGGTAATTGAATTGGCTGTCATTGACTGGCTAAAATATAAGGTTTAGGAAAGAGAAAAGGATTAAAGAAAAACAACCAAACCCAATAACCAGTATAATGGTATTGGTATAAATCTGGTTTGAGGCCAGAGTCATACAAGGTGACTATAATTAGGCTCACTGAAACTCAAAAACAAAACAAAACAAAACAAAAGAAATAAACAAAAACCAATCAACACTGGCATATTATGGAAAATAAGCCTGAGCTGACTGAACGGGCTTAGATGAAAAGCGATGAAAGTCATCTGATGAACTTTGACTAAGCTTCTAAGAGTAAGAAGTAATAGTGATTCATAAAAAGTTTATATCTAAATGTGTGTTAATAAATTTGAGCATAAGTTTGAGAAAATAAATGATTGACGAAGTAACTATATTAAACTGATAGTTAATGCAGTTTAATATAGATCAGACTTACATTATCATTTATTTTATTTTCATGAATAATTTGAAAACAATCATAGGTTAAGTGCGAGACTGGTATCATCATAAACATACTATATCTAGATTTCAAATGATAGTAGATAATTTTCTTAAATATTATTTTTACTATTATAAGCATTTCACTTTCAAAGTAATGAATCCTTTAAAAACATTTTAATCCTGAAGTTGGTGGAAAGATTGTAATAAACAGAGAGGATGGAGGACACCAGAACACTGTTTTCTGACCAATTAAGTACAGCAAATGTGATTTCATTGAGATTAGAGTAGCAAGCATACGGCATATGTGGGTCTTTCTCCAGATCCTCTCCAAGTATATTATAACTACTAGCTTAGTATTTATATAGGACTCCTGGCTGTGAGAACAGATGAGTCTCTGTCTATTGTGCCTGCTCCTAGGATTCATTTCCTCTGGTTGGGTTCCCCTGCCCAGCTTTGATATAATAGTTTCTAGTTCATCTTACTATATTTTATTTTGTCATCTTTGATTACTGTCTCTTGAAAGCATGTTCCTTTTTTTAAATGAGTAACAGAAAGGTAGTAGATCTGGTGAGTGGTCAGGAACTGGGAGAAGTGGTAGGAGGGGAAACTATGATCAGAATATACTGTATGAAAAAAAAAAAGAATCTATTTTCAAAAAAAGGAAGAAAATGATTTAGAAATCACGTAGATGGATTTTTCTTTGCTCTGCCAGCACACACACACACACACACACACACACACACACACACACACTAAATAATAAATAAATAAATAAATAAATAAATAAATAAATAAATAAAATTAAAAAAAAACAAAACACCATGGAGACGTATTATCAATTATTGAAGCTCGGCCTATAGCTTAGACTTGTCTCAATGGCTCTTATAATAACTTGATTCATTCATGTACATGTCGCCATGTGACTCTGTGACTTGTGACTTTTACCTGTTCTCTAGAATGCCCTGCTAACTCTCTATCTGCCTGACATCTCCAACTTCTTCTTCCTATAGCTCTCTCTGTCCAGAAGTCCTTGCTATACCTTTTGCCTATCTATTGACTGTTTAGCTTTTTATTAAACCATTCTCAGTGAAATATCTTTTCACAGTGTAATCAAATATCTTGCAACATTTCTCCCTTTTTGTCTAAATAAATAAGGAAAGGGTTTTAACTATAAATAGTAAATATACAATAACAATTATCAGATATTGTTTAAATATAAAGAAAAGGCATTAACCTTAACAAAGAAACTATATACAGTAGGAAAAATTGTCATGTAAGAATCACATTCAGAATGCTCAGTTCATTTGTATTTGACATATTTGGAGAAAATAATCTATTATCTATCTTATCTTGATAAATTTGAAGTTTTATACCTCAACCATTTTTTGTCATCACTTGTATTAAAATATCTTTTTAAACCTTAAAACATTATTTTAGATAGACAATTTAAGCTTTTATTTTTTTCTCAACCTTATAAACTTTATATCTCTTACATAAGCTTTTAAAAAATTGGTAGCAAGGAAAACTTAAAACTATACATATTTAGTCTTCAATCATCATCAGAGACCGAAGAAGAAGAAAATATTACTTGAGTAAATAGGAAGTGCAAAGAAATCAAGTTCCAAAATTGTAGAAATGACAAAGACATCTGGCTGCCTGGACAGTCACCCAAGGTTTCTTTGCAATTTGGGGGCATCCATCTATTGCCTACAGGCCTAGAATATCTGACACTTTTCTATAAAGCAGGAATTTTGAAGGACTATCCTTTCTTGTGTTGAAAAAGTTGGCAGTCACTTTCTTTTATGTCATGCTGTCCAATTTGGACAACATACTGTAAGCATTTGAGGCAATGGCAGTTTCTTGCCCAAATGGCTAGCTTTTTCCAAAAATAAAGTAACCAACATGTGAAGGTTCTTTGATGCCTATCATCCTTTTTTGAAGTAGATTCATGCCACCAGGAAGAGATGTGTCTCATTGTCAAGAAAATCCTTGTGTTATTAAAATATTTTAAATGGCATATTCTGTAGGTCTTTGACGTGTTGGAAGATTACCTGTCTATCTAAAATATATCTCAGTATGACTTTGAAAACACACCTAACATGACTACAATTTTGATTTTTACAGGTGACTACTAACCTGAATTTCTTTATTACACATTACATTTTTAAATG
The DNA here is from genome assembly GCF_903995425.1 of Onychomys torridus. Classification (NCBI taxonomy): domain Eukaryota; kingdom Metazoa; phylum Chordata; class Mammalia; order Rodentia; family Cricetidae; genus Onychomys; species Onychomys torridus. The sequence goes on along the minus strand of NC_050456.1, from coordinate 61,270,102 downwards.
AGTTACATAAGCACAATACCCCAAACTAAGAATAGAATCATACATTCAATATAACAAAAATAACTTTAAATTTGTATCAAAATACCAAAATCCATACCAAAGTAAAATGGGACTAGTATTTGCTTTCTTAGTTTAGTCTAAACTCCCTGTGTTATAATATTTCCCATCCTCACATGACTTGTTATTTTTCAATTTTACTATTTTACTTTTTTGCACACTTTATTTTTTCTAAACTATTTATTTATTTATATGACTTTCTATATTCTTTTTTCTTTTCTTTTTTTTTTTTTTGTAACCCTAACCACATTGGTAAACATATTGCAACCTGTTTAGAGGTTTTCTCTTTGTGTTTTGTTTTTGTTTTTTGGATTTTTTTGTTTGTTTTATTGTTTTTCTTTTTTTTTTTTTTTACTCTGACAGCTTTATTGCATATTTGTAACCTTTTTTGTCTCCATAAGGAAAACCTTAAACCCACCACTCAGCTTAGCTCATGGTACACTGTCGGCTCAAACACTCAGGCAGCTTTTGGAAGATGTGTCTCTATACTACCGCTGACATAGAGACACAAGCCTGGGAACCTGCACTTGGCTCCATTTGTGTGTGCTTAGATCCTTTTTAAAAGCCTTCTTGGGTCTAATGTGGATATACACAGATGGACATTGGGAGCCATTTATAGAAAGATTTTTCTTTGGGATGCCAGCTCACAAAAAGCAACACAAAGACTTTTTTTAATGATGAAAGATCAGCCTATAGCTTAGGCTTGTCCCACTAGCTCTTATAACTTAAAATTTCCCATTTCTACTCATCTACATGTTGCCATTTTACTTGTCCTTTTACATGTCTTGCTCCTTCTCCGTCTGGCTGGTGACTCTGCCTCTCTTCTTCATAGAGCTCTCTCTGTCCAGAAGTCTCTGCTATACCTCCCGCCTAGCTATTGGCATTAAGCTTTTTATTAAACCAATCACAGTGACATATCTTTACACAGTGTAATCAAATATCTTACAAAAACAAAGAAACAAACAAAAAAAAAAACCTTTTAAGACTAAGCTACACAGAAAAAAACCCAACATCTCTCTTTTGGTGCTTTCTATTAAAGCAATGAAAATTCCTGATAAGGTTGACTAATGCTTGCAAGAAGAGATTGGATCATTTTAGATTATTTAAATCAAATATACCAAAGCAAATTCTTCTAAGTAAACTACACATATCTCATCCCCAAAATTGTGGAAATGAAATCAGAAAACACAGAATATATTGTAACCAGAAATATGTAGAAATAAAATGTAGTACATAATTTAAAAGGACAAAATTAAGAAAATAATGTTATTTGATGCAGTAATCTTATTCTGGATAGATTAGCTATCCTATTTAATAGATGGTAAAACTTGGAGAAAACTAATTTACATGATGTGTAGCTTTAATTATAGGTCAGAAGACTTAATCTTTCCTTTAATGATTTAGTCAGCCAAAACTTATTTAGTACCTGCTGAAATAATATATCCTAAAGCATATGAATTATATGGGCACATAAGACAAGGTTCTTGTATGCATGATTTAGCAGGTGATATAAACAATGGATGCTTCTCTATTAAATCATTTTCATAAAATGGGGCCAAACCAAGATGCTAGCAGAATGAAAATATGCCTACAAAATAGTTGACGAAAACAAGGAAGGGTGGATCTCATTCAATTATATTACATACTATATCATAAAGAAATTTCTGGGTATTATGATGAAGCTTCCAAAGGCTTCAAAGTATCTAGTTAGTATAGTTTATATTGCTTCTTTTATTATTAATTTGGTGATAAAGTTTAGGGCTATAAGGAGACAAACTGGTAGTAACACATCTACTTGTCAGTTATTGGATGGATGTAAATCCACAGTAATTGTAATGACATTGCTTTCTAAAGAAATATGCTCAAGATTATTTATCTCAACACTTTTACTTTAATGTAAATTAAAATGGATCAGGTTGTATAATCACTCAAAGAATACCACACTGGATTGCATGAATGCTACTTGGCATTCTTTTCAGCAATTACTTTGATGAATTAGATCTTCTCTTCAAATGTGTTAACCAGACTTGTCCTGTTATGCAGCATTAAAAGGAAAACAAAATGAAATAAAGTTCATTGAAAAAATAGAATTGAAAATATAAACACAATATTTTTTGTTATTTTTTTCACTTAACTTTAGAATATAAACTTACTGAAATTAGTAAAATGTGCTAAGAATATACATATGAGCTACTATGGATCTATTTATTTAAGTTTATAAGGTGAATAACTTATTTTATAATTGATCCACCTTTAAACATATGTTTTAAATGATGAGCATGTAACACAGCATATCTTAAGATAGTGTGTTATTTATCTCACAGTCATGACTAAAGAGCAATTATGAAAAATATATTTCATGAGATAGAAGCAGTGCTTATTAAAGATGATAGCATGAGATCATACATCATTTTATTTTTATTATCTTTTTGAAACAGTAAGATACATTCACAAAAACTTCTTATTAAATTACACTATTAACAAATCTCATTTCATACAATTTATCCAAATAAAACTTAAACAAATTAAAATTAAAAGAAAGACCAAATCTAAGAAGAGGACTTTTGGAAACATAATTACTTAATGTCTGAAAATAGAACTTGGTTTTATTTACAGAAAAGACGTAAATTTTGGTTCATGATGTTTCAAATCTCACTATTACCCCTGGAGTACAAAATCTGAAATACAATGGTCCACTACTGTCTTGTTTCTATGGTTTTCTTTTAACTTACAGCAGTATCTAAGAGCTTAATAAATTACTATTTTTTTGAGGTGATTATCTGATTTTTCCCAGCATCTGTCCTAGTATTGACAGAATTCACTGCAGATAGCTATTTGAACAAAATGTAGGGAAGATGAACAGCCTTCATTCACAGACCAGTCCTGAGAGGAACTAAATTAGGGAAAATAATTGGATGACTAATGTTACCTTTCATTTAATTATAAAGCATAGCTTTTTTGCTAATTCTTATAAAAATATACAATTGTCCCTTAGAATCTCTTAATTCTAGGACCTGATTCCTGTCATACTAATATCCATAGATCTTCATGTTTCCTCTGTAAATAGTCTTGTATTTTCATATAACTTACAAATACATTCTCTCATATTTTAATTTATTTTCAAATTACTTCTCATATTTAATATATGTAAAATATATAAACATTTGTTATCTTGTTTTGGAAATAGAGTAAAGGAAGAGGTCTTAAAATGTTGAATACAAAGACTTTTCTGAAAATATTTTAGGGGGTTGGGGATTTAGCTCAGTGGTAGAGCACTTGCCTAGCAAGCACAAGGCCCTGGCTTCGATCCTCAGCTCCAACAACAACAACAACAAAAATGAAAATATTTTTGTAATAAAATCAAATGATGGCCTTTATCATGAAAGGGTGTTGGATTTTTTTCAAATGCCTTTTCTGCATCTAGTGAGATGATCATGTGTTGTTTTTTTTTTTTTTTTTCCTTTGAGTTTGTTTATATGATGTATTACATTGACAGACTTTCGTATACTGAACCACCCTTGCATCCCTGGGATGAAGCCTACTTGACCATGGTGAATAATTGTTTTGATGTGTTCTTGGAGTCTGTTTGTCAGTATTTTATAGAGTATTTTTGCATCAATGTTCTTGAGGGAGATCGGTCTGTAGTTCTCTTTCTTTGTTGCATCTTTGTTTGGTTTAGGAATCAGGGTAATTGTAGCCTCATAGAAGGAGTTTGGTAATATTCCTTCTGCTTCTATTGTGTGGAACAATTTAAAGAGTATTGGTACTAAGTCTTCCTTGAAGATCTGGTAGAATTCTGCAGTGAAACCATCTGGTCCTGGGCTTTTTCTGGTTGGAAGACTTTTATTGACTGATTATATTTCCTTAGGGGTTATTGGACTATTTAAATGGTTTATCTGGTCTTCATTTAACATAGTGTGGTACCGATCCAGAAAATTATCCATATCATTTAGATTTTCCAGTTTTGTGGAGTAGAGGTTTTTTATGATAAAGGTCTTGGAGCAATCAGGAATACAGGGAACATACCTAAACATAATAAAGGCAATCTACAGCAAGCCAACAGCCAACATCAAATTAAATGGAGAGAAACTCAAAGCAATACCACTAAAATCAGGAACAAGGCAAAGATGTCCCCTCTCCCCATACTTATTCAATATAGTACTTGAAGTTCTAGCCAAAGCTATAAGACAACTTAAGGAGATTAAGGGAATACAAGTTGGAAAGGAAGAAGTCAAATGTTCCCTATTTGCAGATGACATGATAGTATACATGAGTGACCCCAAAAATTCAACCAGGGAACTGATGCAGCTAATGAAAACCTTCATCAACATAGCAAGATACAAGATCAACTCAAAAAACTCAGTAGCCCTCCTACATACAATAGACAAACAGGTTGAGAAGGAAATCAGAGATACATCAACCTCTACAATAGCCACAAATGATATAAAATACTTTGAGGTTACTCTAACTAAGCATGAGAAGGACCTATACGACAAAAACTTTAAGTCCCTGAAAAAAAGAAATTGAAGAAGATGTCAGAAAATGGAAAGATCTCCCATGCTCATGGATAGGCAGGATTAACATAGTAAAAATGGCAATCTTACCAAAAGCAATCTATGGATTCAGTGCAATCCCCAACAAATTACCAACACAATTCTTCCCAGATCTGGAAATAATAATACTGAACTTCATATGGAAAAAACAAACAAACAAAAAACAGGATAGCTAAAAGAATCCTGTATAATAAAACAACCTCTGGAGGCATCACAATCCCCAACCTCAAGCTCTAATATAGAGCTACAGTAATAAAAACAGCTTGGTACTGGCATCAAAACTGACATGTGGAACAATGGAATCAAATTGAAGACCCTGACATTAACCTGCACACCTATGAACATATAATTTTTAAAAAAGAAGTCAAAACTGTACAATGGAAAAAAGAAAGCATCTTCAACAAATGGTGCTGGCATAACTGGATGTCAATGTGTAGAAGGCTGCAAATAGATCCATATCTGTCACTGTACACAAAACTTAAATCCAAGTATATCAAAGACCTGAACATAAATCCAGTTACTCTGAACCTGATAGAAGAGAAAGTAGGAAGTACTCTTGAACGCATTGGCACTGGAGATCACTTTCTAAATATAACACCAGTAGCACAGACACTGAGAGAAACAATCAATCAATGGGACCTGCTGAAACTGAGAAGCTTTTGTAGAGCAAAGTACATGGTCAACAAGACAAAGCGACAGCCTACAGAATGGGAAAAGTTATTCACCAACCTCACATCTGACAGAAGTCTGATATCCAGAATATATAAAGAACTCAAGAAATTAGACAACATAATGCCAAACAGTCCAATTAAGAAATGGGGTATAGAACTAAACAGAGACTTCTCAACAGAGGAAGTTCAAATGGCTGAAAGACATTTAAGGAATTGCTCAACATCCCCAGTTATCCGGGAAATGCAAATCAAATGAATCTGAGATACCACCTTACACTTGTCAGAATGGCTAAGATAAAAAACACAGAAGGCAGCTTATGCTGGAGTGGTTGTGGTGCAAGGGAAACTCTCCTCCACTGCTTGTGGGAATGCAAGCTTGTACAGCCACTTTGGAAATCAATATGGCACCTCCTTAGAAAATTGGGAATCCATCTTCCCCAAGACCCAGCTGTAGCTCTCTTGGGCATACACCTAAGGAATGCTCAATCATACCACAAGGGTATTTGCTCAACTATGTTCATATCAGCATTGTTTGTAATAGCCAGAACCTGGAAACAACCTAGATACCTTCAACTAAAGAATGGATAAAGAAAATATGGTACATATACACAATGGAGTACTACTCAGCAGAGAAAAACAATGACATCATGTGGTTTACAGGCAAATGGATGGATCTAGAAAAAATCATCCTGAGTGAGGTAACCCAGACTCAGAAGGACAAACATGGTATGTACTCACTCATAGGAAGATACTAGATGTAAATCAAAGATGACTACACTGCTACACAACTCCAGGGAGGCTACCTAGAAAATGGGACCCTAGGAAAGACCCAGGGATCACCCAATGACAGAGAAATGGATGAGATCTACATGAACAACCTGGAGGACAGTGGGAGTAATGAAGGGCAAGATTTGAGGGAAAGAAAGCTTATGGGAGCAGGAGACCCCAGCTGGATCAAGAACAGAAAGGGAGGACAAGGAATAACCTACCATGATAAATGAAGACCACATGAGAACAGGAATAGGCAGAGTGCTGGAGAGGTCCCCAGAAACCCAGAATGAAACATCCACTGTAGCCTACTGGCAATGTTCGAGAGAAAGCCTGATCTGACCTAGTCTGGTGATCAGATGGCCAAACACCCTAACAGTCATGTTGGAACTCTCATCCAATAACTGATGAAAGTTGATGCAGAGATCCTCAGTCAGGCTCCAGATGGAGCTCCAGGTGTCCAGTTGTGGAGAAAGAGTGTGAATTGTTGAGACCAAGATTGGAAAAAGCACAGGGACAAATAGCCAAACAAATGGAAGCACATGAATTATGAACCAAAGGCTGTGAAGCCCCCAGCTGTATCAGACCCTCTGGATAACTGAGACAATTGAATAGCTTGAACTGTTTGGGAGGCACCCAGGCAGTGAGACCCATACCTGTCCTTAGTGCATGAGCTGGCTGTTTGGAACTTGTGCTTACATAGGGACACTTTGCTCAGCCTGGAAGGAGGGGACTGGACCTGCCTGTACTGAATCCACCAGGTTTAAATGAATCCCCAGGGGAGTCTTGGTCCTGGAAGAGATGGGAATGGAGGGCATGGGGGGAAGATGGGGGCAGTGACGCGAGGGGGAAGGACAGGGGAACCCATGGTGATGTGTAAATTTAAAACACATATATAATAGTAATAAAAAATCTAATAAAGGGTCAACTTTTAAATTATGTGAATATACACATACATCTATGTGTGTGTATATATGTACATACACATCTGCATAAATATCAAGCTGTATATATCTATAAAACTTCATGTTCCAATATATGAAATAAAACTTAAGAAATGGTCCATTTTAAACACAGAAGACTACTTTGAAAAATTTAGAAAAAGTGTTTTAAATACAAACTAGTTTATATGAGTAGGATATTAGTGATTATTTTGAAAAATAGAAGAACAATATAAGATGGCTGACATGCTGCCAGCAGAGATTGGAGAAAAGGGGACCGGAGATTGTAGACCATCAACCCTCCATGTGTTCCCCTCTGGTTCTTCTGCTTAGCATGCCTCTAGAGGGCCAAGACAGAAATGCCTACGTGTCCTAAGTTCATGCTTTATGGTGTGTACATGTCATGCCCTCTCCATATAAATATTTCTTGTAATACTAGTCTTTTTTTTCTATCTGATCTTCATGTACTCTGTCTTAGACCAATGGTGATTTCTGTGCTGCAGGAAAGGGGTAAGTAAATTTCACAGGAAATTATACAGAGATGATCACTCAGGCTGGGGCTAAGGTAGTTATGCAGTTCATGGGAAAGAACCTACAGCCTGGAGAAGGTTTTTAGGCTTGAATAAACTGCACTGAATGTGTGGTCAACTATAGCACATGGTATGATGTGTATCAACACACTGGACTTAAATTGGCCATAATAAATAATTCAGATTCTAAAGATATTCCAAAGACATTGTCTAAAACTTGAGACCCTAAGGGGTATGTAGCAGGAATCTTAAGGAGGCTTATTAATAAAATAAAACCCCAGGCCAGTTATTGGGGTGAATGCTGGAAGACCAGAGAAGCAGAACAAGCCACAGCTACCTCACTTTGCCAGTTCCTCAACTGATCCTGTTTCCTCAGGCTGGAAGCCTCTGAGTCCTCATCTGAGTGTGTCTCATTTGAACTGCTGTTCAAATCTTGAAAGTTTAACTAGCCAAATGATGCTAGTTTCTGATCCTCACAGTTTATATACCTTTCTGTTTTCTGACATCACTCCCTGGGATTAAAGGCTTGCTTTCTGGGATTAAAGACTTGAGTAACCATGCTTGGCTATATCCTTGAACAGATGGGTTTCTGCCTCTGGAATGCTAGGATTAAAGGCATGTGTTACAACTGTCTAACCTCTATGTTTAATATTGTGGCTGTTCTGTCTCTGACCCCAGATAATTTTATTTTGGGGAACACAATACTACTACAGGTATTGACTAAAGACTATGGATGGAGTAACATACAGATGAGATGACAAACTAAAATTGTGGGAACCTAAAATAGTAAAAAAATAGTGGCCTCCACTAAGAAAGGGAGATGGTAACTTTAATTCAGATACTTTTTATTCTACCTGAAGAGTGTGGAGATAATGTGACAATTAATAAAATGATTGCTACAAGCTTTACTGGATTCCTAGATTGAAAAGAGCTGCCACGAAAGGTGAGCTTCCTTTCATAGAAGCTCTATAAATTAGATTAAGTCGTCCTTGGAATTTTTGGATATAGAAGGACAGAAGTTGCTGACTTGCAGGGACAGATCTCTTGTCTGAAGTCCTTGTGGCCCACCAGTCATGGGGCTTAGTGTTTGCAGAAGGCTGAGAAGGAATTTAGGTGGTTGCAGGGGTCTTGAGGTTGGAGCAGGCTGTGTGAGAAGGAAATGACTGGTACATTGACCGCTGTTCTTAATTTTACCTTTTTTTTTTTTTTTATTTTGAGAAATTGCATGTTGCTAGCCTTTGGGTCAAGTGCTCAAGAGATTGTATAATCACTAATAATAAAAATAGATTATGCTTGCTTTGGGGTTAAGTCTGGGATAGTTCCTATGCTTAATTAAAAATGATGAAGAATATATTGGTGATTTTCTAAGAATAACCTTTGGAATCATGAGAACATTTTGTATTGGGTAATTTCCCCTTTTCTTGTTATAATAAAAGACTGAGGTTACCAGGGCAAAAGCTGAAGCTAAGAGAAGGCAGGAGTGGGGGTGGGGGGAACACTCAGCAACTGCAGAAGCCTGAAGTATCCTGCACGGGGGGAGGGGGAGAAGAACAATATTGTTCTAGAGCTAAAAACACTAAGTTTTAAATGGTTGTGTTTTAACATTATAGCTTTTGTTTCTTTGTAATGGAAGAAACACGTTACTGAGAGACTAGACCAAGAAAATGGTTCTTAAAATTCTAGATGACCTTCAGCACTATTATCCCCCTTCCATCTTTACTGTGCTTAAGTTGTTATATGGTAAAAGGCATTTCACATGCTGAGTTGCTCAGTTGTGAAGTCATGTTAGTATAGGTATCTTTTGTGGGTAGATCTAATCTATTTACAGGCAAATTAAAGATATTATTTTTCCCTGTAGGTAGAGTTTTCCTGTTCTGACTGCCTGCTACCAAATAATTAAGACAAAGGCTTAATATTACTTATCAATACTCCACTAATAGCTCAGGCTTGTTACTAGCCAGCTCTTATACAAATTCACCCATATTTGTTATATCTATGCTTCACCACATAGCTCATGCGTCATTATGCCATTTTCTATACATCCTGTTTCCTCAGAGGCTGGCTGGCATCTCCCTGATTTAACAACTCTTCATGCCAGCATCCTCAGTTTGATTGTGATGCCTAATTTTATCATCGTGCATTGCTATAGGCCAATCAGCATCTTTACTAACCAATGAGAGTAATATATATTCACAGTGTACAGGATTATTCCACAACATTTCTTCCTTTTTGTCTAATTAAAGAGGATTGTTTTAACCTTAACATAAAGAAACTAAATATAATAAAGCAGTTATTAAGTAATAATTATAATTAAAATATCCAGTTTATTTGTATTTGGCAAATTTAAAGAAAATACTCAATTATTTATCCTGATGAGTCTGAAGTTTTATATCTAATTTGTTTTTTATCATAACTAAGAAAAACAATAAGTTTAACTATCTTGTCTTCAACTTCATCAAAGACCTGAGAAGTTCATAGCAAACAACTTCTAAAACTAAGAAATGACCAAAATACCTGGTTGACTGGAGATTCACTCTAGGTTCTTCTGTAATGTTGGGCCAACCATCTTTGGGCTGCAGGTCTAGAATATCTGACACCCTTTTCTGTGAAGCAGGATTTTTGAAGGACTCTCCTGTCATGTGATGACAAAGTTTGGCAGTCACTTTCTTTTGTGTTCACCCTGTTCAGTTTGGACAGTAACTGTCATCAATTGAAGCAAGTGCAGTTCCTTGCCCTGTGGCTAATCTTTGTCACAAAGAAAGTAAAATTCATATGGAGTGTGTTTGATGTCCATCATTTTCTCACAAGTCCATTGGTGCTGCCAGGTGTATATATGTTTCATTGTAATAAAAAAAAATCTTGTGTTATTAAATCATCTTAATTGTCATATTCTGTAGGTCTCTGAAGTGTAGGAGACCACCTCTCTATCTAAAATATATCTCTGTTTGACTTTGGAAACATACCTAACATTGCTATAAGTTTGATTGCAGTAGGTGACTAACTCTTAACCTGTATTTCCTTATTATCCCAAAGATTTTGTAGTAATAACTTTCAAGGAATGGAAATTTACATTACATTTTTAAATAAGATGCTTAGGTACAATACCTTTAAACAGGAGTAGAAATGTATATACAGTATATTCTAACAAAAATAACCTTAAATTTGTATCAATAAACAAAAATATCTTAAACAAGAGTGGAAACATATATACAGTATAACAAAAATAACCTCAATTCTGTATCAATATGCAGAAATCCATACCAATGTAAGCATTTAAGAGTAGTCATTGCTTTTTTTCATGTAAAGGTAGATTAAATAATCTACAACTTTTTTCTATCATTTTTATATCCCCCTTTTTCTTTTTAGAATGATATACCCTGAATCTAATCTCCTTTGTTCAGGTTTTTTTCCTGTTCATTACCAATAACTACTTGTAACCAAATCACTTTAAATGATAATAAATACCCATAACCCATTGCAGGGAATGTGGGCATAATTTTTTAGACTACTTCCTGTTTATTGGTAGCACTGATAATCTTTTAGTGAACCCTGAGCAAATCAGGATAACTGCTGAGTTAGGGTTGTAATATTCTGTGAGGCTGGATCATCTCAGTCATCAACCTGGAAACTGTTCTGGATGCTAGATCACCTGGGACATCATTTTAATTGCTACCTGGCCCCTTGTTCTAAAAATACATAAAATTTTAAATGTACATACTTATCTGTATTAGTATAAGTATAGATAGTGCTTTGTACACAAGTCAGTATAATGATTGTTTTTATCATGTGCTTGATCAGGGAAAATACACATCACATTTCTTGTAGTTCTTTTATGTTTGTATGCAGGATTTTCAGGGGATCTTCCTTGATCAAACCTGATTTTCTTTAACTCGGATTGAATCTATAGACTCATTTCTTGTGGAATGAAAGCATAAACTCTCCCACAGAGTGATATGTCTTTTCACTTAAAATTTGAAGTCAAGATATCTTTAAAATATATAGGTTGTTTGAATCCATCAGGTTTTATAATCCAGTGTTTCTTAGCAGTCAAACAATGCAAAAACAACACAATGACATACAGGATCCAGACTCTTTGTGATTTCATATCTTTATGTGACTTGTTTCTTTTATATTTCTATACAACATTTTTAAGGACTTTATTGTTTTAAAACTGTATGTTTAAATGTAAGACTTTATGTACTCTTTTTATTCTCTCTTCCAAGCTTGGTACAAGCAACTGTTTATACAAATGTATGTATATATGGATGAATGTATATGTATGAATATATATATTCATCCCAAGCCTGGCACAAGCAACTCCAAATACACTTTTTCTTCTTTCTTCCAAAGGCGGTACAAACAACTCCAACTCACTGGAGTTAAAACAAAATCTTATTACAAAGCATAGGCTGGCCTCAAGTTTATATTCTTGGTATTTCAACATTAAGCGTAGTCTATTATAGTAGCAATTATTACAGTATCTCTAAATATTCCAAGGAAATAAAACTGTCTGTGCAAAACAGAAAAAAGTAAGAAATTCCACAATAAAGATGTATAATGAAGCTAATTGTCATAAAGAGTCAGAAAATGCAAAGGATGTTTTTCAGCAGACTTGACAATGAAATTAAAAGAGCTTCTTTATAAACATGCATGTTAAATATAATTATCCAATGAATATAGACTCTAAATCTACTATTGTGCCTTTGTGAATGAAAGTGCTTTTGTTGCAGCACAGAGACTTAAATTTATGGAGAAAAATAATAAATATTTAAAGAATATATATGTATATACACATATATGTGCATGTGTGTACTGCTTTAAATGTGTAAAACTGTATATATCATACTATACACCAACAGTCATGGTTTCATTTACTATTTTTAGTAAACTATGCTCAATTGGAGTTGTAGCAGTTACATAGTACATTGCTTCTAAGTCCAGATGATTAGTTTTTTAGTTTTCTTCACAGAGTGTTTCTGTATTAATATAATATCATATGCCTATTTTTTACTATAAGTTTTCATTCACACACATATTAATCTATGCTTTTAGAATCACCTAGATTATTATTGTTAATAAAAATATAGGGACAGATTTTCTCATTAATTATTTTTAATGTGACATCTACTCTTGGTAGTATAATCTGCTGAAAAGGATATTTTCATTTTAAAATGTATTGCATAGTTACCAATTAGAATCCATATGTCTAATCAGGTAGACATTTTCATTTCTCTACTTTTATTATAACAATTAAAGATTCTTAGTCTTTCCTATTACTAAGAAATATCATTTATAATTTAATTTAACTATTATTAAAATGAAATATCTGCTCAATTTGTTTTTATTTTTCCAAGTAAATTGTTTACAAATTTATATATTTGATGCACTTTCAAATGGACTGGACTCATTGACTTTTGTCTGTTAATTATAAACTATAATTACTAATCTTTTAATGACTAATTGATAGCAAATAAAATATATTATCAAGTTTTCTTATTTTAGAAAGCACTGTACTATTTATAAAAGTACTATTTAATTTGCTTCTAAACAATTTATCTTTTCTTCTTCAAAGTTATTCAGATTTTGATTTGGATTGGAAAATTTTTTATCAATTTCCAATTTTTATCTTTTATGTTTTTGTGTGAATTTCCAAGTTTGCCTTTGTGTGTATGTTTGTATGTGTGTGTGTTTGCTCAAAGGATGTTGGAAGTGTTCTCTTTGTTATTTTTTTCAATGATTTACAAAGTATCCTTTGCAGCCCTTCTTTAAAAATAAAGGAAAATTCATCTAGATGTGTGTTGTTTATAGACTTAAGTCTTTTTATTACTGTTTTGATATGAATTTTTTTCAATGTTGATTTATCTTTATTTAAATTTGGTGGTTTGAGTGAATCTAGAAATCTATCCATTTCTTTAGGATGAGCATGGCAAGGAAAGGCTAAGGTAAGGCAAATTTATCAGATTTAGTTGGTACACAGGATATGCTATCTGGGCCAAGCCTGGAGAATGGGAAGGGAGTTTATGGGACAAGTTGCAAAGATCTCACTAATCTCTGCAACTGAACAAGTTTTGTTTTTTGGTTTTATTTGTTTTGTTTTGTTTTGTTGTTGTTTTTTTTTATAATAACATACTAGGTACAGTTAATGTAGCCCTTATGTACATAGTTTTGCTAATATCCATTGAAGCATGGAAAACCTACCATTGATCACAGTTTCAATAATGACTGCTTCCTCACAAAATCTATCCACTTTCCATATACCTTATTAAAAACTGAGATCTAAAGACCATATATCCGACCTATACTGGGCATTTAGATAGCATTACCTTATTTAGGTTATATTCAGATAACCACAGCTTTTGCATATTCATGATTGTAATATCCATGTCAAGTCCAGAAGATATTATTTAATAAACTTTCTCTCCATACTCTGGCATTAATACTATTTCTTCCTCCTCTTTCATTTTATTCCCTATGTCTTTGTGGTGGTTTAGTTGATATAGAGGTTTCATTTAATGCTAACCACTATGCATTTTTCCTCTGACTGTTTCCTACTGCACCAAGAAAATTTTCAGATTAAGAATGATTAAAACCCTGGTATATAGGCATAAAAATAAATCTGTAGAAGACAGTTTGACAGCATAATCACGTAGTAAAATAGCAATAGAAGGTTTTACCCTAGGGCTAATGACCTCCTCAGCCATGAGATTTTGGCAAATATTAGAATACAAAGTACAAAATTTTCTTTCATGGACCAGACCTTAGGTTGAATATAGTACAGTTGCATGACTATTGCATCAGTAGGCTCATATTGCCTTGTAGGTCAGTGCTAAGTGAACACTGATTTCTTTCCCACCCTATAAGCCTGCATAGTACCTCCTGGATCCAGAAAAGCTTGCTATCCTGGAGGAAGTATCTGGTTCAGATTGGGGTTGTGTTCTGCACCTTAAGTGTGGGGTGTTCTAAGACAGGGTATTATAATGCTGATATGGTGGGTGGTCAAGAGCAATGATAATTAGCTATGTTGTTTTGGAGAACTCTAGTATCTCTGTGACTAGTAAATTAATAGGAGGCATCTCATGGCTTATAATGTGATTTTCATTTAATAACCCTTGCCTTTCCAGAATGTCATTGCCCGTGTGTATAAAGTAATTCTGTTTTAAACCTATTCTTAAAAGTATTATTTAAAAATTAGTTTACTAACTAGAAGACATTCAAAGAGCTTTTTCTTTCATTATTTGATTAAAAATAGATTTTTTTTCCTACAATGTGTTCTAATTATTCTTTCCCCTCCCGCTTCTCCTCCAAATTCCTCCCTGACTCTCCTCACATCCAAGTCCACACCTTTTCTTTACTGTCTTTGAAAACAAACAGGCATTTAAGGAATAATAAATAAAGAAAATAAGAATAAAGAAAAACAAATAGTGGGACCCTGACAAAGCAAGCAATAAGGGGGAGCACCAGAAACACATACAAATGAAGAAACACACACTTTCTTTCACACACTCAGGAATCCTCCAAAAACCTAAGACTGGAAACCAAAATAAATATGTTTGTTTATATATAAATACACAAAGCACCTTCAAGCCAGAAAAAACAAACAAACAAAAACACACCCCTACTTAACACTATGAGACAACCAACCTCAAAAAAAAAAAAATGTCTTTCAGTTCATTATATGTCAGGCATCTATTGCTAAGCCTAGCCTTAAGAGAGATTTGTCCCCCTCAGTGACACACACTCCCAGAGAGAAAGGTAACTTTTAATTTGCATGTGGCAATCAATTGGATATAGTGGGTAGGTTAAGGATGGGAACATATATCCACTTTTCCTTTCAGCTCTAAAAGTTCCAACTGGTACAGATCCATGAAGACCCTGTGCATATGATCATAGTCTCTGTGAGTTCCTATGTGCTTTGTTCCTGTTGTTTCCTTGGTATCCTCCAACACTCTTGTTCTCTACAGTTTTCTGTCTCCTCTTCAGTAGGGTTTCCTGAGCAGTGAGGGGAGGGATTTGATGGAGATAGCCATTTTAGAGTTGATTGTTCCAAGGTCTGTAACACAATTCTTAAAAGGTCTTATTAATAAAAACCCAGAGCCAGATATTGGAGTGAAAAACTGAGAGATCAGAGAAAGAGGACAAGCCACATACAACCTCACCTCAAAAGCGCCTCATTCTCCAAAGAGACCTACTTCCTATATACCTACACCTATATGCCTTTCTGTTCTGCCATCTCATTTTCTCTTTCTGCCCAGCTACATCATTTCCTGTCTATCTGTACTGACCTCCAGACCTTTATGACTAACTAGTGTTGGAATTTAAGGCCTGTGCCATCAATCCTGGCTCTGTTCCCAATGTGGCCTTGAACTCACAGAGATCCAGATGGATTTCTACTTTCTGAGTGATAGGATTAAATGTGTGCTACTATTGCCTGACCTCTATGTTTACTCTAGTGGCTGGCTTTTTCTTCTGATCTTCAGATAAACTAGATGAGGGTGCACAATATTCTGGAGGACACAATACATCACCACAAATGTCTCTCAATCTTTCTATATTGTCTGGTTGTGTGTCTCTCATTGTTCCTATTTGATGAAGGATGAAAGTTTCTGATAATGCCTGAACAAAGCACAGATCTATGAGAGCAGAATGCCATCATGAGTCATACTATTGCCATGTTCCTTTCATGCACAGTAGAATTTGGTTTTGCTTAGTTCTTTGAGCCATCTAGTCTCAAGTTTGTGGCCACCCAAGCAGCCCTAGGTGTGGGTTCCACCTTGTGGAGTTGGACTTCACTCAAATCAGGTACTGATTGGTTACTCCTATAAGCTTTGTGCCACTGTTTCTCCAGTGTATCTTACAGGCAGGTCAATGGTAAACCAAAGGATTTTTAGCTGTGTTGCTGTTTACATCCCCATTGAGTAGTGCGCAAAATAGCTTTCAGTGCCATGAACACTAACTAGTCTGTAGGGGTGAAGGATCTAGGTAGGAACAAGCTCAACTTCTCTGTATTCAATGAATTGCATAGATGTTGTCTTCAGTGATAGGGTCTTACCATCAATCCGTGATAAGTCACCAACATCTGTGTTGGTAGCCTAGGTTGTTTTGAGGTACCAGAGCTATCCCTTTGGCTAGCAACTTGATTAGATGTAACCCATTCACAGTGCTAGAAGCTTCATTTGGCCATGAGAAATGTCCAGTTGAGGCTCCAGCTCCCCAGTTACTTGGCAAGTCCATTTAGATTGCATTCATTTATGTATATATTATAGGAAGCTTCTTCTGTATTAGGTTTCCATACAAACCCTCAAATGGATCTTGGTTTTAGCTTTATCCTTTGTATTCCCTCCTTTGTCACCCTCTTCCCTCCTCCCTCCTGCTTCATTGTTCCATTAGAGTACCTACTTCCTGCCAATCTATAACTATTAATTCTATTTTCTCATCCTAAGGAGATCCCTCCCTAGCACCACTTCCAGACCCTCTACCAAACCTCTGTGGTTATATGTATTTTAGATTGCTTATCAATTTCTTAATACCTAACATCTGCATGCAATTGAATATAGAACATATTTATATTTCTTTGTTGGGCATACCACTTAGGATGATTTTATTTTCTAGGTTCATCTATTTTCCTGCTAATATAATAATTTCATTTTTTTAGCAGATGAACACTCTTCCATTGCATAAATGCACCACATTATCTTTATCCATTTATATATTAACAGACACCTAGGTTATTTCCAATTTCTGACTATTACTAACAGAGCAGTGATGAACACATTTCAATAATTGTCAGTGTAGATGTTTGAAGCATCTGTTTGCTACATGCTCCAGAGTAGTATAGCTGGATCTTGAGGTAGTTTGATTCCCATATTTCTGATGAATTGTCACATTTATCCCCATAATGGCCAGACAAGGTTTAACTTGCACCAGAAATGGACCAGTTGTTCCCCTTATTACTAGAAGACTTTTTGATAAAGCTTAGTTTGGTGGACACATCTTCTGTCCTATTCATCCTTGCTCCTATTTTGGCTGAATACTTGATGACATAATTTTAGTCTAACATGAAATTAACTTTTAGGCTGAAAGCACTGTTTTAAATATTTCTTTGGTTACACAGTGAGATACATGTATTACATTGTGTTATTCTGTAATTTACAATTTTTTGGCCTGTGTTTTTGCATATCTATCTAGTTAAATATTAGAAAATATCATAATATCTTTTATTTTATCTTGTGGTTCAAAAAGTACACAACACATTTCAAACATTTAAGGACTATGATATATTTTCACATGTATAATTAACACTGGTGCTTGTTTCACACAGCAAAAGATACTTCTGAACTTTTCTTCAATATTAATATCCTTTTGTCTTCTCTCTTACTTGTCTTACAGTAGAAGTTTATTCTTATGTGTTTTAAATAGTAAATGATTATTTGTTTTCAGTCAGTTTAAGGAATGTGCTCAGACAGACTATTTTGGCTCCCAAGCAATTCTTGGATCATGTTGCCCTCTGTGTTTTCATTCTTTTCACTGGAGTTTATCTTTTTCTAATTCTTTTAGTGTTATTCAGAGAGCAATAAGCTCCCTTATCTTTGTATGTCTTAAACTCAGCCTTGTGTGGCAGTTTTATGCTATATAATACTAAAGTTATGGTCTCTTTATTTTGGGCAGGTATTTATTTTTTATCATTTGACAGGCATAGAGTCTGTGGCCAGCCTTATGTGATTCTTTTCTGTATAATCTCTACATTTTTGTGGCAGTTTTTGATAGCTAAAAGCTTCTCTTTATCAATGACAATTTCCCATAAAGCTTTGCTTATGACAGAAGCTATGACTGCAACTTTATCTTACTTGTTTCCTCATGCATTCAACATATTTTAAGTTGTACATTTTTGGTTGCTTTCTATTCACACATTATATGCAACCCTATTTCATTATTTACAACATCTTTATCACCCTGGTTGCTTGTGAACAGACTGTACATTAAGCATGTTTATGAAATTCACCATTCATTTCTTCACTGTGTTTTTGGTGTACATCTAAACTATAGTGTCCCTCTACTTGTATGCTCTATGTTGAAATGGAATTATTTAGAAGATTTACATATATTTTGCTACTATACTTAGATTTAATATAAGTTGGCACCACTGATTCTCCTGGCTGTTTTTGGAACTGTTGTCACCCCCTTAGCCACTGAAATGTTGATTTCTTTATCAGTCTGTGCTGCATAATATTTATATATATATTTTTTGTTTTTCTCTTGTTTTGTACTTCATATAACATTTTCAATTTCCCCAGGCTTGATGGTAGAGCTTGCAGTCTAGAAACAGAACAAAATTAGAGCATTTAAGGTTTTACATACAACTTTGGGTATCCAATATAATTCTTTTACTTCTAAATAATTCCAACATTGTGGTTAGCCACTACCTTTGATGGTTATAACAGGAATCTTAAAAGGTCTTATTAATAAAACTCAAACCTGAGGCCAGTTATTGGGGTGAATGCTGGAAGATCAGAGAAGCAGAACAAGCCACAGCTATCTCACCTTGCTAGTTCCTCAGGTGATCCTGTTTCCTCAGGCTGGAAGCTTCTGAGTCCTCCTCCACATGAATCTCAGCTGAACTGTGTTGCTCCAAAGCTTAACTAACTACATGCTTTTTCCCCTTTAGTTCCTGGTCCTCAAGCCTTATATACCTTTTTCTTTCTGCCCCCACTCCCTGGGATTAAAGGCGTGGGTCACCATGCTTAGCTGTTTCTAAAGTGGCCTTGAACACACAGAGATCCACCTGGCTCTGCTTCCCAAGTGCTGGGATTAAAGGTGTGTACCACCACCGCCCAACTTCTCTTATGGCTTACTCTTCCCATTTTCTAGCCACCATTTCTGGCTCTGTTCTAGTGGCTGTCTGTTCTCTGACCCCAGATATGTTTATTTCAGGAAACACACAATATTTCAGGGAACACAATACCCACCACATTTCCCGTGTTTTTGTGTAAAATTAAAAAAAAAAGGTTATAACTAATACAAGAAAAATCATATCCAATAAGTATATACAATATACACAGTCAAGATTACATTAATGATGTCTAATCCATTAACATTTGACAGATTCAAGTGAAAAAAATCCATTATCTATAATAATGTCCAGTCCAGTAACATTTGATAAAACTCAGACAAAAATTTTTCATTACTTATCCTATCTTTTCTTTTCATAATAGATTCAGTAGTCTACCTTTTGTCATTTTTATAGATGGTAAAGTCAAAAAGTGTCTCCTTCTCTTTGGATCCTGGTGACTTTCCCATACTTGGTGAACAGGGCTGGCCCCATGGCATAGTGGCATATACCATTTATTCTACTACCAGGGAGACAGAGATAGGTGGATTTCTTCAAATGCAAGGCCAGTCTCTTCTAATTAGAGAATTCCAGGACAACCAGGACTATAGAACAAACCTTGTCTCAACAGAAGAAAATTAGTATTATATGGCGAACTCATTATTGTTATATCACTATGTTCAAATTACCAGGATGAGCACTAGAATCAAAAACCAGGTAGGATCTTCAAAGGCTGACATTTACTGAGTTATTGAGTTATACCTACCAGTTACATATCATTTCTTAGAAATTCAATAGCCTCTCAGAAAGCAACTGTTGACCAAGAGTGAAAACATGAACTTTTTAAATTAAAACAATAGAGGAAATGGTCTCAATGGAGTTGTTACAGTACAACCCGACACAACCCACATTCTGTCACCTATCCTCAGCAGATCAATTCAGGAGACAAAATAGTACTGAAAAACTGAGAAGGGACAGATTTATTTAATGAAAAGTTCTGATGACCCTGTTTTGCCAGTCCATCTTTGGCCCTGACAAACATTCATGTTTAACTAGAAAGTAAGAACTATGTATAACTAAAGAGTCCAGGAAAAGGTTTGATCCATTCTGTCACCACTGTCACTTCTTCAGTCTTCTAAAAGGTGGCATGCCATTTGCCAGATTGGATGATATAATTTCCAAAAAAAGAATATTTTCTTCTGGCTACCACCTAACTATATCTTGATTACTTTTCTCCACATGAAGTTCTTGGGATAGATTCATTTCAGATGTAGGTGTGGAAGGTCTACTGTTTCCATGGTGTCTAAAAGGAGACATATGCATTTATCTTCTGAATGTCTTCATTTCTGCCAGGATATACTGTTGCTCTATCCCTCTTCTGATTGGTTGGACTTACTGACAGGAATTAAATCATGTGGTTCCTGCCTATTCTGTCCTCACTGAATCCTACAGACTAAAGGCTGTATAACGCCATACAAAGATTCAATTGAGTTATAATTCATCATTATGTGCATAGAAAAGAGAAATAGCTTTTACCATCCCTTTAAATTTTCCAAGATTAAATTAATGAGACAAACTGTTCATTTCTGTTTCCATAAATTACTGGCCTTTTCTGAATTTATATAATTCTATTAGAGAGGAAGGAGAGGAACATGTGTAGTGATAGAGTCTGGATACTATTGAGAAAGATGAGGAGGTGGGAAAAATGCATAGTGTTAGAGTCTAGATACTATGTATTATTGAGTCAAATTAGCATACAAAATTTTGAGTAACAAAACAGATTTGTCCTGTTTTTCTTTCTATTCTCCTTCTGACTTTGTTCAGTCTTTAGTTTAAAGGAATTTAAATTGTTTTGCCATGATGCTTGGTGTGTCTTAAGACTGAGGGTGTTTTCAGGTTCCTCTCCTTGCTTTGTTGTCATACTGTCAATCAGAAGAGCTTCTCCTTGAGAGTAGGAATATAAATGCTTTCACTGCCTCCAGTTACCATACTACCCTTCCCTCTAACTTAGTATCAATATCTCTTTTGGCCAATGTTTCCCACTCAAAAGAGGCAGCAACTGCAGATCCAGAAGCATCTAGATAATCAGTTCTCTGGTTCAGGTTGGTCACTGGGATCTCCTATTTTCTTTAGACATTTAGCTTGCCCAAACCAAGATCCATCTTATACTATAATTATATTTCGTGTTTAATTTCATGTTTAAATTCTTATGTTCTAGTTTTAGTTTTGAGTCTCAAATCATGCTTACATCTCACAGGGAAAACTATTTATCATTGGCCTCCCATCCTCTTCTTACCTTAGAAAGAATGAGCTCCCAGAAGTCTTTCACAGAGTGCAACAACCTCATGACTATTGTAGAGTCAATTAAATCATTGAGGATACAAATCTACTTCCTGAGACTTTTTTTTCTTTTTATAGGTTTTATTGCTGTATATGTGAAACTGAATGCATATACTAAACTATGAACTAGAACAGAAATATCTGGTATAATTGCCTTTTAAATTCTTACTGTTATTATTTTCTTTTTCTTTTTATAATTATCAAAGTATATTCTTTTACTGTAAGCACTGAATATATTAGCCCCTCTGTATTTCTTACTTTGACCTGGAAACATTAGTTTATTCTTCAACAGTTTTGGCTTCATGACTGAGGGTTTAATTTAGCAGAATGCAATCTATTCATACCTTTCTGTAATTTATATCACATAATTTAGAATTATGATCAAGGTCATATGCAATTTAACTGAGTAAAACATTTGTACAATGTGGCTTGCAAGAAATATTCCAAACACAATGGCATTATCTTTTTTTTTGCTACAGTCATGGATTTTTTTTTTCTGACTAATGATGCTCACTGTGGACTTCAGCTCATCAGTAATCATAAATATTTGCAGTCATATAATGAATGTTACACTTTAGTTATTAAAATAAGTCATAAATTATCTATAAGCATTTAGTTCAATGAGAAACATATGTCTTCCAAATTATTTGTCTTTGCAATTATTGATTTTGGACAATACTTTTTTTTAAATTAAACTTTTTGTATAATGGAAGAAAACTACTGAAAATAAATTGACATCTGTGAGAGGGGTTAATTATGAAGAACCTAACTTGTGCTTAAAATTTCTTCACTCTTTTATTAAACTTTATAAACCATACCTCCCACAGATGTCACCTATTACTATCTACTCATTAAAATATTTCAAAATGTCAGTGATGTATGTGTTAGTTTAATAAAAATCTACTGATAACTGATAAAATTAAAGTATATAATTTTTCTTGAGTTTGTTTGTTTTCAAGGCAAGGTTTCTCTGTGTAGACCTTGCTATCCAGGAACTCACTCTATAGGCCAGGCTGGTGTGAAACTCAGAACTTAGAAATCTTCTTCCCCTTGCCTCCCAAATGCTGGGAATAAAGGCATTCACCACCACAACCTGGCACATTATTATATTTTTTAGGATTTGTTTTGTTTTATTTGTGTGTGTATGTGTGTGTGTGTGTGTGTGTGTGTGTGTGTGTGTGTGTGTGAGAGAGAGAGAGAGAGAGAGAGAGAGAGAGAGAGAGAGAGAGAGAGAGAGTGTGTGTGTTCATTGTATGTGAGTGCATTCAGTCATTACTGGATGAAAAAGAGGACATCTTAACCACTGACCATCTCTCCAGCTCCCTGTCATGTCATTTTATCAAAGCAACAAGGAAAGAAAGCAAGAGGGCCCTTGTATGCAGACATCTGGTGTATTTTCAATTTTCTCTCAGATCAATATTTTCTATTAATTTAAAAGGCAAAAAGCAAGCTATATCAAACAGCTCATCACCTTCCTCCTTCATGTCTATCTATATATCAAAAAAGTACTTAAACATTAAGCTTATAAAAATTGTATTTTCTCTCACACAATAACTACATTTAACTGGCGAAACCTACTTTGAAAGGTATTATCCCATAATAGCAAGAACAAATGTTCTTTGTTGATTCTTTGGGAATTTTACATCATACCACTGAATCCTGCTCACCTCCCAGTCCCTTCATAGCCTCTCTTCACTCCTGCAGCATTCCCCTGCCCTGCAAAGTTAATTAAAAACACAAAAAAAAAAACCAAAGCATCTCCTTCCTCACTCTCTCCAATACCTCTCATTCATCCCAGTGGCATTGGGAGCTCCTGAGTGTTATACCATATACTCCATTGTCCAATCTTCCCCACTCACAAAATGTTCATTGCAATGAGTCTTTGGTCTAGTTCAAGGCCTCTGGCACATCATCATTACTGGACCCTCACTGAAACTCCTCTCAGATATCCTGCAGTATCCCACAGTCACAGTGATCCTGTGGATATTGTTCTACATGATTATTCTCTTCCTACACTATAGAAGGTCATAGATGGGGTAGATGTTAGGGTGGGCTAACCAACAGCCCCAGATGTGGGTGTAGGCTGTATCTGAACTGGTCTGTCTGGGCAATTGAGACCATGCTCTTCAAGCAATGGGCAGAGTCAGTTCTTCTAGGCCTATGTCATAGGTAACAAACAGCTTTCCTATGTGCATGGTGAGTGATGGGGCCATCTTTCCCATGAGTGTAGGAGCCAGCTTTCCCATGGTGGGTTGGGTCAGCTCTCCTGGTATAGTGTCCTGTGAGGAGCAGGGCCAAATCAGCATGACACTCAGATTTAAATATGCATGGTTGCTATGATCCCCTGTAGCAATGCCAGCCATGGAGATCTTTCCAAACTCCAGATGCAGCAAGAACACAGAACCAGACATGGCCACTGGCAGTAGCTCAGGCCTGGACATCACCATGCTTCCAGTGGCAGCACAAACCACTCAGATCAGTATGGCCCTGGTGATAACAAGGCCCTTGGACACCAACACAGTCACAGGTGGCTGTTCAGACCTTGGGAATCCACATAATCTTAGGTGGTAAAAAGAGCTACTGACATCAGCTCAGATACTGGCTGCTGTCCCAGACAAGGCAGTAGGCAGTAACCCAAGCCTAGATGACACCATGCCCCTATGTGGCAGTGTAGGCCACCCAGATCAGCATGGCCCCAGTGGTGCCACAGCCCTCAGACACCAGCGTGGCCACAGGTTACAGCCTAGACCTTGGAATCCATGTGGCCTACGGTGTTTCCATGGGTCACAGACATCAACACAGGCCCGAGATATGGTAAGATCATGTATGCAGATGTGGTCCTTGGTAGCAGCAGTCCAGGCCCAGATGTCACCATGACCCCAGGAGGCAGCGCCCATCTAGATAGTCATGGCACTTACACCAGTGTAGCCTTTGGACATCAACCTGTTCCCTGACAGCACAGGCCCTGGGTATTACCTTCAATGATAAAAGGAGCCATAAATATCCACACAAACATTGGCTGTAGTTGCAATAGGGCCATAGATCTAGACATGGATCTCTGCAGCAGCTCTCACCGAGAAAACACCATGGTCCCTGGTAACAGGGCAGATTGTTCTGATTGGCCTTATCCCTACCAAGGCATGGTTCTGGGTTGCCAGTATGTCTAGAGGTTGGTGCCTAGAATGAGGGCATCCATGTGGCCTTGTGTGGACCCATGGGTCACAGACATCAACACAACCCTGGCTGTGGTAGAACCCAAGACCCGGACACAGTCCACATCAGCAGCCTGGGCTGGGATGTAGCCATGGCCTCAGGTGGCAGAACATGTCACTCAGGTTGTCATGGCCCCATGGCAATGTGGCTCTCAGACACGAACATGGCCCCAGGTGGTGGTCCAGACCACTGACATCAGCATGGTCATTGAATGTATCAGTAGCCACTGACACTAGCTCTTGTAGGGCAATGAAAATTTGGTTTTCTTGAGAATATCTATTTCTCTTATGATATTCCACTAAGATAGTCATTATTTATCCATATTTTGATAAAGAAAATAAAACTTAAAATATTATGTAGCATGTGAAAGTACAACCAGACTTTTAATCATGAATTGTTTTTTGATGTGTATTTTATTCTAATTGTGTGTGTATGCATGCATGTGCATAAAATGTGTATATGAATGTTTGAGTGTAGATTATGAATGGAATAATGATGATGACAGAATCCAGTGTTAGAGTTCCAAGCAGTTATGGTCCTTCTGATGTGGATGCTGGCAACTAAGCATATCTTCTTCAAAAGTAGTAATCACAGAGGCATCTGTCCAGGCTTAGGAGAACTAAATTTTACAGCTATGGTTTTTATCACGACAGTTATAAATTTCATTTGGTTTCATAAGAAGTTATTAATAATGTGTTGTAAAAGAAAAAGTGAAATTGAAGTCAGTTGATCTTTTTAAAATCAATCATGTTATGGTAAAATCACTTGGTGATTGGCCGTGTCACGGTCACTAAAATTCAAATATCTCTCTGACTGCTGATGCAGGTCTTCTCTACATTCTGCTTAGAAGCCTAAAGTCCATCTGCCCAAAATGTTTCAGACATCCCCTTCTTCACATAAAACAAAATCTTTACTCTAAGATTACCCTTCCCTGAGTTCCCATCACTTGTTCATTCACAGTATTTGTGTTCTTATTATTACATCATCACTGAATTCTGATGGGGTTCCTATCCAAAATAATTATTTCAATTGTCAGCACATAAATTACTCATGTGAATTTTTTATTATTTCAAAATCCATCCTTAAAACAATTTTATTATGCATAATCTTGTACTAATGCTGTGAAACCCTTAGGGAACATGCATTCCTAACTACTATATCCTTAACATAATGACTGGTCCATAGTGTCACATAACACATATTTGCTAACAACAGTAGCCACAAAAAGAATTTAGGTTTTTCTGCTTAATAAACCTCTTACTCATACTCTAACATTGTTACAATAACTGACTTTTTATTCCCAAAATTATTATTCTAAAGAAAAAGTGAGGATAAAGTAATAATGTCTAGACTGCTTATTCCATATTGTTTTGAAGTTATAATGGGAAAATTATTTAAAAGCACTTTGAGAACTATAAACAATATAGACATATGACTTGTTATTGTCTAGACTTAAGAGACACCCACTGAATGTTCTATAATTATCCCTATAATTTGCATTTCTGCAAGATTTAGAAAGTGACTGTCATTGAGCTCCGTGGATCATGAAAGACAATAAATTCAACTATTTTTAAACCCTACTTTGTTGTATCCGGCAGAGTTTTATATTAAAAGTTAATATGCATATTCAGGCAATATGACAACAGTGAAAGCAGATCTATGTGAAGTGTAGGAACTGTGGAAGCAGCTACGAATTTTCACATAAGACCAATGGACATTTATTCACCACAGGTGTTAGTAACATTCACAATATACAAGTATGTAAAACTCTACATGTAATATATCTTATAAGAATTCCTCCATAGGTGGTAAATAGTAAAATTATACAGTCATTTAGATATACCCACCAGCTATAGGAGGCAAAATTAGGATAAATGTGCACAAAGATTTTAAACTTGAGTAAGAAATTACTCCTGAAATGTACATGAGAATTCAGCTTATTTAGTAGGATTTTATAGCGATATGATGCCTAACTACAAACAAGTTGATTTTTATGATTCTTAGAGGATATTAACCAAAATAGAAATCAGCAACTTTAAAATACTGAACACAATAGCAGTGGATGAGTCATGTGTGTAGCCCCCCTTATGTCCCTCATCACTAATGAGTACTGTTCAATTTCAGGTACTTTATTTTTAAATTTTAATATTTATCAAGTTATCTTACTTTATAATTTTACTAGTTTATAGATAATTAGGCCTTATTATGGCACTCTGGGGGAGGGACAGAGTGGAAAAGCAATGAAAGAGATACAGACTAGGGTAAAGGAGAAACCTAGTGTGTAGTGATATATTGTGTATCCTAATAAACTTTCCTGGGGATCAGAGGACAGAGCCAGCCACTAGATTAGATATAGGGGACAGACAGTGGTGGCACACACCCTTAATCCTCTCACTTGGGAAGCAGAGATCAGTCTAGATCTCTGTGAGTTTAAGGCCACAATGGAAACAGAGCCAGGCAGTGGTGGCACACACCTTTAATCCCAGTACTGGGGAGCACACACACCTTTAATCACAGGAAATGACATGATGGGGCATTAGGAAACAGGAACTAAAGCAGTTCAGCTGAGATCATTTCAGGTGAGGACTCAGAGGCTTTAAATCTGAAGAAAGAGGATCAGATGAGGAGCTGGCAAGGTAAAGTTGGCTGTGGCCTGCTCTGCTTCTCTGATCTTTCAGCTTTCACCCCAATATCCAGTTCTGGGGGTTTTTATTATAAGACCATCTAAAATTTGAACAACACTGGTGCTTGGGAATGTCCCAGGAATCCACAAGTACAATCCCAGATTAGACTACTAACAATAGTTGGAGAGGGTGCCTGAACTGGCCTATACTTGATGGGTGATGTTACTCTGATCAGTTGATAAGTAAAATGCTGGTTGGCCATTAGCCAGGCAGAAAGTATAGGCAAGGTAAGTAGAGAAGGAGAATTCTGCAAAGTAGAAGGCTTAGTAGAAGCCCACTATCCTTGGAGCAGCATGGAATGACACACAGATAAAGCCACTGAAAATGTGGCAACATATAGATAAACAGAAATGGGCTGCGTTTAAGTGTAAGAGGTAGTCAGTAGTTAGCCTGAGCTAATGGTCAAGCAGTTTTAGCTAATATAAGCTTCTGAGTGATTATTTTATAAGTGGCTTCAGGGTCTGAGGGGCTGGGGAGGACTGGAAAAAACTTCAGCTACATACAGTGGTAATCAGATTTGTGAAGACCCTAGCTGTCATCATAGAGCTTCCATCCAGTCATTGATGGAAACGCATGCAGAGATCTACAACCAAGCACCAGGCCAAGCTCTGGGAGTTCAGTTGAAGAGAGGGAAGAGAGATTATATGAGAAAGTGGAGGTAAAGGTCATGATGAGGAAATCTACAGAGATAACTGAACCAACTGTTAGGAATTCACAAACTTTAGACCAATGGCTATAGAACCCACATGGGACAGGACTAGGAAAAGAGTTAGATAAACCCCACTCTCAGTGTTAGAAGTCCCACAGAAACATCAGGCTAATAACAACAGGATATGTGGAGAGGAACTGGAGTGGATCCATGCAGGCACAGTGATTTCTTCTTCATTCTCTGTGAGCCCCTATGAGCCCTATTTACTTGGTGTCTTTGACCTCTCTGGTTCCTACGATTCTTCTTCCCCCTGTTTTTTGTTTGTTTGTTTGTTTGTTTGTTTTTGTTTGTTTGTTTTTGTTTTTGGTATTCCTAAGTTTCAAGGTTGAGGGACCCATAGACATCTCCAATTTGGGCTCCCTATCTGCCTAATGTTTGTGTGTGGACCTCTGCATTTGTTCCCATCGGTTGCATGCAGAAGTCTCTCTGATGATGATTAGGCTATACAGATCAGTATATAAGATGATCATTAGAAATAATTTTCTTATATTTTCTATCATAAATCTCTGGACTACCGAGACTCTGGTGCCTGGTCATCCCAAGAAGAATATAGCATGAGCTTCTTCTCATGGTATGGTCCTCAAATTAGACCAGTCATTGACTGATCACCTGTGGGAGCCCACAGAGGCTAGTGAAATCTGAGCTTGCTTTACCCATCAGGATAAAGCATAAGAAGATGATTGGAAGATGGGCCTGGGTACCAGGTGTTTGGCTGTTATCTAGCAGTGGTTGGTCTTTTGCCTTGCCCCTTGGTATTGTTATAAACATCCCTTTTGAATAAAGTTCTGGGCTTTAGGGTACTGACCCTCCTGAAGTGATCCTATGTTTCTGTCTTTCTTTTTCTTGACTAGGCCTATCATTCTACCTAGTATTTCTTATTCCTCTCTCCCCCTCATAGGAACCCTGGAAAAGGTGGGAGCTGGCCTCCCACAGTCACCTCCACAAGTTCTGCACCTGAATTGACCCAGCACATCTTTGAGGCAGGGTAAATTGTTGGTTGGAGGTTTTGAGACTGGGTTTGTATTCTGAATCCCACCACTGCCAGCCTATCCTGGTTACAGAGAATGTCTGAGTCAGACTTCATATCCTCTATTACTAGGAGTCCCTTTCTAATAGAATCCTTGGAGTATATACTCTACTAGGAATCCACAGAACTCCCCCACCCCAAAATTTCTTTCAATTGCAGTCATCTCTCATGTACTCTCTCCCACCATTCTTCCCTACAGCCTGATCTCTCCTGTTCCAATTCCCACCCATCTTAAGTCCACTCACAAAATCTATCTTTTTTGCTTCCTAAGGAGATCCATGCATCCCCTTTAAAGCCCTCCTTGTTACTTAGTCATTTTGGGTCTGAGGATTGTAGTATGATTATCATTTACTTAACAGTTAATAATTCTCAAAAGAGAAACTCAAATGGCTGAGGAAAAGTTAAAGAACAGTTCAACGCCTTTAGCCATCAGGGAAATGCAACTCAAACTACTTTGGGATTCCATCTTAATATCTGTCAGAATGGCTAAGATCAATAACACAAGTGACATTTGATGCTGGTTCCTCAGAAAATTGATTATCAGTCTACCTTAAGACCCAGCTATACCATTATTGATCATAGACTCAAAGGATGCACCATCCTACCACAAAGATAGTTGCTCAATTATGTTCATAGCGACTTTATTCATAATAGCCAGAAACTGGAAACAAAACTAGATGTATCTCAACTGACAAATGGGTAAAAAAGATGTGGTACATTTACACAATAGTGTCATTCAGCCTTTTAAAAGTGACATCATAACATTTTCAGGCAAATGGGTAGAACTAGAAAAAAAATCATCCTGTGTGAGATGACCTAGACCCAGAAACACAAATATGCTATGTGCTTACTTATTTTTAAACAAAATTGGTGTTTTCTTTGTTTTTATTTTTTCCTCACCTCTTGGCCATTCTTCTTTGTCTCCTGCAAGTGCCAAAACACAACAGGGTACATTCTGATTTTGTCTCAACTGTAACTTTTTTGCCCCCTTCCACGCTCCTTCTTAGCATCCCGTATTCTCCTATTCAGTTTCATGATCTACAGGCATTCTCTACTACTTAAGTACATACATGCATATACACATTACAATAGGACTCCTTCATAAGAGAGAACATATAATTTTATTTTGTCTTTCTGACACTAGGTCACTTCAGAAAAATATAACTGTATTTATTATAACCATATAATGATAGCTCCTCAGTGTTGTATTTTTGAAATGATCTCATGTGGAATATTCAGTTTGAAAGTTTCCTTATGCTGAATTTATATTTACAATTATATGTATTCCAAATTGAAAATTTAATATTAAAAGTTAAATAAATAAAGTTCTTGCAAAATACCATGGATAAATATAAAAATAACGACTTCCCATATTCTCAAAACCAGTATCATTTATATTAAAGGAATAATACTTATTTTTACTCTTTTTTACAATTTTGATATGTATTTACAAAGTTACTAAGTTCTTGCCCTTCTTCTTTTATAATGCTAAAAGAAAGAGCTACACATGAACTGCACAAGGAAAACAAGTCATTTGTACATTCTAAGTTTGTCTTGAATTTAGCAACTTTGTTTTCCAATGAGGACAAAAGAGAGTTGATCTGGGGGGGAGGAAGGTTGGGAGGAACCAGAAGGAGTAGAGGGAGAGGAAAGAAATCTATTTCCAATAAAAGAAAACTGAACAAAGATAAAAGAATGAATAGCCCAAACCATCACTCACAGTGGTAACAGAACCTATCGTTTTGCCCTTGTCTTTTCACCTCCATTGTTCGACTGAACAGGAAGATGTGTTAGTTTATACTTTATCTTCTCATATTATTTTATTATCCCATAGAAGACTGCATGTTTGCTAACGAGAGAGAAAATGAGCAATCTGGATGGGAGGGATGTCTGGAGAAGTTAGGAGGAGGAGATGGAGGGGAAACTATAATCAGGATATATTATGGACATATGTGAGAAAGAAATCTGTTTCCAATGAAAGGGGGAAAAAGACATTCGTCTTACTGGTTTGCCTTCAAGGTTATTATATTAATCTACTTATAGAAAGTGTTACAATTTCTCCCTTTAATTTTTGGTTTTCTATAGCCAGAATCGTTATCTCTTGGTGTGGTGGATTTTACATTTTTCATGCTTGAGATATGTAATGTTTTGTGAACAGGTGTTGAAATAGTTCATTACATTTCAAACATTTAAAAAAAAAACAACTATAGGGTTTAATACCATTTTGGTTTTATTTTATGGAAAACTCTTTATGAATTCTAAATGTATGTAGTTTACATAAACTGAGTGGGTCACATACATCTCTTATATTTGTACTTGTATATGTGTTTGTTTTAATTTTTAAATCACTTTGTACTCAGAGCAGATGTTCTCTATTTTATTACAGTGTAATCAATACTCCCTTCTTCTGCTGTTTTTGATGATTAAATGTGCTAACTTGCTGCTAAATATTCCAGCCTCATGTTAATTCTCCCTGTTTCACTTTCTGTCTCTCTGTCTCTGTCTCTCTGTCTCTCTGTGTCTCTCTTTCTCTCATGTACCCATACCAACACACAACACACACTCACACACACACACACACACACACACACACACACACACACACTATTATGTCCTTTCTCTCCTTTTTATTGATTACTGTGCCTTACATATACTTTGCAAATGTTCTAGCCTGAGTCCTATCCCATGCCAAGTTTTTTCTTAAATACATTTTCTGGCACTTCCCTGTTCTAAATTATTTACTTACCTTATTTTTTTTAATTTAGCCTCAAATGTGTTTGTAATATATTTATTAGAATTGCTTAAGTCTACTACAAGTAAATTTATGAAGCAATATAAAAATACAGTGCATATGAAAATTTTCAGGTTAGTTTATTTAAAGTTCTTGGCCTTTGCTAGCACAGTGATAGAAAATCAATTATACCACTTAATGAATTAAATATCAGTCATATAAAGATAAGAATAAAGAATTCTTTGTAATAACATTATAATTTTGATAATATGGCTATTTTTTAAACTTGTTATTTTTTTACTACAAATATGTACAATTCATAGATTTCACTTCATGTGTTGTTTTCTGTCATTTTTAGTACCTGTTTATTCTTCAAAAAATACCAGACAATATATAAAAAACTACCATTATTATAACGATTATTAGCACTAATATGTTATTTACTTTACTAAAAACATGCTTTCTACCAGAGCTTGAGAAATTAAAGAAATAATATACTGAAGTACTAGACTGTGTTTGTAGGTTCAGCAGTTGGCCTAATGAGAGCATTCAGCCATTTTCCAAGTAAAGAATGTAATTAACATGATCTTGTCTCTGTGACATTATTTTAAGCAAACCACTTTGTACAATGATTTTCCAAGTTCACAGGTAAGTGTAGTAACCCATAGTATGTATTTATCTTTCCAATGTTCACTCAAATAATAGGTAGCAGTGTTAACATTGGAAAAATAGTGTTTACTTTGTTCTTCTTGCTATCTAATATGCGTTTTAACATAATGTCACTGTGTATTACAATTCCCCAAAGGATACATTTGGAAAAATACTGGTTTTTAGTGGTACATTGGTCCCTTCATGTTATCAGTCTTCCTTCTAGCTTAATGAAACAGAGGAAAATTTCTGAAAATCCATGAAATTTTAGACAACTTATCATTTGGACTATGACCCAACTTCCATTATGAAAACCTTACAAAGGCTGTATATGTTCTGAGCATCTGATCCTCTCTTCACACTGTTGTATTATATTCAACATTCTATTTAAATTCAACAGTCTTATCTAATGCATTTCATTTCTAACCATTAAATGGTTTATGAAGAAAAATTATTTTAATCACCCCTGTAGTTGAAAAGGAACAAATTTGATCAGATTCTTAAGGTAAGGGTATACACACACACACACACACATAAAGGAAGAAACAAAAATACAGCAGACACTGTTCCAATGGAGGAACCACATTACTCATAAAGACAGATACAAATTTAATAGATGCTGGGGTTGTTATGTTCAAAATGCCATAGAAGATAAAGACATGTCTTTCTCTGTTGATGGAAAAAGAAAAAAAAAAAAAGAGGGGGGGAACATTTCAAAGAACACACAACAGCCTTGCTGCTTTAAGAATGATAATTCTCCACAACATTTAAAAAGGAAGAAAACTGGGGGGAGGAAGCAGAAGATGCAAGATCAAGAGGAGGTCTCTCTTGGTTCTGGGACCCTGGACACAGGCGGTAGACCGAGCAGAGTTCTCCAGAGAACACACTGGACTGTGCAATACCTTTGCCAGACCCTACAACCTATCCCTTCATTTGTAAGTTACCCCACAAAATAAACCTCCCTTTTAGAGAGGTGAGTGCCTGGGTTACAGTCAGAGAGGCAACTGCGCCTGGGTCCCACCTCTGGACACAGGACACCCAAGGAGGACCTGACAAACTTGGCCCCAGTTTCTTGGAATCAGCTGGCCCTGCGGGAAGGCTCCCCTTTCCCAAGACTGCAGGCAGACACTGCAGTCTCCACACCCTGCCCCACACCCATTTGCCCCAGACCCCAGCCATTTCCTGAGACTAAGAGACCCCCAGCTCCCATCTGCCCCTGAACTCCCATCTGGACCAGAGATGAGTGCCTGGGGTTATAGCCAGAGAGGCAACTGCCCCTGGGTCCCACTGCTGGACACAGGCCACACCAGGAGTACCTGACCAACTTGGCTCCAGTTTCCTGCAAATTGGCGGGCCCTGTGGGAAGGCTCCCCTTTTCCAAGACTGCAGGCAGACACTGCAGTCTCCACATCGTTCCCCCACACCCATCTGCTGGAGACCCCAGCCACTTCCTGAGAATCAGAGACCAGCCCCAAACTTCCATCCTGCCCTGGAACTCCCATCTGGACCAGAGACCAGAGGAACTCCCATCTGGAAAAGAGGAACTCCCATCTGGACAAAATAAGGAGACCCCAGGGACTTAATGAGACTCAGAGTCCAGCCATACCAGCTCCTATCCAGCCAGCACTCTCATCTGGACCAGCACTCCCATCTGGCCCAGAGCTTCCATCTGGACGAGAGGGAGGCTCCCTAAATCTGTCAACACTCTCTGGACCAAGTACATTGATAAGACCAAGAACGAACCCACTAGGACATGGGCAGATGCCAAGGCAGAAGTACATACAACAAAATAAAGAGCAATACAGCATCACCGGAACTTAGTCCTTCTCCAACAGCTAGACCTGAACATCACGGAATGGAAGAGGAAGAAAACAACCTTATAAGTAACATCATGAAGAGGCTAGAGCCTTATATAGAAGGAATCAAAAATAAAGCAGAGGAACAGACAAACAAAAAATGGGAAGAATGCTATAAAAAACTAGAGGAAAGGAAAATTAAAGCAGAAGAAAACAATAAATCCTTGAATGAAAATCATGAAAAAGCAAGGGAGACAATCCAAGACCTGAAGAGGGAAATAGAAAAAATGAAGAAGACACTAGCAGAAGGAATGTTGGAAATAGAAAAGCTAAGTAAACAAAAAGGAACTTCAGAGGCAAGTATCACCAACAGAATGCAAAAGATGGAAGAGAGGATCTCTGGTGTTGAAGATACGGTAGAAGAAATAGATTCATCAGTCAAAGAAAACACTAAAACCAACAAAGTCATGACCCAAAATGTCCAAGAAATTTGGCACACCATGAAAAGACCAAACCTACAAATAATAGAGATAGAGGAAGGAGAAGAATACCAACTCAAAGGCACAGAAAGTATATTTAACAAGATCATAGAAGAAAACTTTCCCATTTCCTTAAAGAAGGAAATGCCTATGAAGATACAAGAAGCCTATAGAACACCAAACACACTAGACCCCCCAAAAAAGTCCCCTGGCCACATAATAATTAAACAACTAAACGTACAGAATAAAGAAAGAATATTAAGGACAGCAAAGGAAAAAGGCCAAGTGACTTATAAAGGCAAACCCATCAGAATAACACCCGATTTCTCAATGGAGACTTTGAAAGCCAGAAGGACCTGGACAGATATAATGCAGTCACTAAGAGACCATGGATGCCAGCCTAGACTAATATACCCAGCAAAACATTCAATTATCATAGATGGAGTGAACAAGACCTTACAAGACAAAACCAGATTTAAACAATACTTATCCACAAACCCAGCCCTACAGAAAGCACTAGAAGGAAAATTCCAACCTAAGGAAGGCATGTATACCCACGAAAACACAGGCAATAGATAACACCACAGCAGTAAACCCCAAAGAAGAGAAGCACACACACACTACCACCAAAAAATAAAAATAATAACAGGAATGAACAATCACTGGTCATTAATATCCCT
Organism: Onychomys torridus; assembly: GCF_903995425.1. Taxonomy (NCBI): domain Eukaryota; kingdom Metazoa; phylum Chordata; class Mammalia; order Rodentia; family Cricetidae; genus Onychomys; species Onychomys torridus. The sequence goes on along the minus strand of NC_050456.1, from coordinate 61,234,451 downwards.
TAATATCAATGGACTTAATTCACCGATAAAAAGACACAGACTAACAGAATGGATACGAAAATAGGACCCATCTTTCTGCTACATAAAAGAAACACACCTCAAATTCAAAGAAAGACACCTCCTAAGAATAAAAGGCTGGGAAAAGACTTTCCAATCAAATGGTCTTAAGAAGCAAGCTCGTGTAGCCATTCTAATATCCAGCGAAATAGACTTCAAACTAAAATCAATCAAAAGAGATGATGAAGGACATTACGTACTCATCGCAGGAAAGATCCACCAAGATGAAGTTACAATTCTGAACATTTATGCCCCAAACACAAGGACACACACATATGTAAAAGAAACATTACTAAAGCTTAAATGACATATAAAACCCCACACATTAATAGTGGGAGACTTCAGCACCCCACTTTCACTTCTGGACAGATTGGCCAAATTGAAACTTAACAGAGAAATAATGGTCTTAACTGATGTTATGGCTCAAATGGACTTAATCGATATCTACAGAACATTCCACCCAAACAAAAAAGAATATACCTTCTTCTCAGCACCCCATGGAACCTTCTCTAAAATCGACCACATACTTGGCCACAAAGCAAATCTCAACAGATACAAAACAATTGGAATAACCTCCTATGTTCTATCAGACCACCATGGTTTAAAGTTAGATTTCAACAACAGAAAAAAACTACAGAAATCCTACAATCTCATGGAAACTGAATAATGCTCAACTGAATCACCAATGGGTTGAGGAAGAAACAAAGAAAGAAATTAAATACTTCCTAGAGATCAATGAAAATGAATACACCACATACCCAAACTTATGGGATACTATGAAAGCAGTGTTAAGAGGGAAATTCATAGCACTGAATGCCCACATAAAGAAGCTGGAGAAATCTCACACTAGTGACTTGACAGCACACCTGAAAGCCCTTGAACAGAAGAAGCAAAGTCCCCCAGGAGGAACAGACACTAGGAAATTATCAAATTGAGAGCTGAAAGCAATAAAGTAGAAATAAAGAGAACAACACAAAGGATTAATGAAACAAAGAGTTGGTTCTTTGAGAAGATCAACAAGATAGACAAGCCCTTATCCAAACTAACCAAAAGACAGAGAGAGAGAATCCAAATTAACAAAATCAGAAATGAAAAAGGGGACATAACAACTGACAATGAGGAAATCCAGAGAATCATCAGGTCATACTTCAAAAACCTCTACTCCACAAAACTGGAAAATCTAAAAGAAATGGATAATTTTCTGGATAGGTACCACATACCTAAGTTAAACCAAGACCAGATAAACCATTTAAATAGTCCAATAACCCCTAAGGAAATAGAATCAGTCATTAAAAGTCTTCCAACCAAAAAAAGCCCTGGACCTGATGGTTTCACTGCAGAATTCTACCAGATCTTCAAAGAAGACTTAATACCAATACTCTTTAAATTGTTCCACACAACAGAAGCAGAAGGTGTAATACCAAACTCCTTCTATGAGACTACAATTACCCTGATTCCTAAACCAAATAAAGATGCAACAAAGAAAGAGAGCTACAGACTGATCTCCCTCCTGAACATTGATGCAAAAATACTCAATAAAATTCTGGGGAAACAGACTCCAAGAACACATCAAAACAATTATCCACCATGATCAAGTAGGCTTCATCCCAGGGATGCAAGGGTGTTTCAACATACAAACTTCCGTCAATGTAATACACCATATAAACAAACTCAAATTAAAAAAACCACATGATCATCTCACTAGATGCAGAAAAGTCATTTGACAAAATCCAACACCCCTTCATGATAAAGGGCTTCGAGCAATCAGAAATACAGGGAATATACCTAAACATAATAAAGGCAATCTACAGCAAGCCAACAGCCAACATCAAATTAAATGGAGAGAAACTCAAAGCAATACCACTAAAATCAGGAACAAGGCAAAGATGTCCCCTCTCCCCATACTTATTCAATATGGTATGTGAAGTTCTATCCAGAGCTATAAGACAACATAAAGAGATTAAGGGGATACAAATTGGAAAGGAAGAAGTCAAGCTCTCCCTATTTGCAGATGACATGTTAGTATACATGACTGACCCCAAAAATTCAACCAAGGAACTTATACAGCTAATTAAAACCTTCAGCAACATTGCAGGATACAAGATCAAATCAAAAATCAGTAGCCCTCCTATATACAGTAGACTAACAGGCTGAGAAGGAAATCAGAGATACATCAACTTTTACAATAGCCACAAATGATATAAAATACATTGGGGTCATGCTAACTAAGCATGTGAAGGACTTATATGACAAGAACTTTAAGTCCCTTAAAAAAAAGAAATTGAAGAAGATGTCAGAAAATGGAAAGATCTCCCATGCTCATGGATAGGCAGGATTAACATAGTAAAAATGGTGGTCTTACCAAAAGCAATCTACAGATTCAATGCAATTCCTGTCAAATTATCAACACGATTCTTCACAGATCTGGAAAGAATAATACTCAACTTCATATGGAAAAACAAAAACCCAGGATAGCCAAAATAATCCTGTACAATAAAACAACCTCTGGAGTCATCACAAAACCCGACCTCAAGCTCTACTATAGAACTACTGTAATAAAAACAGCTTGGTGCTGGCATAATAACTGACATGTGGACCAAAGGAATTGAATTGAAGACCCTGACATTAACCCGCACACTTATGAACATATAATTTTTAACAAAGAAGCCAAAAATGTACAATGGAAAAAAGAAAGCATCTTCAACAAATGGTGCTGGCCTAACTGGATGTCAATGTGTAGAAGGCTGCATATTGATCCATATCTGTCATAGTGCACAAAACTTAATCCAAGTGGATCAAAGACCTCAACATAAATTCAGCTATTCTGAACCCGATAGTAGAGAAAGTAGGAAGTACTCTTGAATGCATTGGCACTGGAGATCACTTTCTAAATATAACACCAGTAGCACAGACACTGAGAGAAACAATCAATCAATGGGACCTGTTGCAACTGAGAAGCTTTTGTAGAGCAAAGGACATGGTCAACAAGACAAAGCGACAGCCTACAGAATGGGAAAATGTCTTCACTAACCCCACATCTGACAGAGGTCTGATATCCAGAATATATAAAGAACTCAAGAAATTAGACATCAAAATGCCCAATAGTCCAATTAGGAAATGGGCTATAGAACTAAACAGAGACATCTCCACAGAGGAAGTTCAAATGGCTGAAAGACATTTAAGGAATTGCTCAACATCCCTAATTATCTGGGAAATGCAAATCAAAACTACTCTGAGATACCACCTTACACCTGTCAGAATGGCTAAGATCAAAAGCACAGAAGGCAGCTTATGCTGGAGAGGATGTGGAGCAAGGGGAACTCTCCTCCACTGCTGCTGGGAATGCAAGCTAGTACAGCCACTTTGGAAATCAATATGGCACCCCTTAGAAAATTGTGAATCCATCTCTCCCATGACCCAGCTATAGAACTCTTGGGCATATACCCAAGGAATGCTCAATCATACCACAAGGGCATTTGCTCAGCTATGTTCATATCAGCATTGTTTGTAATAGCCAGAACCTGGAAACAACCTAGATGCCCTTTCAACTGAAGAATGAATAAAGAAAATATGGTACATATACACAATGGAGTACTACTCAGCAGAGAAAAACAATGACATCATGTGGTTTACAGGCAAATGGATGGATCTAGAAAAAATCATCCTGAGTGAGGTAACCCAGACTCAGAATGACAATCACTGTATGTACTCACTCATAGGAGGATTATAGATGTAAAACAAAGATGGCTAGACTCCTACACAACTCCAGGGAGGCTTCCTAGAAAACTGGACCCTAGGAAAGACCCAAGGATCACCCAATGACAGAGAAATGGATGAGATCTACATGAACAACCTGGAAGACAGTGTGAGTAATGAAGGGCAAGATTTGAGGGAAAGAAAGCTTATGGGAGCAGGAGATCCCAGCTGGATCAAGAACAAAAAGGGAGAACGAGGAGTAACAGACCATGATAAATGAAGACCACATGAGAACAGGAATAGGCAGAGTGCTGGAGAAGTCCCCAAAATTCCACAATGATACATCCTCTGTAGACTGCTGGCAATGTTCGAGAGAAAGCCTGATCTGACCTAGTCTGGTGATCAGATGGCTAAACACCCTAACTGTCGTGCTGGAACTCTTGTCCAATAACTGATGGAAGTGGAGGCAGAGATCCTCAGCCAGGCCCCAGGTGGAGCTCCAGGTGTCCAAATGTCGAGAAAGAGGAGGGTCTGCAAGAGCGTGAATTGTTGAATCCAAGATTGCAAAAAGCACAGGGACAAATAGCCAAACGAATGGAAGTACATTGATTATGAACCCAAGGCTGTGTAGCCCCCAGCTGGATCAGGCCCTCTGGATAAGTGAGACCATTGAATAGCTTGATCTGTTTGGGAGGCACCCAGTCTGTCAGACCAGGACCTGTCCTTAGTGCATGAGCTGGCTGTTTGGAACCTTGGGCTTACACAAGGACACATGCTCAACCTGGAAGGAGGGGACTGGACCTGCCTGTACTGAATCCACCAGGTTTAAATGAATCCCTGGGGGAGTCTTGGCCCTGGAGGACATGGGAATGGAGGGGAGGGGCTGGGGGGAAGGTGGGGACAGGGGCAGGGGTTGGAGGGGGAAGGACAGGGGAACCCATGGCTGATGTATAAAATTTAAAGTACATAATAATAAAGAAAGAAAGAAATACAAAACAAAACAAAAAAAAAGAGGAAGAAAACTTGAAAGAAAATGAAGCTAAAGATGGGATTTGCCAAACTGGGCAGAATGCATTGTACAAAATATGAAGTAGCCAGGATTAACTGTGATTATACAAGTTCAATAAGTAGGACAGTGGAAATGAGAATACCATGTTAATTATATCAGACCTATTTTTAAGTATAGTAATATACAAATAAATAAATATAATCTCACCACTACAAGTATAAAATAATGTCCTGAAACATTCTCAAGTTTGAAAGGAGCAAATAGCAATTTGTAATCAACTAGCTAGAACAATGAAGAAGAAAAAAAGTGAAACAATATACCTTAATGTCTAGCAAAACATCTTTCCTGTTATTATGAGTCTTTATAACTTTAATGAATGTATTCAAAGTGGTAAAGGCAGCTATTACCTACAGAATCTAGGACACAAATTTCACCAGTGATGAACTCTTTGTTGTCATCTTTTTGTTTGAGATGTTATTTAACACATTTAATAAATTAATGAGGGTAAAGAACTCTCTCAATGAATTATAATGAGGTGATTAATTTATAACTAAATTGAAAGCATGGCATACACAGGCAGGACATTAGGGGAAGGGTGCTGCTGAGGACACACATAAAATGCTGACCCATTTGGAGAAGTGTCATGAATGCTTAGACGTGTCTTGAAAACTTCAATTTCAGGTCATTTTTAGAAAGAAAGGCAATAAGTTGAAACATTTCCAAATAAGAAAATGTGTGTATTTTATAGCAGGTTAGTAGGTTCGACAGCATGCTAAGTGATTAACAGCATGTAACATAATGATGTAAGTGTTGTGGATGTGTTTACATTCTGTAATGTCAATATTCTAGACTGCTGGTGTCTGAATAGAGAAAATAAGACTACAGAATATATATACATTTTGGCTTGGTTCATCTTAGTTTTCAATTAAATTTTTACTTGACAAGCACTCAAAATGTTTCCAAAGAATTTTGTTTTAATCCCCCCTCTGGGGTTATTCTATTTTTATTTATTTGTGTGCATGAGTGTTTTGCCTTTTGTATGTCTCTGAACCACATAGGTGTCAACTACCCTAGGAGGTCAGGAGAAAGTGCCAGATCCTCTCATATTGGAGTTACAGAAGATTGTGAGTTGCCATGCATGTGCTCGTAATTGAGCCTGGCTCCTTTGGAAGACAATCAAGTGCTCTTAACTGCCATGACACTACCCTGTCCCCAATCACTTCTAATTCACAGAAAGAAAGGGAACACATTTCATCATCTTTTCTCTGTTCTTATTTTCATCTTCTAATTTATAAGTTTCAAGAAATACCAAACAGCACCACATTGCATGTTTAGAGATGCTCATCTTTGTTTTCCACTGATTCACTACTTAAGGTCATCAATAACATATGAAGAATGGAGCGGTCCCAGAGTGGACTGTGGAGCTGTGGAGGACAGGGGTTATTTAAATTTGTTTTACCATATTTTGGTTTTTATGTCTCTTGTCCTTGGTTAGACTGTTTTATATCACAGTGAGCAATCTCTAAGAGACTGGCCTCATCATTTTTAATATTTATCTTATATAATACCAGCACTGACAATCACAATGTGTTTATGTTTCCTTCTAGTATTTCTTTTAAAGCACTCTTTGGAAGGGAGATACTTCAGAATAAATCTATTTAGTCCATCATTTCAAGTTATCATAAAGTTTTTGCCTGCACTTATCCTGTGTAAATATTATAATTTTTGTGATTGACCAATCTTTAGATTCCAAAATGAGACATAACTGAGAGATCAAAGCCATCAAAACAGTGGCAATTCTACTGCTGATGAAAGCAAGCCTAGAGTCATACTACTGAATGTTTATTATTTTTAGTCTAGAAGAGATTGAAACTAGAAGCCAAAAATCACCCTGGCTTGGTCTTTACCACAGCTCAGTTTTTGGGGAAATGATCAGTATGATGACTGTAATCCAACTCCATTCTATAGTTAGGGAGAATGGTCTCACCACTTTTCAAAAGTTCAGACTTATGCAGAACTGAAAAAATAGAAAGTCACTTTTGCTCAGTAAGAACTATCCAAGAGGTAGGTAGCATTTTTCTTAACATAAGAATTATTTTCATTGGGGATAGTGGAAGGAACTATAAAATGAAATTGCAAAGCACAAAAGCCTCAGATATCATTTAAAAATCTGTAAATCTATGTCATTTACAATGAAGTTAAGCTAAGTAGATTTATGTATACACACATATATCAGTCAATTTGTTGGTGTATATTTCTTGTGTTTGTAATTTTTTTATGTAGTAGTCTATCATACAATTCTGTATACCATTTTTCACCACCGGGAAACTAAGTAACTTCCCAAATATAGTAATTTTAAATTATTGGGGCATTATTCAATATGAATAAATTATTACCTAATAGGAGAAAATAGCCAAAATAGAATAAAAGCAATTGATATCTGTGATAATATACATATTTTCTCATAAAAATCATACTTGACAGTGACCAAATTATTGAAAATTTTCTTTTAGATAAATTTTCATTTTATGCAAAACTTATTTTGTTTTCACTTTTACACCTTAAGTGATTGTTATAATGCATTACATAGTGCACAGACTTCACACAGCCTCTGCTGAGGGATACTTTGTTCACATTTGGATCATTAACTGCTCTGGAAAGTTGAGCTTTTTGGCTGCCTTCAGAAGAGTTTATGAGTATTTTACGATGTTTCCTGGTTATGCTGTATTTTTACAACTGTTGCAAATAGACACAAATGTCATAAATTATTGCAAAATGTTATCCTCAATCCCTCTGAGTTTAATAAGGAACAGTTACAGAGAAAGGGAGTTTGCAAGTACCACTAACGTTAGTTGATGGATTCCACATGTAGAGCAGGCTCTCAGATCCTGAGTCAGATTGGTTAAACTTCTAATGCACTCTTTCTGTTTTTGTCCTACACCCTGACACTGTTTTAAATGTACCTCAACTTCTGGAAGAAATAAGTATTTGTTATTGAATACGGCTATTTGTCTTAGCTAACATGTATAAAGTGCTTCTCTTTCCAGCTACAAGGAAAATATATACACATCCTGTTCCAAATCAAACCATTTATGTAAAATATGCCTGAAAAATCCCCATAACCAAACCTTTAAATCTATTAACACTTTGAACACTATAGTCGAAACTCTGTATATATTTAAGTATTGACCTAAAATTTTAGAGTTTTTATTACATTTAAATATTTTTTATAATCATAAGACTATTACCAGTGCAAAACACTTATTTAGAACCAAAATGTATGCCTGGAATAGTTAGAAATTGTACGATAGAAGATATTAACAATAATTAATAATAAAGGATAGTTCTGAGTAATTAATGCTAGTGATAATTATAGCAACCCTGTTATACAGGAAAACAGCTTAAAATAATATTTAAGGAAAATATTTAACAACATATTTAAGGAAAGAGGAATTTAACCTTATGTTTTTAAATTTAAATACTTCACAATGAGATATATTATGAAAACTACATGGATTGTTGGAGCACATCATATAATGCACTGTGTATCAACTGGAATGGATATAATGTTACATGTATGGGCTATATGGGATATACTATCATGTATTTTGACAATTATTAGCTAAACTATTGTGCAAAGGATGGGTATAGCTAGGTTTGCGTTCAAAGAACTACATGCGGGAAAGTATCTTTAGCTACCTACAGATTTATCTCTGAAGGATTCATTGAAGGCTGAATAATACTTCTTATATTTGTATTCACCACAGGATTTTCAAAGCAATGTCTAACCATGAGCTAGTACCAAAATTTGACTAATAAAAATTACCAAGCTTCTCAGTATTCAAATAGGTCAAGCCTATTAATGTTATTTACTGCTTAATAATATTTTTTGAAACATAGTGCAGTCAGTAGGTGAATTCTCTGATTCCTCTTTCAAAATTTGTTTGAATTAAAAGGGAAAATTAATTAAAAATGAAGCATGGAGTAGATGAAGTTAGAGAATACTTAGCACAAACCATATAATTTTATGGGTTAAAAAACAAAACAAAACTGGGCATTATCTAACTATGAAATGAAAGCCTTGGGAGAATTATTTCATAACAATCTCCTTGACATTAATGCAGATCATATCATTAGCTCAGGGTATTTTATAATGAAACTGAGGCCTGACAAACATCACTTAATGAGAGAGGGTCAAAATATTGACTAAGGTGGCACAAAATAGTCCAACCCATTGTTTGAATACAGGGCCCAAGTTTTAACAAATAATCTATAAGGCACTATATTTCCAAATACAGACTTTATCTGAAGTCTAATTTTCTTTAACCTTAAGCCATGCTTACTAATTTATGTTTTAAGTATATATAATTATATAACTTCTTGTGCTTTACTACCTCCTATTCCTCCTGTCTTTTCACACACTCTCTCAAACAAAGAGCCTGTTTTTTGGTTATTAATGTTACCTATGTGTGGATATACGTCAAATAACTATAAATATAACTTACTGAATTTGTTTAGTGTTGTTTGTTTTCTTAGGACTGACCACTTGGTTTCAGGTAACCAAGTAAGGGGGCTCATTGCCCATTAAACTCAATTTGTCAAGAAAACATAACTATGCTACCAATAATAATAATTTTTATCCAACATCACATATTAAATTTAACCTAGAAATAATACTTCTTTTAAAAGAAAACTAATATCAAAATAGAATCACATAGATGAACTTCTAACTAGCGATTATAACTTTTTTATCATTAGTCATCTAGTATTTTATTGGAGCTACCACAACTTGATTTTTGGGTTGATTTAATAGCCTTGCTAATCTCTCATATAAAATTAAAGACTAAAATTATGTACCTATGTGATTTAGTTTAATCAACCAAACACAAATTCCTAAAACAATTATATCCTTATACACAACATAAACACTGTTAACGTATTTTAATTGCATTAGAATGTTTAGCAGATTTGTGCAATAAAGGTCTTTCCTTTCTACCCAATATTAATGATATTTTATATATTCTACACGATCATCAGGATAAAAAATTAATGAATATAACTCATGCAAAAGCACTTATGTTTTCATATTTTCTATAGTAAGTTAATAAGTATCTGATTTTAGACAAACTGAAGCTTTTTAAATAATACCTATGAAATAGAAAAAAAAATACTCTGAAGCTATTCTATTCTTTACCTTGTTCAAGAAGAACCATAAAGATGCCTAAAGATACACATAGACATGTCTTCTTTCCTTGCATCACAACTGAGCTCTTGTTCTGTTCTTGCAGATATCACCATTATCAAACTCTTGTATATTTGATCCTTGCCTATGGCAATGCAGTGGCCCCAACTCAAAGAAGATGGAGCCACATCAGGACTACATTAAGGAAGGAATGTTTTATTTAAAGCCTCCATTTGTAACACACTACCATATTTCCCCTTACAATTTGCTCACTCTAATTGTTAAAACATTTCCTGCTATTGCAGTTTTAGAGACCACAGAAGCAAGCCTGCAGATGACACTCAACAAGGTTTATATGGAAGGAACAAACTTGTTTTGATTCAATCCTTTAAAAGTGTTTGAGCCACATCGTATATGACTTCTTTCTTATCAATATTAGTTGTTTAGAATTAACTGTCTTAATGATGTAGATTTTAAATTGAGTAATTAGTAAATCATTCACATTAGGAAAGAATTGGAATGAGAACCAACATAAACACACAAGTAGATGTAAGGAAAGAAACACAGTCTGAAAAATTAATTCCAATGTGGGTTTGGGATTACTGGATGAGTCCCACTGATTTATAGTTCTATTTTAAAGAAAAATGATACTTCACTTTTAAATTGAGAGACATATCATAGTTTTTTCAAAACAAATTAGAAACAACTGGAAATTATCTTATCAGATATTTAGAAACAAATAACATTCTCAATTATATGACAAAACTTTTTAAGTACCTAAATGTCTTTATTAATATTAACAGAATTTTTTTTTAGTTATATTTAGGGCATAAGATTCTGTCTTCCTGGAAAATATTGCATGCGTTTAGAATTAGTTAAATTATCCTACTATCCTGTGTTCTCAATTTGCTCTCTATTTCTTATATCTCACACAACTCCCAACATGGAAAAGGAGAAAATAATTAATACTTAGATTGTTAAGTATATTTTAATCAAGAGGAAGCACAAGTAATATTTTCTAATTTTCATGGAAATTTTCTAGACAATTGACATTTATTATATATAAAATAGAATTTATTGAGCCTGTAATGAAAATCATTTGATTGCATTTCTCAGGAGTATTAAAGACTCAAATTAATAACTATTTTGGAAATTTACCTTAAATGTAAATCCATCCTATTCTTGAATATTACATACAATGGGAAAGAAAACTTGTGAATAATTTTCAAAACCAGAAGCTCAGTACAAATGTAAAAACACTTGGGAAAAAAAAAAAAAAACCTTCTTATATACAAACTTTCTTGTCCTGATGAAATTGATGTTTTCATTGTCTAGTCAGTTAAAAAATTATTAAGACTTTAAAAAAAGAATATGACAGCTCATGATGGACTACATTGGATAATGTATTTCATTTTCCCTCTAATGTTACAAATTTGAGCACTAAATAAAAGGACATTTATCACTTATCCTTTCCATCACTGTCCAGTTTTGTATTCCCAATTCCTTTTAAATAAATTTCAGTGATTCCTGACCAATATACCCAACACACACTGATAAACCTTGGAATTCCATTTTTCTCCACTTAGAAAAATAACATGTCATTTCCCACTACCCATGTACAAATCATCAGAAATGATCACAATCTATCATTTTAAGCAACATGTTCAAAATCGCCACAGAAATGATATTCTTTCTTCATCTCAGTCTCTATCTCCCTCTGCTTCTCCCTTCCTCCTCCTCCTCTCTCTCTCTTATCCTCTCTCTATATCTTTGTATTTCTGTCTCTGTGTCTCCGTGTGTGTGTGCACGCGCGTGTGTGTGTGTGTGTGTGTGTGTGTGTGTGTGTGTGTGTGTGCATGAGATGAGAGGTGCCAGTTATCTTCACCTTAACTTTTGAGACAGGGTCTCTCAGAACCCAAAGCTAAATGATAATCTAAACTGACTGTCTAGTGAGCTCCTGGGATTTGCCATCCTACACCTGTGCTCCTAGTTATGGGGTTTCAGATGATCTCCAGCAAACCAGGCTCTTCACATGGGTGACAGGGATTCAAACTCAGGTTTCCATTGACACAGCAGGCAAATGACCCACTGAAATATCTCCCATGCTTTAGACCTGCGTTTATAACTATGAATGGCAACTGTGTGCTTACTGGTTCTGGTGTCATAATGCCAAGGCTCATTTTATGTATTACTTGCTCTAGTATCTCTGTAAAAGAAGAAAATTGTTTCTTGAAACATTCCAGACTCTATCACTGCAAGAGTGATAAGCTACTGAGTCCTATTTGTGTTTGACATTCTCTAAAGGGCTGAGAAAACACTTTCTGAAAGAAGATCAGTAAGATGAAAAATTTAAAACCTTCAGGAATCTCTTTCAATTTCACTTTTTTTTCAATATTACTTGGGTGCTTTATCTCAATAACATGAACCACACAAAAGGGAGGGAAAAGTTGTTCTGTCAAGAAAGCCTATATGCAATGCACCAGAGTCAATTGTGCTGTCTTAAAACTGCGTTCATTACATGCCAATTGACTCTCACTGTGGTAGAACAGAAAGCCTGAACATTGTTCCATCAGGTCTCACTTTGTAGATTTCCAATTGTAGTACAAGAACTGTGACACTCCAGACTGAAGGACTGTAAGGCCTAACCACATGGGTGCCCAACTGAAAGATGATCAGGTTTGTAAGTTTTGTTCATTTCTAATTCCTGTCAGGACAAGAGACTGTCAAGCACTATGATATGCTCAATTAGAAACAGAAGAGAGAGAAAATGCTTATAGTTTTCTATAATCCCTCATAAATGGGAAGGGAAACATACTTGAGCCTTTTTAATCAATGAAAAGACTGCTCTTTCAATGACTCTGTTGTGACTCTTAGCCCAGAAGTACTACAGCCAATAGTGAAGTGACTACTGCTATTTTAGTCATAAAATACCTATGAGAACTCCAGATGTTGCCTATGAGGCCAGTTGTTAATGGGGCAAGTGAGGATTCATTCCACACCCATTTTGTACTTTGGTCCTGAAATGTGAACTAGTCTGTAGACTAGATCCCACCCACATGCCAGTATGCACCTGCAAAAGTCTTCAATTTGAGAACTTTTAAATCATAAACAGACACCCTGATTCAGTCCTTTATATTAAAAATTCCACAGCAAGAAAAAAACTCTAAAATGTTGGACCTCTAATTCCTTAATGAATTATATTCCTGGAGAGGGCTGTATGGCAGACATAACTGGATTTCCTGTTCCCAGTACTGGAGAGCACATTGGAACGAGGACCAATTCCATTTCTTGGATAGTGTTTCAGTCACAGTGGAGAGTAAAGCAAAATGTTATCAAGATATGTTTTAATTGAGGAAAAGGGGAATTCTAAACTATTAATAAAATACTGTTGACATTTAAACTCAGGACAAAAATGTACTTGGATTTTTTACAAATGAACTATGGTCTTCAGAGATTCGTTCAATGTGGGTAAGAAGGCACCGATTCAAGCTTATTTTTGCACATACTCTGCAAGACTTTTCTTCTCATGAATCTGTGCCCATCCCTGACTAATCACTTAGTTTCATTTTAGACTCCCATTGAACCTGAAACTCAAAGCTGAATTTGTCTATAGTCACCAGCTCTCTTGTTCTTTTCACCTGGAATTATAAATCCTCTCTTTATATCCTTTGGGAAGGAGAGAGTTCCTCTGAAACTCAGGCCAACTTCACCAGACACTTCTCAAGAGCCCCATTTAGAGTTTGCATAGAAAAAAAATCTCAAATGCAAATAATTTTTTTGCCAGGTTTAGGCTTCATTTAAAAAACACACAGACATATATGCAATGTCCCCAATCTCACATCAGCAGTAATTTAGAAGACAAAAATGAGATGAATTTGGACAGAAAGATGCATTCTGAGAAGGGCACATTCAATAACACAATCTCTCTGGCCCAGTGTTTGTCTCTGAGCATGAGGCCAGACGAAGTTTACATTAAAAGTTGAAACTACATGTGACCAGATAGTAATCAGTTATGTGATTATTATTTCCATCCATGGTTAACATTCTTCTAATCCTCATGTTTTTACTCTGCCTCCACATAAAAACACTATTCCTTATTTTAATTAATTTCTATTGTAAAAACCTGGTGCCAGAGTGCCATGACTCTGAGATCATTGATGGTCACAGGCATGAAGGTTGGAACCTGGCAGCCGGCTTTCCAGGAGAGGGCTCTAAATGCAAACATGACCTAGGAAATGTTTGTGAATATATGATGCCTAGAGAGGCCCTCTTATTGTTCCTCCTTTAGACTCCGGCTTCCCATCTACTTCTGCTGCAAACTGGTATTAGTGATAAGTAAAATCTGATACAAGAGCTTTGAAAAGGCACACTTCTGTTTATTTCTTAGCTGGAAGTTAAAAATAATTGGAATTTCTAGGTTATAAGTAATACCCTCTTCTTTGATCTTGTTTGTATTCATGACATGATTTATAACTGTAAATTAACCATGTGTGATATTATATGACTGATATATTATAAATTCTTTTTAAAAATACATATGTATTTCTCTTCTGTTTCAAGCTAACAAGGGGAATCTACAAAAAAAGATATAAACAGGTAGAAAGAAAGAAAGAAAGAAAGAAAGAAAGAAAGAAAGGAAGGAAGGAAGGAGGGAAGGAAGAAAAAGAGATGATAGATGATAGATAGATAGATAGATAGATAGATAGATAGATAGATAGAAAGATAGATAGATAAATAGATAGATAAAGATGTAGGCTTGGCTACATGATTAGGGAAGTCAAGGACCCACTTGGTGGAAGGAGAGTCCTTGATCCCTCATGTTGTCCTCTGACATCCACATTCACACTATGATAGAAAGTACAAACCCCCCAAAGACAAATAGATTATATTTTTAAGATACGTCTAATGAGAAAAGAAGTAAAAAAAATATAGGTACTAGTAAGTTTACAGTCCTTGTAGAAATCTAAGTCTGCAGTATAAGAGATGAATCATAGGGTGAATCAGACATAACAAGTGTTCAGTGAAAATGAAGAAACTGTACAGCTGTACTCGGTGAATTGTAGCTGGAGAGCTTCTCTCCAGTCCCTGCCAAGCCCTGTCAGTCCCACAACCCACTTATAAAATAAACACACAGACACTTATATTATTTATAAACTGTATGGCCGTGGTAGGCTTCTTGTTATCTAATTCTTCTATCTTAAATTAACCCATTTCTATTAATCTTTTACTTGCCATGTGGCTCATGGCTTACCTGTACCTTACATCTCATTTGTCATGGCGGCAACTGGCAGCTCTCTCTGCCTCTGCCTTCCACTTTCCAGAATTCTCTTCTCTGCTTGTCCCACCTATACTTCCTGCCTGGCTACTGTCCAATCAGTGTTTTATTTTAACCAATCAGAGCAACACATTTGACATACTTGAACATCCCACAGCACTTCCCCCCCTTTTTTTTTTTCAAAAAGCAAGGTTTTAACTTTTATATAGTAAAATTACAGAAACCAGTGTACATGAGATTCCACGCCAAGGGGAATCCAGAAGTTTTCCTATGGCCCTAAGCTTCTTGGTCCCAAGTAAACACACAGAGGCATATATTAATTACAGACTGTTTGGTCTATGGATCAGGCTTGTTGCTAGCTAGTTCTTTAATCTTAAATTAACTCATTTCCAATAATCTATGTATTGTCATGTTTCTCATGGCTTAACCTGTGTTGCACTACATCTTGGTTCCCAGGTGATTCTCAGTGTCTCCTCCAACCCTGCCTTTCTCCTCCCTATCTCTTTGCTTGGATTTCCTGCATGCTTCTAACCTGCCTTACCATAGGCCGAAATATGTGTATTTATTACCACATATCCACAGTGTACAGAAAGACCATCCAACAGCATGACCCCTTATCTGTCTAATCAAAAAGGAAGGTTTTTATTTTAACGTAGTAAAATTTCATAAAACAAAACAGTTATCAAGCAATAATTAACAGTTATAATATCTGGTTTATTTATATTTGGCAAAATTAAAGAAAATATCCTATCTTTGTGAGCCTAAAATTTTACATTGAATTTACCTTTTATCATAACTAAGGAAAAGTTGTAATTATAACTATCTGGTTTTCAACTCCATCAAAGACCCAGTAAGGATATAATATTACCTGAGTAAACAGGAAGTACATTGTAAGCAACTTCCAAAATTCTAGAAATGACAGGGACATCTGGCTGCCTGGAAAGTCGCCCAAAGTTCTTCTTTAACACTGGGGCTTCTATCTTCAGCCTGCAATCGTAGAGTCTCTGGCATACTTTTCAGCGAAGCAGGGAATTTGAAGAACTCGTCACCTGTTTTTGCAAAGTCCATCAGTTGCTTTGCTCTGTTTCCTGCATAATGTCTGGCAGTTTCTTCTCTGAAGCAGGAACCTCAAATAAAAACATTTTTCGTTGATGTGGCAAAGTTCAGTGGTCAGTTTCCTATGGGTCCTGCATGTCCAGACAAGAGCAATTTCTTGCCCAAAAGGCTAGCCCTTTCCACATTTTAAGCAAACTCCATTATGACGAGTTTCTCTGATGCCCATCATCTTCTTTGAAGTAATTTCTTGTAGCAGATGTGTCTCACTGTCCAGAAAAGCCTAAGGTTTAAAACATGTTAAATACAATATTCTATAGTTCTTTAAAGAGTTTGAAGATTACCTATATAAATAAAATATATCTTTGTATACCTAGAAAACTTAACCAACATAACCATAAGTTTGATTATCATAGATGAGCAATTATCAACCTGTATTTCTTTGTTATACACTACAATTTTAAATGAGCTGAGAAAATATAATACCTTAAACAAGAGTAGAAATACACATAGAGTATAACAATATTGACAATACATTTGTATCAATAAACCAAATCCATATTAATGTAAAATATTTTGAGATAATAGTTGTTTTTTTGGATCAAACTAGATTCAGTAATGTATCTATTTTTATCGTTTCTATGTCATATCCCTTTCTTACCTTAGAAAGAGACTGACTATGACTAATAACAATTTGTAACTAATCCCCCTAAACAAAGGCAAATATCCATAATCCATTTTTTGGCAATGTGGGCATAGTTTTCTAGGCTACTTCCTGTTGTTGGGGGCATTGGTAATCTTTGGGGGACACTGAGAACATTGAGGATCATGGTCAAGTTCTGACTAGAGTATTCTGTGAGGCTGAATCATACCAGCCAACAACCTTGAAGCCTTTCTGGATACAGAACTGCAACAGAGGTTCTCTGAAACATTGGATCATCTGGGCCACTTGTTCCCATGGTGGTTTTCCAGGGGGTCTTGTTCTATCAAACCATATTAACCTGGAAGCAATCCACAGGTTCTCATCTTCTGTGGAAACATAAGTAGAACCTCCTTTCCAAAGCAATATATCCTTAGGCCCAAATTTTGAAGTCAAGACACTTTTAAGATAAATGTGTTGGGTTTACTTAGCAGCCCTCAAAATCAAATGTATCTCTGTAGTTAAAAATCCCAAAACAACATCATAACATATAGTATCCAAATTCTCTATGTATTTTCCATTTTCACTTGGCTTATTTTATTTTATTTGCTTTTTCCAGAGCTGAGGACCGAACCCAGGGCCTTGTGCTTGCTAGGCAAGAGCTCTACCACTGAGCTAAATCCCCAACCCCTTTTTTTAAGGACAAAAGTTGTGGACCTGGCTGCCTGCTCCACCCCATTCGGCCTTTCAACATTGCTGTAGGTACCAAAGATTCACACTTACCTCCTCAGTTCTTGGATGCAGTATTAAGTAGGATGGAGTTGTGTTCTTAAGCCTGTGGCTGTACTCTTAAACTGGCAGGCTGCAGCTGGGGCTAGGATAATCCTCTGTACCATGGCTTGTGGGACCCTGCCATGCTCTGCTCTACCCTGAATGCCACAGAATCTCTGTACTGTACCTCTATACCATGGCCATATGAGAGACATGAACTTGGAAGCTGTTCATAGCTCCATTTTAGAATCTTTTTAAAGCTCTTTCAGGTTTTAGGTAGATATTCTTGCCACCATGTCTGGTTGCCAATTTTAGCCAGAAGTTCTCCTGTGTCCTGCAGCTGCTTGGTCCCAAGTAAAGACACAGAGGCATATATTAATTAATAACTGCTTGGTCTATGGCTCAGGTTTGTTGCTAGCTAGTTCTTTCATCTTAAATTAACCCATTTCTATCACTTCATGCATTGCCAGTGTCTCATGGCTTTACCTGTATTGCATTACATCTTGCTTTTCCATCAGCTCTCAGCCCCTCTTCTGACCCCACCTTTCTCATCCCTGTCTCTCTGCTTGGATTTCCTGCCTGCCTTTAAACTGCCTTGCTTTAGGCCATAGCAGCTTCATTATTAACCAATGGTAGCAACACACATTCACAGCATACAGAAAGACCATCCCACAGCACAAGGGAGGCAAAAAGAGAAGAAAGACTAACAGCTAGCTCCTGTGGTATAACACTTACACCCAGAGGGAAGAAAGGCCCTGAGTTATTCTACCTAACATTAATGAACTACATCCTCCAAACAATACACAATCCTAATCTTGAATTAGGACTCCAGTGATTGGTAACTAAAAATCGATCCGGTGGTAAATCAAAGAAAGCTGACTTTGCCTTTACAAAAGCAAACAATTGCTCATATCAAGCCTATTTGGATTAAAGCAAATAAACAAAAAGGCCTATATTTAATCTCTTAATCAAATTCCAGGCTAAAAGGAAAGATCCATCACAAGCAAGCAATAATTATACAAGAACTCTGCTCACTAGAAATGCTGCCCAGAAAAGAATCAAAAGCAATCCAACTACACATTTGTGAGAAATTGCAATCACAGGATTTGAGGAAGAAAGAATAGGTGAACTAGGTTTTTTTTTTTTTCTTTTAAATGTGCACGTATATTAAAAGCTTTGTTTTTCATCTCAGTAAAGGTTGCTGAACAGCTAATAGCAATGACTCACTCAAGAGAAGGAAAACAGAGCAAACAAAGCATCCAACCAAACAAACCAAGAGTGTTTTGTCAAAGTAGGCAGAATCCAATCACTTTCAGTTAAGCACTGGAGTTAACTAGAACCCCTCATTTTTAATTAATTAAAAGTTTGGATATCCAAACTTTTTTACTTTAAAATATAAGAAGGTATACCTGGATGCTACAATAGAGACTGATCAGTGTTTAAGAAGTTTGCTGCTTTTTCAGAGGAGCAGAATCTAAGTTTAAACTTCACAATCTATCTCATTTGGTTCACAACTTCCTGTAATCACAGAGCATCTGACATCCTTTTCAGGCCTCTATGGACGCACACTCTTGCGCATGCTGCACGCATGTGCGTGCACACGCACGTGCGCGTGCACACACACACACACACACACACACACACACTTTAAAGAGTAGAATTGTTTTATAGAAAACAGGAAATATACTTTGTTAGAAATATAAGTAGAAACCAAATGAACAAACTTTATTAGGAAAAAAAAAAAAAAAGAAAAGATGTGCCTTTCCAGCAGAGATTTCCCAAGTATGTGAGTTCTGTGAGCTTCTCTGACTCTCTAGAAAAAGCAGGAGGCCATTGTGACTAATATAAGGGCACGGTCAAGATAATGTTGAAAGTTATCTCGGATGTCTTGATGAGTAGACACTATGATAAGCAGTTACAAACATGCTTTCTGTCATGTGATATAATGAAGCTCCTGTCATCATGCTTGACGGTTGTTGCTGAGAACTTTAAAATCTCATTTGTGCTTCTTTCTTTTCAGTTTCACATGCAAGTGAGCTGAGAAAATACCTGGTGCTTCCTTTATGGTGTCTGGAAGAAATTCAAACTATACATGCCCAACTACAAAGGCATACATCCTGGTCTAACTCTGTTGTCTATTATAATCACAGAACAAACCTGAGGCTGGTCATTTTATTTTGTTTTCTAAAAGTGACACAATTTTATCAAGAAAAAAAGTATGTGTAAAACTTAAATATTGTGTGTGTGTGTGTGTGTGTGTGTGAGAGAGAGAGAGAGAGAGAGAGAGAGAGAGAGAGAGAGAGAATGTGTATGTGTGTGTGTGTGTGTGTGGTGGTAACATGCTAACAGTTTCAACATCTGAGTCAAACTTTGAGTGGACATATTACTTTTGCAGTGCTCAAGGAGGTATGGAAATTATTTTAAACACACTTTTCTAAGTCATATGCTTTACTTTACAAAATAGAATTAAGAAGGCTGGAAAGTATTGGAGATGACTGTAATAACATAAGGTTATTGTTCTCATTTTTCCACTCTAGCAAAATCATACTAAAATTAAGATTATCTAAATTGTACAATACACTAAGATATTGTTCAGTCTAATTTTTCCATGTCACTTTGTGCAGTAGAACCGTCTTTATCTCTGTACACTTGAGATGTATCAGAAAGAATGTTGGAAAAGTTAGGGATAGATGATTACAGTGGGCTTATTAGTCATGCAAGAAGGAATGAGGAGAAGTTATTTTATGCAGATGTGTGCATAGAGTACATGAGAAAAATAGGAAGATAAGGATCTGGTAAGGCTTGGGAAATGAACAAGTAAAAAGATAAAATTGCTATTTAGTGCACTTCAGAAAGTTGAAAGCCTGACTTTAATGAGAAATAAAGAAATAACATTTTAGAAATATTATCTGTTTTCACCCCAAGAATTTTAAACACTATCAACTGCTTAGATTGTTCCTTACAATTTAGAATTAAATTATTATTGAGCTACAACATATTTGTGGTAAAAATTAATCATAATGTAACATTTAGTGTGATTTCTGTTATTTTTCAGTCTAAAAGTTTTTATTCCATTCCTTTTTATAATATCTATATCATGGATACATATATTCACACACACACACACACACACACACACACACACATATATATATATTATTCATGTGAACTCATAACTGTTGAAGCAAATTTTAGGATGGCTGCTTTATGATCTTTGAAAGATAACATCAATATATGATTTGTCTTACTATTGGCATCTGTTGATATCTTTGCTTGTCATATAGTGATTTTCCAGGTTCTTGACATGATGAATGCTTCATAATTACATTCTCAAGACTTTGGAAGTTTTTAGTCTCTTTATCCCACTTAACTTGTGGTTTTTAGAAAACCTCCCTGAGGAGTAATAAAAAGCAAGGGAAGTGCAGATGTTTGTCTGCACTGGGATCCACATGTATTCTAGGAAGTGTGGAATAGTGACTCATTCTGCTCTCTTGCAGAAAGGTGTGGTGAAAGTTCACCTTCTGCTCAGTGATGCTGACACTTTCTCAGAGAAGAGAACACCAATTTGCACCTCCTGATTCCATCAGGAGCAGGGTAGAATCTCCACCTCACACCTTGTCTCCTATCACCAGCTAGATTGCAAGAACCAGTTCTTAGGCTCTGTTGCTGTTGGATGTGAGTGCACATTTGACACGTGACTGCCTCTCATTGGAACAGGGGCAGAGTGGAGTGTCAAGTGTGTTCACCTTGAAAGATGTCCTTCACCTTATTGATATTGGCTTGTAGTACAAGTCCAGCTCCTTAGCCAGCCAAGGTACTAATAAAGAAAGAGCAAAGAGACTGTGTTCAAGCTCTCTTTATAACACCTAATTCAGCTTTAGTTAGGTATCAGAGGGTCAATTCTCCATTGCACCCAGTGATTTGTTTTGATGTTGATTTTAATATGAAGGGCATTATGTGACAATGATATTAAGCACTTAATTTTCATTTATATTTCATGTTATTTTCCACATATTTGCATTCATTTATGTGTAGTGGATAGTCATCCCAGCATTGGCCTGGAAGTTCCAACTCCCATTGAGGCTTTGGTAATGGTCATGCCCACAAGGCAGGGCAGAGAAGGAAACGGAAGGATCCAGAGGAGGTCACACACTTGGTTCCGGGACCCTGGACGCTGGAGGGAGACCGAGCAGAGTTCTCCAGAGAACACCGCCGGACTGCACTATACCTTTGCCAGACCCTGCAACCTACCCCTTCATTGTAAGTTACCCCACAAAATAAACCTCCCTTTTAACTATGTGAAGTGGCCTAAATAATTTCACCAATATTTATGTATAGTATCAATAATAGTATAGATTAGAATTTTTGATGTTTATATTTCTATTTCTATGTTTCTAACCTTCATAATCATCATCTGATTACACCGTTACACAAAATATTCTATTATCTATATTAAAACACAATATACTTACATTTTTAAAAACTATTATGATATTGGCAAAATCTTTCATGTCAGTTTCATCTATTAGCTATACAACCAACTGTCTACCACTATGGTAGACAAATCTGAATATTCTAAAAATATTTCATATTTTTAAAATATTCATATATATATACAATTTTATAGTCCCATAGTATGAAAGTACTGATGTGGTGGATGGGCATAGAAAATTCTCAAAGGTTAAGGCTCTTCTAGAGGACCACACTTTGGTTCCCAGCACCCACTTCAAGTGGCTCACAACCTACTGTATTCTGGCTCTAAAGGATTCAGTATTTCCTCCTACATACTTTAGAGACCAGTACACATATGGCACACACATAAACACATACACACACACAAGCATGTGAAAATCACACTGGGCTACCCACCAGCTACTGCTAACTGTTGTGTTAATTTTGGAGACAAGCTGGCAAGATTTATTGCTTTACTGTCTATCTTTTAGGCTGAGACACTTTAGCCCAAGGTTACCTTCAAATAGAGTAATCAGTATCAATGCTTACTCACATTGTTTTACTCTTAGATTGACTCTTTTCCCACACCCTCCATATGAATAACAGTGTGTTCATATTAATGTGTATAGTGATGATGTCCCAAATGCAAAATCTTCTGATGATTCAACTATCAGTAACTCTTTTTTGCTGTGTCACGATGTATCCACAAATACTATGGATAAGAGAAGGGTCATCTTCAGAGACCATGAACCACCTTTAAGAGTTTGTACCATTAGCATTTGATTAGTTTTAATTTTTTGTAAGCCACTATCACAATTGTTGACAAGAAACTTACAATTATGAATGTACTACAGACAAGTTATGATTTTACCACCATTTACAACAGAAGGCTATAAAATTATGATTGATTATGAATAAATGTAGCATTCATAATACAGAGGAAATGTTAAATTATCCTTAAACTGTGGAAAGAGTAGAGACATTAAATGCAGACTCCTGTATCCTTTGGTATATTCCTAAATTTCCAGGAACTTACAGTCATTTTCAATAATAATTCCCCCATTTTCTAAGAGAAAAATATGTGGGAAAAACTTAAAAGTTTGGAATGAGAATGGCAAGCACTAAGGTTCAGAAGAATCTAAGCCTGTTGATACATGCTTTGACTCCAGAAGGGATTCCAGGAAGATCAGTATTTGTAAGTCATCCTGGACTATGTAGCAAGACCCTGTCTCATAAACACAACAAAACTAACAAATAAAACACTTCTCTGGATCAACTTTTCAATCTTATAATGTCGAGGAAATTAAAGCCCAGAATCTTGATCATGTTTCTATCAAGACCACTACAGCTGTAAAGTAAAGGAACTTAGAAATGTTTTTTTTGTTGTTGTTGTTGATTTTTTTTGTACAGTCTTAGATTCTGTTTTTTACTATGTTACTGTTTTGTCTTGCATGGCATTGAAACTGCTGGAGACGGGTAGTATGATATGTAAAATTATAGCCACAATAATGTTCAAATTTCTGAATTATTTTAATTAATTTATTTATAGTATATTGGTGTTTTGCCTGCATGTATGTCAGTATGAGGGTGTCAGATCCTACAGAACTGGAGTTACAGACAACTTGAGTTGCCATGCAGATGCTGGGAATTGAAACTGGATCCTTTGGAAGAGCAGCTAGTGCTCTTAACCTCTGAGTCATCCCTAGTCCTAATCTTCTGAATTATTGTCATGAGTGAATATGATGAGCTTCTCAGGCCTATTTATGGGTACCAATTAAGTAGTGAGAAAGGGTAATCATATATTTTCATGCTGAGAAGTAAAATTTCTTTTGCAAAGTATAAAACAAAACAAAACAGTGAACAAGTCAAATAAACTAGATTAGGTGGTTTTGAAGAATCTCTCCAAAGGATAATGAAAATTCCTCCAACATCAACAGTTGCACTAGAAACTGTATTCACATTTTCTAGGACAGAGATAGGTTTATTCATTATTATTATACTTTTTTTCCTTTTGAAAATTCTAAGAATGATGCACATATTAACTACTTTATAAAGCTTTCTTCACATTACATGCTATTGAGTAACTATGGAGTAAATTAGTAGAATATATACCCATTTCAGAGTGTTTCTTGAATATGTTTTCACATATTATCAAAAATAAACTATTAAAATAGGTATGTTATCCTTTATAATTAATATGGAGAAACACAACAAGGTACTATATCCTGGGAAGTGAAAGGCAGGGCATGAGTTGAATGCAAACTTTCTCATTCTGAATAACTAGAGAGTGGATTCATCAGGACAAGGGAACACAGAGGCTTGATAATACTGGCTCAATAGAAGGCCATTTTAAAGGGCGAGTATTTGATAGGCTGTGTCAGAAAACAGGCCTATGGTAATGAGAGAAAAGAATGGAAGGAGAGGAAAGAAGACAAGAAGATTCATAGTAGTAGTAAACAACACTGATTCCTGTGTCCTTTTAGATACATTGAGCACAGCCTCTTTTGGAAGCAGATGCTTAGTGAATCTTCCCTCTGCTAAGTTGCTCCTCTAACTTTCTACTCAGAGATTCTCTGAAGACACATCATGGAAAACTGATTTGGACCATCCTCAGTGCTTTATATGCAGAGCTTGGAAGTTCAATGAAATGGGAATATTAAGAACCCATTCATTTCCTTGAATGGAAATGTCAGAGGTATAGTTAGTTCTCAGGGCTCCTTCAAGGCTCATGTCAAAAAGAAAAAGTCTTTTTATTTGAGTATTTTTCTGTCACTCTTGTTTCAAGATATCAATGTTCAACACTGTTTTACAGTGAAGTATTATCTCTTCTGTGGTGTGAAATTATACACATTAAAAAAATGTTTAAAAGCTAAGACTAATTAGCACTGACAAATGTCAGAAAGAAAGAGAGAGAAAAAGAAAAAAAAGGGGAATCTTATTCTATTTGTTCAAAGTGTAACTGAGAGATTTATTCATCTAGAAATATTTGGGAGCTTTCTTAGACAGAATGTCTCCTTGCAACTGAGATGTGAAAACTTTCTGAAGCCTGGAGTCATCTATTCATCCACAGTGAGAGCACCACCCTTGGCTAATTAGAATGTAAAATTAGTTCCATTAAAACCCTCCCATTTTTTTCAAAATCCGAGTAATTATATCACATTTAAACTTAACAAACACTTCCAAAATCGAAATCACAAATGCTCATGCCTTGGTAGAGAAAACCAGATGGACATATAGGAAAAATAACACATATTTACCCTAAGCTAGCAGCCAATGATGTAATATCATGAGCAGTTGCAAACTAGTCCTCAAGAGAATTAACTTGCTGTGAACTCTTCTTAGTATTAAAAAACAAACAAACACTTTTCTTGGTATGAAAATAATAATATATTAAGAATCTGATTTATGGTGATAGTTTATTTGTACTGATACTTAATTTTATTTGTATGTTAATAAATAAAGTTGCCTGGGGGCCAGAATTAATAGCAAGTCATTTAGTAGAAGTCGGGCAGTGGTAGAAAACACCCTTAATCCTGATCACATGACAGGCAGATCTCAGTGTGTTCAAGGACACAGCTGGCATGCAGACACACACCTTTACTCTCAATACCAACCATAGAGACCTGGAGGTCTGTATAGACAGGCAGTGACAAGGAGGTTATATGACCATTGGGTTTACAACCAATTAGAAGGCAGAACAGAAAGTCAATAAAAAGACAGACACACAGGAAATAGGTCTCTTCCTAAGGGGAAGAACAACAGCTACAGCAAGGGGTAAGAAGGTAGTATTGTTCTTAGCTCTTGGCTGCTGCTCTATCTCTGGGCTTTGAACTCTGCATTTGACTCTGTGTTTCTTATTTAATAACACCATTCAGAATTACATCTACATTTGGTGCCCAACGTGGCAAGAATTCATTAAAAAATGCCTGACCAGATCAGTACATAGAGCATGGGTTCATGCCTCACATTGGGTACCCCAAATGTAAGATAGATAGGATATCTTCTTTAATTTTGCCAAATACAAATAGTCTAGATATTGTAACTGTAATTCTTGCTTGATGATTGTTTACCATGTAAAAGTTAAAACCTTTCTCTTTGGAAAAAAGAAAGGGGAAGTGCTGTGGGATGTTCTCTACTCTGTGAATGTGTTGCTCTGATTGGTTAATAAATAAAAGGCTGGTTGGCCAGTAGCCAGGCAGGAAGTATAGGCAGGACAAAAAGAGAGAAAAATTCTGGGAGGCAGAGACACTGCCAGTAGCTACCATGACAAGCGAGATGTAAGGTACCAGTAAGCCACAAGCCATGTGGCAACTTACAGACTAATAGAAATGGGTTAATTTAAGATATAAGAACTAGATAAATAAAAAAAAAAGCCTGAGCCATTAGGCCAGTTTAAATAATACAAGTGTCTCTGTGTGTTTACTTTGCTGTGGGACTGGTGGGTGACAGAGATTTGTCCTGACCTTGGGGCAGGCAGGACCAGTGGATAACCACAGCTACACTGATTTGTATTTAAACTCCTTATCAATTGCTGGTATTGAAGGGAATAGAAAATTCATTATTTCAAGTGTTCACTTAGTTCATGTTTTAATTTATAATATATTAAATGAATAGATGAGGTCTGATAGATTTGCTCATCTGACTCACCAATTATCATGAGTGTTGTAGATTTATGTTCCTTGAATTTTGTTTGTACAATTTATGACTTTTTCCTAAAAGTTTATCATCTGTAATTATTAAACATATGCTCTGTACTCCTACAAAGGTTATCAGAGGTTGTAAAATAAGATAGCACTTGAGAAAATAAAGAAAATTGGTTTACTTGAAAGAATGAAATATCACATCTTTGGGGAGATACCAGCTACCAATGTTTGGCACATAACATAACACAAATGCTTGTGCCTGCTGCTGTGCGTGTGTATTGATAAGTTTTAGGCCTCCTGAAGGTCTCTCTGCCATTGCAACAAACTGAATGAGACCAAATTGGAAAGTCCAGGTTTAATGGGTAAAGCACTCACTGGCAATTCCCTAGCCCTGCAGTGAAGAGACAGAGACATGAGACCAGAAGAATCACAAGTCTGTTTTGGGGATGCAGCTTATATATAACCTGTGGGAGTAGCTCTGAGCCTTTCTGAGGATGGAGCTGTGCTTGACAGGCTTTGAATGGTGGGTTTGGGGAAGAAATGTGATCCACAGGCTCTAAAAGGGCCGGTTTAGGGAAAGAGAGGGGAAGGGAGCCTAAGTGGATCATCCTCCAGACTCCTTCCAAACATTCCAGACTCTTTGGGTATAGGGATACCAGGGTACCAGGGTTTGAGGTAGAGCTCCCACCCAAACATACCATTAGAGAAAGAAACTATCTTCTTTAGGCAGCAATGAAACCAACATCAACCAATTGATGAGAAACATTATTTCCTGTGGCATCTTATTTTGAGAGTGATAGGTTTGTAGGGTCTCTCTTTAGATTCTTGAATCATCATCACCAACTCAGTAGCTTTTCCTTTGTTCTTGAGAGCTGTCTGATGTGTCAGTATTCTTTCTAAACACCTCTAGGTCTTCATCTTTTGTCTTCTATCCATCGCTCTACTGGGCAGACCCCTACAGTTTCCATCTCTCTGTATTAGTTGACTTCCTACTAATACAATACTATTTTGAAGAGTATTGACTTATAAAGACTCAAAGGATGATTATTGCTCATAATTCAAAGGAGTCATTATTGGACAATATTTTGGTTCTGTGGTGGCATCACAGTTTGAATGTGTGCCAGAAGAATCCTATGTACACACTATACTAACAGGAAATAGAGAAAAAGGGCAGCAATCCACACTCCCTTGCTACAGGCTATCCTGCAATGGATTCAAGCTTCCCAGCAGGTGATGTCTTGCATGTTTGCTGAACATTCCCATGGAGCCAAACTGAGGATCTAGACTTAGAACATGGATCTGTATAAGCAGGTACATGCCAGCTCTGGACTACAGCTCTTTGCATGATCTCAGTGTTCCACTGCTTTTTCAAGTCTCTGCTGAGTTTCATTTGAACTCCTTATCTGAAACATGGTTGCCTGAAGTCCAGTGCAGTTTCTGATTTCTGAGTACCCTCTGAGTCACACAAATGGGCACAGCATATCTGTGTGGTACAGTGTGACAACAGTGTGGCTTTCATACTACCCACCATGCTTCTTTTTCAGCATCTCCACAGGACTTTCACTGGATTCCTGGAAATTTAGTTCTCTCCAATTATGGAATGCCTAAATGCCCTATGTTAAGCATCAAAGCTGTTGCAGACGATTATGTTTCACTTTCCTTATGCACAACTATTTTCCTGAGGGTCAATATTTTTTTTCTTGTAGGGAGCCATAGTAGTTAATACTTTATACTTTGATTCTACGGTCTATGTCAAAACTGTTTAACTCTGAAGGATCTTTACAGAAAAAGAGCCAGAGATGACAGCAGATCAATGAGTGCAGATTCATTGCAATCCATACCAAAATAGCAACAGGCAGGCCTGAGGCAGTGTGATATAGTTCTCTGACTTTTTAGCCTAACAAACTTTTTTTAATGTTTATTTACTATGTTATATTTTCAATTTGAACGTATCTGCTTTTGTCTCAAGAAAAAAAAATTCATTGATCACAGTTGATAAAAAAGACTTCATAAAGGCCAGTTAACATATTACTTCTGAAGAGAAGCCATTTTAATTATGCATCTTCCTGACAGAACTTTATCAATAATACTTTTATTTGTCTGAGTTATTTTCAATGGGTATAATAAATGAATGATGATCTATACTTCATATATTTTGACAGGAATTTCTTAAGTTCCTTTACAGCAAAAAAGTTCTTTTTTTTTTTTTAATTTGGCATTTATGTGCTTGTTGAAGTGATTCTGTTTGTAAAGTATTGAATGGCTAAACAAATGAATGACCTTTTCTTCATTTAATTCCACAAGACTGGTCACCTGGTCTGAAGCTGTGAAAACATGTTGCTTCTACAGTAAAAGCTAGGCAGGAAACTATAAATAGGAAGAAAAATGTTCATCCATGGTTACTGTTGTTTTTGACTGAATGAACTTCAATACTATATAACTTCTGTAAAACACTCTTTTAATTTATTTTAGGATTCAGTGTGTGTGTGTGTGTGTGTGTGTGTGTGTGTGTGTGTGTGTGTGTGCATATTTCATGCAGGTGCAAATGGAAGGCAGAAGAGGGTATCATAACCCCTAAAGCAGAAGTTTAATGTGGGTGTGAGCCACCAGATATGGGAGCTGGCAACAGAACTCATGCTTGCTGTAAGAGAAGTACATGATCTTAACCTCTGAGTGTATGTGTGTGTGTGTGTGTGTGTGTGTGTGTGTGTGTGTGTGTGCAGAGCTACCATGAAATGCTTGTGGAGGTCAGATGACAAGATATAGCCTTTGAATTCTCTCTTTGTACACTGTGTCTCCTGGGAGTTGAATTCAGGTAGTCTGATTTGGTGCCAAGTGACTTTACCCTATGAGTCATCTTGCCTGCTTTAATCTCCTGTCAAGGGCCAACTGGATTCACAAGCAAAATTTGGGGAGGAGAAATCTCATAGCAATTTAAAACCATTTTTTCTGTTTGTTTGTTTTGATTTTTCAAGACAGGATTTCTCTGTGTAGCTTTGCACCTTTCCTGGAACTCACTTGTTAGACCAGGCTGGTCTCAAACTCACAGAAATCCGCCTGCCTCTGCCTCCCAAGTGCTGGGATTAAAGTTTTGCGCCTTCAAAATAAATATCTGCTAAAGAAAATGTGGTACATACACACCATGGAGTAGTTTCTCAGCAATAAATAAATGAAATTTGCAGGCAAATGGATGGCACTAGGTAACCCGGGTTAAGAAATTCAAACATGGTATATGCTCACTCGTAAGTGAATACTAGATGTAAAGAAAAGGATAACTAGAATACAACCCACAGCTCCAGAGAAGCTAGCTAACAAGGAGGCCCCTAGGAGGGATGCATGGATCACCCTGCAAAGTGGAAATAGATGAGATCTCCTGAATAAACTAGAGTTGAGGGGGGCAATAGGTGGTAGGGGATGGTGGAAGAGAACTTAAGGGAATGGGATGGTCGAGCTGGAACAGGGATGGAGAGAGAGAGAGCAAAGAAAGAGGTATCTTGAGAGGGAGACATCATGGGGGGGATAGGGAGAAAACTAGTGGAAGAGAAGTTCCCAGGAATCCACAGGGATGACCCCACCTT
The DNA here is from genome assembly GCF_903995425.1 of Onychomys torridus. Classification (NCBI taxonomy): domain Eukaryota; kingdom Metazoa; phylum Chordata; class Mammalia; order Rodentia; family Cricetidae; genus Onychomys; species Onychomys torridus. The sequence continues at coordinate 61,204,095 of NC_050456.1, read as the reverse complement.
AGACTACTAGCAGTGGTGGTGATGAGTGGGGGTGCCTGAGCCGGCCTACTGTGGTAATCAGACTGGTAAGTACCCTAAGTGTCATCATAGAGCCTTCATCCAGTAACTGATGAAAACAGATGCGGAGATCCACAGCCAAGAATCATGCTGAGCTCCAGGAGTGCAGTTGAAGAAGGAGAAGAGAGATTCTATGAGAAAGGGGCATCAAGGTCATGATGAGAAAACCTAGACAACCAAACCAAGCTAGTGGGAACTCATGATATTTCTACCAACACTGTGAAGCCTGCATAGGACTGGACTAGGTCCTCTGCATAAGTGGGACAGTTGTGTAGCTTGATCTGTTTAAGGGGCCCCTGGAAATGGGAGCAGGATCCATCCCTGATGCATGAGGTGGCTTTTTGGGGGCTCAGCCTTGATGCCGGGGAGGGGCTTGGTCCTGCCTCCACTGCATATACCAGGCTTTGCTGACTCCCAATGGGAGGCCTTACCTTTTCAGAGGAGGACCTGGTTGGGGGGGGGGGGGGGGGAGGGAGCGGGAAGAAGAGTGAGAGCAGGATCTGTGGTTGGTATGTAAAAAGAATAAGCATTCCTTAGTAAAGAAAAATAATAACATAAATAAAAGATTCTTTGAAAGAAATTGAGATGACAAAATGGCATTGTCTTTATGACATTAAGATACCAGTATTAACTCTATCTTTAGAGAAAAATGGCGTTAACAGGAATTTTACTGTTTTCTAGATCTATCAGTTTCCCTGAGACATTCTCATTTAAGTTACAGAAAAGCTGCTGTGACAGTATGTACTCATCGATTAGACAGATATTATTATGATCTAATAACATTACTGCCAAAGAAGTCTTTTGTTTTCTAGCCAGGCGGTGGTGGTGCATGCCTTTAATCCCAGCACTCGGGAGGCAGAGCCAGGTGGATCTTTGTGAGTTCGAGGCCAGCCTGGTCTACAGAGTGAGATCCAGAAAAGGAGCAAAGCTACACAGAGAAACCCTGTCTAAAAAAGAAGTCTTTTGTTTTCTAAAAACTAAGCTAAAGCCAGAGCACTTTATACCATTGGCACAGTTTAGTATCTCAGGTATTTACGTCCATTTGGTGATGAAATATCTCAGTTTTCCTTTGTGCTTCCCTGAACCAGATGTTGGCTCTTAAATGCTGGCTTGGTGTTTTTTTACTGCTCTTAGGTCATACTTGTCATTAGCTACGAAATACTGAAGAAAAAGTGAAACTTATCAAGGGAAAACTTATGAAAAAGAAGTTACTGAAAAATCTGTCAAAATATTCAGGTTTGTTCTCAGGTAGTTGTTCCTAAGAAAATAGACTCCAGGCTCCAGGAGTAGGGAGAGCCAAACAGTTTACGATCAGTATGAACATTGCAAAGAGAAGCGAAAAGCCCCAGATGTTTCCAAGTTTGTGTCTGAAAATGTTGGATAGATGAATGATTTATATATTTTCATTTTTATGATGGGAGAGTCAAGTCAATTGTGCTGTGAGCAAGTAGTCACAGGATGCTGGAACATATGTTGAAAAGCTCAGTGGCCTGGATGCTGAATCTAACTGCTTTGTTTGGCCTTCACAGCTACCAGATTTCACTTCCAGTCCATACAGGCTCACCAATTAATTCACTTTCTACTTTTGAGGAGAGAAAATGGAGGTATGAAAAATACTGGCTACTTAAATCTTAAGCAGGAATGTAGAGATTTCCATACAGGGAAAATCAACATGCTCCCATAAAGTTTTTGCAAACTATTTCCAAGAAAGTTTTAAAAAAGACTTGATGGAAATACTTCATATTTTCTCATATTAGAATAAGGACAGTTTGCAAAAAAAAAAATTAAGCTAATGTTCTTGGCACTATAATTAAAAGTTTTAGGTAGCTGTGGTGAGTCTCATTAGAGACCAGAAGTGCTGTTTTAATAAGAATCATTACAATAGTTAAATTATTTCTTCCAACATGACTGAGAAAGTATGCAAAGATACCTTTCAATACATTCACCTAGCTCTTTGGACTCTTTTTTCCCCCATTTATTTGTAAGTGTGATTTCCTCTGTTTTTGTTTCACAAATAAAACACCAAAAGAATGGCCCAGGACCTGACTCAATCGATTCGTATCTTCTGGGCAGTCATATAAATTTACCCCTTCTAGAACACTCTTGACAAGAGTCACAGCATGACAATCCAGCTTGAATTTCACCAAAGAAAAATGATCTCCAAACATACGCTAGTTGTGTGATAGAGGTAATTATTTAGAAGTATTGTGCTCTCAGTCAGTGATATATGCATATACAGCATGAAAAGTTTTTAAGTTTTTCCGTGCTTTATACAATTCCTTATGTTTTCTTATGTGTTAAAAACCACCTGGATTGGATCCCAATGGAGGGATTCCAATATCCTCAAATGTTTTCAATGAGACATGTTAATACAATTTATTAACAAGATCTTAAGTGGTAACTAGGTAACTAAAAAGATAAATAAAAGCATTGGGTGTCAGGAGGTTGCAATTTCCTCAAGTAGCTCCTCATCTGTACTGAAAAAAAAAATCCCCACACAGTGTGTGTGTGTTATCTGTGTCTCTGTGTTATCCAGGGCAAAGGCAAGTATTAGCCTCCTGTAAAAACACATATGTGTGTGCATCTGTACATCTACATACTTTTCTAGTTGATGCATAATCAGCATTTGCCTACTATAATCTTTTAAGTTGAAGAAAAAGAAGTTATTAGCAATATTTTAGTGACTATTTAATATTGTCTAGTTAATTCATTCAGTTGTAACTGTTGTGACATTGCTAAGAATATGTAAGGGTGTATTTATATTTTTTCAGTACATTTGAATGTGTTTCCTTTCTCTCTGAAAAAATTATAATTCCTAAAGACATACTTTACAATATTTATACTTGGGTGAATAGATATATTGATGTATGAAATGAGAGAGACAGACAGAAAAAAAGAGGGAGAGTAAAGAACCTTAATAAATATGTTTATGTTAATCAAAATATAAGATTATGAGTATAAACTTATTAATTCTAAAATATTTCCATATAGTACAGGTCTGGTCTGTGGACTTGTTTTCATGACATCAGGGTGTCATGATTCTTTCTCTCCACTATAAATATTATTTCAGTTGGCCAGTGAGTACTTATTTTTCACTTGAATCTGTGAGTTATGTTTCTGTGTCTTCATAGGAATGAGTATATTTTATTCAAATTTTGCCTTATATTTAAGACATCTCTGCATTGTTCTTAAAATGAACCTGTTGGAGTAATGAGTATATTTCATTGCATGCTACCTGAATATTGCAATTATGTGTTGGAATTTGCAGTAATGAAATTTCTGATTGTTTTTTGAAACTTTCAAATTTCAAATGTTTCCCCTATTAATTTTGCAGTGTTTTTCAAAGTGAGAGTTTTCTTTTGTTTTTCATTGTGTTTTTTCTTCACTACTCTTTAGTATATTATCTAGAACTCATAGACAGTAAGTTCTGTTATAAAAGACACTTTGTTGAATGTAAGAAGATAGAAAGGGAAGGAAGCTGGATCAATATTTACCAAATGGAATGGCTTAATGTATCTTTGATGCATCAGTGTTGAAAGGAAAAAGCATTAAGGGATATTAGATCATGAGGTCTTTATCCTCCTAGAAGGATTTATGACATTATCAGAGGAAGAAGTCGATTATCATGTGAGACCACTCCCTATAAAACAATGACCTCGACTCCTTTCCTCTCATCGCTTTCTGATTTCCTCTTTTCTCTGTCCTTTCCTTCCCCTCTCTCTAGAGGGTTATGCAGCCTGTAGACTCTTGCCAGTGGTGAGCATCTTTATTTACCTGGGCTTTCTCAACAATAAAAATGGAAAGAAACTCTGGTTGGCAAGTCACTATATTTTTGCAAATCACCCAGCCTTTTTGTGTGTGTGTGTGTGTGTGTGTGTGTGTGTGTGTGTGTGTGTGTGTGTGTGTGTGTGTTACAGCACAAATCAGGGCCAAAGAATCAAAGAACAAAAGATTCTTTCTTACAAAAAGTTTGAAAATGTGGATAATGTATTCATTTCAAAATGTTCCCAGTATTGATAAACTATGATTTTATATACTGTATTCTAATTTTACCATGAAAAATAAATAGCAAGAAAGGTAAAGTACTGAGAACAATCCAATTTATTTTAAAATTCTAAATGTAAATCCCATCACCTTCTATAAACAGTAGAATAAATGTTACACATTTCAAATATCTGACAGATTTACACACAAGCACTTGATATATATATGTTAAATATGTTATTACTCAATTTACAGATAAATCATGAATTTTTGAAATATGATGTCCTTTCCACAAATTTACCTCATTGTAAAAATTCCAACCCAGGTATGAACAGCTTATTTCATTTGATATTTTGTATGATATACAGTCCTTATATTCATACCCCATTTCTTTCCCTCCCTCCTCTTAGATCCAACCTCATCTTCCTCAAAATACATGGTATGAATTCTCAAGAATTAATAAAATAACAAATATAATGTGTGCTATTTATAAAGTAGTAAATATCACTTCATATCAAATAATACTTATATTTTTGTCATAAATATTTATATATAACCTCATCTGTAAATATCTAAATGCTACAGAAGTTCTCCTGTAGAGAAACTTTACCTTAGTGGGAACTGTATTTAAATATCAATGTACATAGATGACATTTGGTTGATGACCATATTGTCTTTTATAAATCTCACTCTATGTAAACTTCTTTAAAATGCTTGTCAATGAGACTTTTTTTTCCATAGAATAAAATATATATTCCACTGTGACCCAGAGGTGTTACAGTGGGTGAGGAAGACCCTGAATACATAATCTTCCTGATTCCATTTTCCAAGTGCTGACGTTACAAGCTACCTTGTCTCTGATGATACTTTTTTCCTTTTATTGAAAATTAGATTTTCTTCTCACAAAATATATCCAGATTACATTTTTCTTCCCCTCCACTACTTCCTTCCCTCCCCATCTCCCCTCCCTTGTACAATCACTCCCTTTTTATTTCAATGAGACATTCAGCAGGAAATTGTATAATATTCATTGTATAGATACACATTTTCCTCTTGTAGGCCAACCTCACTATTATGAGTACATAACATATAGAATTTTTTTATAAAATATGTCATTTGTAGCATGATTCGTACAAAGATACAGTCCCTTGTCTCAAAGGACTTTTTGTATATTACAGAAATTTTATAATTACAGATTTGACAGAATATCTATATTGTGGGTTTATATAATCCACAACAACAAATCATCCCTGGAAGGAATAAACTAGGCTCTATAAGAGAATACATTCCAACTGCACATATTTTCTAATGATCATGTTCATAATTGGTTCTAGTCTTTGTCCTTCTTCATTTGTGCTTTGGAGCAAAGCTGGGGCTTGTGTGTTTGTGAGCGATTTTCTACTGAGACACTCACCAAGCCCCTGTCTGCGCTCTGTTAGTAAACTATATCAATAGAATAGCCCTCTTTAAAAGAAGAACATCCAATCAGAAATATACACTTAATAATAGTAGATGATGATTAATGAGATAGTCAGGAATGCCTTTACTTTTTTATATTTTTCTTTTTCTTTTTTCCAGTTTTCCCAAAGATCTGTGATAACTGATCAAACAATTGACGTAGCAAATTGAATTATGGGAATGTGGGCACCTCATCTAGTCCTATGAGATCAGTCCATATATTTCTCAAGTTTCCCACCAGAAGCTTTGAAAGCACCTACAGAATGACAGCAGTGTGTATACAGCTCACTGGCTTTCCCAAATTCTTCCCAATCCACCTGTAGAAAAGAGTTCTAAAATATCACACGATATATTTACATTGTTTTGCTGTGACCAAATATCTGACAAGAAATTATTTAAGGAGGAGAGGTTTATGGTGACTTATAGTTTGAAGGGGGCACTAGAAAGGAAGACATAGCTGCAGTAGCAGTAGCCAGCCTGTTGCTTTGCGTTAGTAATCACAAAGCAGAAAGAAGAATAAATGTGTCAGTCAGGGCCATAAAACTTCAGACTAGTAACTCATTTTCTACAGTGAGGCTCTTCTTCCTCCTCTTCTCCCTCCTCCTCCTCTTCCTCCTCCTCCTCCTCCTCCTCCTCCTCCTCCTCCTCCTTCTCCTCCTTCTCATTCTCTCCCTCCTCTTCCTCCTTCTCCTCTTTCTTCTTTTTCTTTATGAGACAGAATTTCTATGTCTAATACAGACTGCCCTGGGACTCACTGTGTTGACTTGGCTAGCTTCACACCCAGATATCCATCTGTCTCTTCCTCAAAAGTGCTAGAATTAAAGGTAGGTGCTACCATGCCTGGCTAGGGCTCTACTTTTAAAAGGCTCTTTAATCTTTCCTAGACAGCTAAACCAGATGAGAACCAAGTGATTAAACATATGAGAGTATAGAGGACATATTATACTCAAGTTGGAACACAGACATGGCCATTTTTAAATATGGATGAGAAAAATTAAGAAATTGGACATACACAATACCTTACATAAATTATAAGAAAACAGCATACTCTCTTTCCATTTCATGAGAATATAATGAAGGCAGAGGCAGAAACACTATAATTTTATGGCCCTAGTAAGGACCACTTTGAAATATGAACAGTACTTCAAGATGAAACCATAGTTGTCTCTGTTAGTTTCTGTGGGACATCACATCACATCCTTTTTTCTTTTCTTTTTTTTTTTTTTGACCCTCTATATTTCTTGTATGTATTTTCTACTCCCTTTCTTGATTTAACTATAAACACTTCTCAATAAACCACTGAAGGAACTGAATTTTGTTGGTGAGTAATGAAGGTATACACCACTTAAATTGGAGATCCTTGAGCTGTTGAAAAAATCCATAATGACTCCTGTTCTCATTTTGAAATCAAGCAAAACAATACCATGTTCACATCTGAGATTGATAACTTAAATGGATCAAGCACCAAACATAAACTTCACTGCCTAATTATACAAAGATAAATGTGTTCGGTGGTAGCATAATTAAGTTCTACAGATCAATTGTGAGATAAAACTTTGTTTTTTCTACTAAACAAGGTAAGTACATTTCCACATACATATTGAGAAAGATTACATAAGTGGTTTGTGGTTAAATATGTAAACTTTTATGCATGACAAAATAAAATTATCTTAGAAAATAGCACTATTTAAGTGTTACATTTTCCAGAAGGATTCAGTTCTTTTATTCAGCTTTGCAATGAAAACATCAAGGAGGACTTACCATGAATTATAAAGTAGTGTTTCAGGCAGCCTTTGTGTTTAGGTATAGAAAAACAAAAAGTTAAGAATGTAACTTATATCCTAAGATTTATTATATTTGCAAGAAAAAATTAAAGCAATGTAAATTCACCTTATAAAGCTCTATACATTAACATAGATACCAATATTTATCTTACCAATATCCAACAGGAAAATATATTTTTTTAGAACTAAGAAATATTTAATAAAATTTCCATATTATGTGACTAATACAAGTTTCATTGCACAGTGACTGTGGGAGCATGACTTCCTCTTCCTTTCTGATTATAGGTTTCTGTATGAGTAAAAGAAAGCAATAATCTACCAATCTATCAAAAGGGGAGTCCTAAAGATTAGTGGAATTAATATATGAAGAAAATGCTTTGCTAAACCCAAATTTCAATTAAAAAAACATGCTTTTGTCAGATAACCACAGCAAAAAGAAACAGAAAACCATGAAAAATACAAAGTATGTTTTAAATGACCCTTCATGAATTTGAAAACCTAGCAAAAACAAAGTTGTCTTCTGTCATATAGCACACCCTGCCTATAGCACAAAGCAGTTTTTTTTGTTTGTTTCTTTTTACATATTAAGAACACACACTAGCATTTTTTACCTTTATCATATATCTAGGGACAACTATAGACAGTCCTTCTTTCTTTGAAATTTGGTTTATGTACATAAAATAAGAAATTGTGCAAAAGAGTTCATGCTATAAGATTTTCCTAATGAAACAGGAATATAAACCACAGTTGAAGAACCTCTACCAAATAAGGCTTGACTCTGTCCAACAAAAGTTACCACCTGTGGGGAGCCTGTGATTTTAGCATATAACCCTAGTGTATAGATAAAATAGAGTTTTTGATTGTCCAAAATTTTAAAAAGCCTGAAAGTAGGCTAAAAAGTATGTGATCATTATTTACTGAAAGGATACTATTTATCCTTTATTAATTAGTTTTTAATATTGTTGGTATATCCATGACATATTGTGAGAATTACACAAAGGATTTGCTTCTGAAATATACATATAATATAAATATGTAAATCAATAGAAAAAGTATTAGGTATGAAATAAGTAATACTGATGTTCTTCACAATCCTCTGTTTTCCACGTTTTATGACTATTGCTTGATTTTCATTGGAAATACAACTTTTGCAAAGCTAGAAGCTGGAAATTTATGGACTAGAAAAACAAGCCACAAATTCATGAAGAAACTGGACTTGAACTATGGAAAATGAAGACAGTCTGAAGGCAAAAATCTATACTTCCAGGAGACCGTATTCTTTCCTCATAAGGTTTTCAGTGGGGTGACAAAGGCCTACACATGTACTTCAAACTAATCTACTTCCTCAAACTCTACTGATTAAAAATTATTCACTTCAAAAATGCCTCCATTATAGATACTTACAGGCTAGTGTTTAAGCAAACAACTGGCTATATTATTCAGTTGAAGCATAAAACTACCAATTGCAATAGTATTTCAGTAAACATGAAAGATGCTTATTGTATTTTCCTTACAAAAAAAACGCATGCAAAATATAATATTTATACAGGATAAATATAATACCAATGGGTATTTTATACGAAGAAGGATAAGAAGCTATTCATCCTGAGTGAAGTAGCCCAGACTCAGAAAGACAAGCATGGTATGTACTCACTCATAGGAGGATACTAGATGTAAAACAAAGATGACTAGACTGCTACACAACTCCAGGGAGGCTACCTAGAAAATAGGACCCTAAGAAAGACACAGGGATTGCCCATTGACAGAGAAATGGATGAGATCTACATGTACAACCTGGACATGAGTGGGGGTAATGAAGAACAAGGTTCAAGGGAAAGAGAGCTTAGGGGAGCATGAGATCCCGGCTGGATCAAGAACAGAGAGGGAGAACAAGGAATAAGAGACCATGATAAATGAAGACCACATGAGAATAAGAAGAAGCAAAGTGCTAGAGAGGTCCCCAGAAATCCAGAAAGATACCTACACTGTAGACTACTGGCAATGGTCGAGAGAAAGCTTGATCTGACCTAGTCTGGTGATCAGATGGCCAAACACCCTAACTGTCATGCTGGAACTCTCATCCAATGATGAGGGAGGCAGATGCAAAGATCCCCAGCCAGGCCCCAGGTGGAGCTCCAGGAGTCCAATTGGTGAGAAAGAGGAGGGACTGTATGAGTGAGAATTGTTGAGACCCAGGTTGGAAAAAGCATGGGACAAATAGCCAAACTAATGGAAACACATGAACTATGAGCCAATAGTTGAGGAGCCCCTAACTGGATCAGGCCCTCTGAATAAGTGAGACAGTTGATTAGCTTGAACTGTTTTGGAGGCACCCAGGCAGTGGGACTGGGGCCTGTCCTTAATCATGTGCTAGCTGTGTGGAACCTTGGGCAGGGACACTTTGCTCAGCCTGGGAGGAGAGCACTGGACCTGCCTGGACTGAATCTACCAGGCTGAGCTGAATCTCCAGGGGAGTCTTTTCCCTAGAGGAGATGGGAATGGGGGGTGTGCTGAGGGCAAGGCAGGGAGGGAGTACGGGAGGGGCAAGGACAGGGGAATCCATGGCTGATATGTAAAATTAAATTAAATTGCAAAATAAAAAAAAGAAACCATTCATCAGATATTGGAGTTATGTTAAGGACATATAAGAAACTAATAAAGTAAAAAAGGCAAAAAAGTAAAAAAACGAACAATGATTTGATTCAAACAGACTAATGATTTTGAAAGAGTTTTCTCCAAAAGATCCAGAATTTGCAGTTATGTAACAATATGTTCAACAACACTAAACATCAGGACAATGCATAACAAAACCACAAAGAAATATCACCTCTCCATAGTGAAAATATTTATCTGTGGGTGTTTGGATAGGTATGCCCATCTTGGGCTTGTGTTTGTGTGCTTCGCCTCCAGCAAGTGTTACTTTGGGCCTTGTCAGAGTATGTGTGGCCTTTTTGGAGGAAGTGTGTCACTGTGGGTGCAGATTTTGAGATCTCCTATGCTCAAGCTATGCCCAGTGTGGTAGATAGTTTATTTCCTATTGTATGCAGATCTAGATGTAGATCTCTCCTGTCCTCCTCCAACACCATGTCTGCCTGCATGCCATCTTATTCTACCATGAAGATAATGGACTAAATCTCTGAATCTGTGCCATCCTCAGTTCAATGTTTTCTTTTAAGAGTTGTCAAGGTCATGGTGTCCCTCCACAGCAATAGAAACCCCAACTAAGACATCATCCAAAAATATCATAGAGAAACTCAGAAATAGAGAAACTGTTGCTAGCTTTTGTGGGGTTGTGAATTAGAGTACAACTATTATGGGAATCAGAGTGACTGCTGGAGCAAAACATTAAATAGTAATGTGTGTCAAGTCTAGAAATTCTGACTGTCTGTCCTAAGGGAAGAATATTAGACTATGGAAGAAATAGCTGTACAATTATGTTTATGTCAGCAGTGATAATGCTTATTTAAAAGTAAAGCTGATATGTATATGACATGATGAAGAAATAAGAGCAAACTGATTTATCTCTATGATGGAATATTAAACATTAAAAAAACACTACTGCAATCAAATTGTCAAACTTATAGATCATTTTGTGAGAGAAAACTATGCACAGAAAGATAAACATGCTATTTGCTCATTCTCATGCCTATCTGAAAGTCAGCTAGAAGAAAAGAATTTGAATATTCCCAATGTGAAGAAATGGTGAAACTTGGATGTAATGAATACACTACTAAAGCTGATTTGCTTATTAAATGTATCAGTAGGTCACACTAAACCCTATAAGCATGTGCAATTTGTGATTATCAACTAAGATTTATGCTAAGACTTCAGGCAGCACTGCTTGGTTCACTAATGCTGAAGAATAAAAATGTAACTGTCATTTAAAATTATAAATATTGTCATTTATAAATGCATTTATTTGAAGAATGAAGATATTCAGAGCTTATAAGCCAGGGGGTAGGTCATGGTTCACCCTGTTTATATACAATAAACTCAGAAAGCGGAGTTTTAGCTGTATATGATTATAATCTAAACTTTTTTCCACAAATGATTTTATGATCATAAAAGAACAGAAAAAATAAGATAACTTAATATGGAGGATATGACCATCAGGAACTGATTAGGAAAATCACAAACACACACACACACACACACACACACACACACACACACACACACAAGAAAACCAACAACAGTGCATATCATATCATTTCAATTAAAGGTTATGTTTTTGTAAACTTTACAGGGCAAATTAACAGCAATCTTCTCTACAATATTTGGGTCTCATAACTTTCATCAAATGTCAGATATAAAGAGCTTAGAGCACGAATGACTCACTTTGGCTCACTGTTTCAGACACTTCAGATTATCATGATTTAGAGCAGGAATGTTTACAGATCATCATTAAAGAAAATGTTCCTGGCAACAGGAGCATGATTGAAATAGATCACCTTCTTAAATTCAATGTCAACAACAAAAGGAAGGAAGAGGAGGCTAGGGACATAAAACACATTTTTTGAAAGCTCGATCATATTAGGTTTTACCACTCCCCAGCCATATTTTTATTACTAACCCATCAAAATTTTAGTCCATTTTACCCTTTCTGAAAACACCCCAGATAAATTTCAATAAGTTCTTTAATAATTTCTAAACATCCCCTAATCAATCAAGTCAACAATGAATATTGACTATCACATATGTATTTTTTAGCTAAGAATATCTACCAAGTAAAACATAGAATGTACAAATTGTTTTGAAGATAGGAGAACAGTAAAAAAAAAATCTCTTTTACAACTGGGGACAGGTAATATTGTCATATATAGAAAAATACCCATCCAATGTATAAATGGATACGATGTAGGGCAATTTTCCAAAAAAATAAAGAAAAAATAATTTTCTAAACTACATTATTGATATTGGTGCTCACACTTGTCACCTTAACTATAATATAGTATAATGGGAGAGAGATATTTTTCCACGGAGGTCCAGAATACAAAGGAAGAAAGAGAGGGAAGGAAATTGCAGTTGAGATAGTAATTTGTCATAGTTTTCAAAGATTAGACTTTTGAAAATTTAAAGATTTCCCAAACGCTGTTCTACAGCATATAAATAAAACACATAGTTTGCATCATTTCTTCATTAGCACATTTAGAACATATTATTTCAATAAGAATTTACATAAAAATGATGATTGATTCCTTACAGCAGTTACTACTGCTTTGCATGAGGCATATGTCAGTATTACAAGGGTTGAAGTAAATCTAAAACACAAAGAAATTAAGATAAAATAATAAAAGTGAGAGCACTAGCGAATAAACCCTGACACCACCCCTGTTGTAAGAGTTAATAGTCTACTGTTTGCTTTTTTCCCCCATGTCTTTGGCTTGCAGGTAAGACCAGTATACATGTTAGCATTATGAAGTTTCAATTAAAGAAGAAAAGCCATATTTTGTTGGATCATACCCACAAACTAACCGATAAACCAAGCAAATGACACACCAACTAGTTAACCAACCTACTGAATGACCAATTGTTTAACTCTTCTGTCTACAAACTAATGATTGATAAAAATCTAAAAAAACAAACAAACAAACAAAAAAACCTGAAGAACTAGCCAACCCATCAAACAGCCTTCCACTCAAATGGAAATAAAAGCAATACAAAAATAAAGAAACAAAAAACCACAAAACAAAACAAACAAACAAACAAACAAAACAGAATTGTCTTTCACAGAAAGAATGAGAAGGGTCTGTGCTGTGGATAATTGATTGATAAATAAAATTCTGATTGGCCAGTAGCCAGGCAGGGAGGATAGGGTAAGCGGGACAAGGAGGAGAAGAATTCTGGGAAGTGGAAGGCTGAGGAAGAGAGACTTGATAGCCATTGCCATGAGAAGTTGTTAAGATACTGGTAAGTCACAAGCCACATGGCAATTTAGAGGATTAATAGAAATGGGTTAATTTAAGATATAAGAACAGCTAGTTACAAGCCTGCCATGGCCACACAGTTTATCAATAGTATGTCACTGTGTGTTTACTTGGTTGGGTATATGAGTGGCTGTGGGCCAGGCAGGACCAGAAAAACTCTAGCTACAGGCCTGAGACTGATTTTCATTATATTATTATTTTCTGTTTGCCTTTCACCTGACTCACAGGACTCAGCAATAATTTTCATTATATTTCCTCTCTATCTGAGAGTTAATGTTTAGCCATCTGATATTTCAAATTATCATATTCTTCAAAGTAGGATCAAAGAATTCTGTTTTCTCTAAGAATGAAAAAAGATGTAATTTATATTATTTGTTTTATTCATGACTGCATATTTAAGTTTTAGTTTTACTGAAAATAATATTTTGGAAAGGTTTTCCATTTTTTTTTACAAGAAATCCATGTGTTTATGCTCTCTTTAGGTTTTCTCAATGTTAAGTAAAAGTCATGGTGGAGTGCTGGGTGGTGGTGGCTCATGCCTTTAATCCCAACACTTGGGAGGCAGAGCCACGTGGATCTCTGTGAGTGCAAGGCCTGCCTGTCCCACCAACCAAGATCCAGGACAGGCACCAAAACTACACAGAGAAACTTTGTCTTGAAAAACAAACAAACAAAAAAATTCATGGTTGAATTTTTTTTTGTTCATAGACATATTTTAAAAAATTTAAACCTATCAATATTATGCAATATGCTTCATTATGAGATTTAATGCATAAATATTATTACAATGTATTTTAATTTCCCTTTTCCCCTGCCTTCTATATTCCCTATATCTAATCTTTGATGATCTCCTTCCTCTACCTAAGTAGTCTGTCTTCATTATTTTCATATATTACTTTTTCTTCTCACATTTCTTTGTTGTAATGTATTTTTGTTTTATCTTTTGATGTTTTTAAGAGTGTTGACTTTATGATTTTACTTCTATTATCACAATAATCACTGCAGAATCATACACTGTATAAGGGGTAAGCCAGTATACTTTAAACACAGAATTAACTCAATTACATACCACATCTGAGGACTTGGATGTAGGAACTTCAGATAAGCAACAACACGAAGAGTTCATCTTCTGGATTTGGGTTACCTCACTCAACAAACTCTTTCTAAGCCTATATATTTACCTGCAAATTTTGTGATTTCATTTTTTATATATAGCTACATAGTATTTATTTTCAATATCCACTAAGCCACTGAGGACAATTCAGTCATTTTCTTTTCCTGGCTATTGTGAATAGGGTGCAATGCTAGGAATGTATACAGGGACCATAAATGAGAATTGATGTGGGCTTGGGAAGGGAATGGCAGGATACGGGTGATAAAACGTGGAAAATAGAAAAAACATAGAAGATATTCAAAGTAGGGAAGAAGTAGGGAGGTCAATACAGAGGAGGGAGAATGATTGACAAATGACACCAGAATAATATTTTATGTTTACCTAACATTACATACAATGCATACAAGTATATACATACACTCATATATAATTATATGGTACATACATATATTAAAAGAAGTTGTATATGTAAGTCACTGACTCTGACATTCCTTCTACACAAGAACAATAGACAAAATACAAAAACAAAACACAAATAAATATTTGGAACAAGGAGTTTCCTATGAAATGATTTGTCAGGGTAGTTCAAGTAACTCCAAAAACAATATATACTATTCATGTATCCCTTGCTTGCTTCTCAGATGTTGCAGATGAAGCCTTAATACTGAAGAACATGTATATTATGGACACAAAACTGATAATGCAAGTTTTGTCAAAACATATTCTTAGAATGTGCCTGCTACAGAATACATGCTCCCAAGGCAATGTGGTTTTAATTATGTGTTGTATCACGTAATCCTCCCAGACTGATGAGGAAGATATTCGGACTATTCATTGCTTCTGAACAGAAATGAGATTATCACCTAAGATAGCTTCATTAAAGATGGGAACATGAGGTACACTCTTTTCACACTGGAAAGTATACATATTATAAAAACTATGAAGCCTCTATCTCCATCTCTAAGTCTGTTTGAAGTTTGAAAACCAGTGTTCCTGATGAATTATTTTATGATTGTTTTTCTATATATAATAGCGCTCATTATTTATTTGGTATTTGAGTGTTTGTAAATATGTACAAAAAATGTCATCACTTTTATACACACTAATTGTACTGGTGTAAAAATACACATTTAACTATTAGAAATCATCCAAATGATAATTAAAAATTTGCATTAATCACGTCTATATTTAAATTTTGACTATTATAGTCACCAGCTTGGTGAAACTTAACAATATCCACTATCCTGAAGTATTTGATTTTCAGTAAAATATGGAAATAAAGACCATCTCTGTTGGGTGTTTTTGTCATTGTTTTGTTTTTGTACAATTACACCCTTAGATGTTACCAAGTAAATATTTACTAAGTAAATCAGAGCATCCTGTTATTAGGATGCTTTCAGGCAGTGTATTAGTCAGGGTTCTCTAAAGGAACAGAAACCATAATTGTCTAAAAGTAGCTGTCTCCCCACAGAAAGGCCAAGATTCTGGGAGTTGTTCAAACTGTTCCAGCATTCCCAATCTTGTCCTGTGGTCAATAAAATTCTAAAGAGCTGCTGGTCTTCAATCTACACTGGAATTCTGAAGTAGTAATGTCTAATAGCAGCAAAGGAATGCCTTAGGCACAGAGTAGATGAACTTAACCATGAAAGTAACAAGAAGCAGGCAGAAAGTGAATGCTACCTCTTTCCATGTACTTCTACTGGGGCTGTCACTAGAAAGCAGGGTGCAGATGTGGGAAGCATGGTCTTTCCAATCTCAAATCATCCAGGTTTGGTGGAATCCCCCCCCCCCTTTAAAGATGTAATCAAGATAATCCCTCTAGGGTTGCTCAGCTGCTTGGGTTTTAGTTGATTTTAGAAGTAGGTTGACAAAAAGATTAGCCACAACAAGCAGTCAATATTCATTTTCATCATTATAGTGACATTGAACTTGCCATATATACTTACTTAAGATGTCAATATATGTTAATTCTATAACATATCACATGCTTAATGTGGTGGTATTGTGTTCCCCACAATATTGTGCACCTTAATAAATTTATCTGGGGTCAGAGAACAGACAGCCACTAGAACAAAGCCAAAAATGGTGGCTAGAAAATGAGTCAGAGCAAGCCATAGCAGAAGTTGGGTGGTGGTGGTGCATGCCTTTAATCCCAGCACTTGGGAGGAAGAGCTAGCCGGATCTCTGAGTTCAGGCCACTTTAAAAACATCTAGGCATGGTGACACACTCCTTTATTCCCAGAAATCCAGCCTTTAATCCCAGGGAGTGATAGCAGAAAGCAAAAATGTATATAAGGCCTGAGGACCAGGAACTAAGTTAGTTAAGCATTTGGCTGGTTTAGCATTCAGGCTTTGGAGCAGCACAGTTCAGTTCAGGTGAGAGTCATGTGGACTAGGACTCAGAAGCTTGCAGTCTGAGGAAACAAGACCAACTGAGGAACTGGCGAGGTGAGGAAACTGTGGCTTATTCTGAATCTCTGATCTTCCAGCAATCACCCCAATAACTGGCCTCAGGTTTGATTTTATTAATAAGACTCTTTAAGATTCTCTACAGCTTAATCATTTGATCTTTCATTAAATTTATACAGATACAAGTGTGCTTAAACAAATCCATACAAACTCATGTGTATCCCCTTAGACTGGCAATATACAAAGAAAATGCAAGCTATTGGGGAAGTCTTATTGATATTATTATTGTTAATGCTATTAAAAATAAATTTGAAAAATAGATGTTTCAGACTTACCTTTTAGGCCATAGATCTTTCTTAATGTTTTGAATGAAAATATCACATATGAACGAAGTAAATGACAACTTCGGGATTTAATTATTTTCTGCTGGGATCATAACAAGGCATCTTGTAAAACTGAGTATGCTTTTTAATTTTTTAACCATAAATGTTAGATGACAATGTAATTATTGTAGATAAATACACCATCTCATTTAGCTTAAATATGTGACTAATGAGGCAAATTCTTAGTTTTAATTGCATTAAAGGTCAAACAGCTTTGCTTTACTACATAGGAACAGATTATACTCTGCATACCAGCTAGTTTCATCCAAATGAATGAAAATAATCAAAAGAAATCACACCATACTGAAACAGACAATTCAGTTTCATTGTTCTATTGACAGTTACCTGTATCTGAAGTTCATAATCACATGTGAAATTTTTTCAACATATATTTTTTTCATGTAAATAGAAATAAGTAAAAGGCTTTAAACTACTTTTACTTGTAAAAATACGTACTTTCATCTTCAGTGTGGGTATTGTAGGAGCCAGAGTGGTCAAGGACACCCCATGAACATAGCCCACAGAATCAACTAAGCAGGACTCATAGGGGGCTCACAGAGACTAGCATAGCGTTCAGGGAGCCTGCATGTGTCTGGCCTGCATATATTATGGCTGAGTAGCTTGGTGTTCTTGTGGGTTTCTTAATAGTGGGAGTGGGGTATCTAGTACTCTTTTGCCCATTCTTTGCACCCCTTTCCTTCTACTAGTTTTCTTCATTTTGTTATTGTTGTATTTAGAATGCCTAGTTTCTTTGGAATCTTCTATCACCACTGGCTTTTACATTCCTTATCCCTCCTCTTGGGACTCCCTGAGTCCTGAGGGGATGGATTTGATGGAAGCATCTCATTTAGGGCTCTATATTCCAGGTCTCTAACTTTCTTTATATTTTCTTGCTGTGGTTTGCTCTATTTGTTCCCATCTTCTGCTAGAAGAAGCCACTCTGAAGATGGCTGTACAAGACACAGGATCTATACATATAGCAAAGTGTCATTAAGAGTAATTTTATTGGACTACATGGAACAGGAACAGTAGTATTTGGTTTTGTGTATGTGTACGTGTGTGGGCGTGTGTGTGTGTGTGTGTGTGTGTGTGTGTGTGTGTGTTACTTGCCTTCTTATTGATTTTCTCCAAGAACCAACTCTTGTATCATTGATTCTGTGTACATTTTTGTTGTTGTTTTTGTCTTAGCTTTTGTTGCTGGTTGTTTGTTTGATTTTGGTATGGTTGTATATTGATTTTAATCCCAAGTTTGGTTACTTCTTGCCATTTAATCTTTTTGAATATAATTTTTTTCTAATGCTGTCAGATATGTTGTTAATTTATTAGTACATGATCTCTTCTTTTTAAAATATACTTCCTATTGACACTTAGTTCCATGAACTTCTAAGAACTGACTTTATTGTATCACACAAGTTTGAGTATGTTGTGTTTTCATGTTCATTCAGTTCTCTTAAGTCTTTAATGTCTCTTAATTTTTCATTATGTTCTGAATTGTTCAATTTCCATGACTTTGTAATCCTTTGTTTCCATTCTTGATATTCAGTTTTAATCCATGGTGGTCAGATAGGCTGCAAAGAATTATTTCAATTTTCTCATATTGATTGAGTCTTACTTTTTGTCCTAGTATGTACTCAATTTTGGAGAGCTTTCCATGAGGTTCTGAGAAGAAGATTTAAATTTTGGTTTATGATCTCAGAGAGCTCAAGGATTTCTCCGTTTAGTTTTTTTTCTCCAATGACCTGCCTATTGGTGGTATTAGGGTATAAAGTCAGGCACTATAAGTGTGTGAGGGTCAATACATGATTTAAGCTATACTTGTATTTCTTTTGTGAACATTGGTGCCCATGGTTTTGATGCATAGATGTTAAGAATTGCTGTGTCTGCTTGGCTGAGTTTTTCTTAGATTACTACAATGTCTCTCTAATGTCCTCTGATTTGTCTTGGTTGGAAGTCTATTTTATTGGATATTAAATTGGCAACATTAGCTTGATCTCTAGGTCTATTTTTTTTATAGTTTTTGCATCCTTTAACATCAAAGTGATGTATATGCTTGATATTAAGTAGAAGATTGGATCTTGTTTTTATATCCATTTTGTTAGTCTGCTTTTTTATTGTGGAATTAAGGTCAATGATGCTGAGAGATATCAATGGACATTATTTGTTGATTCCTATTATTTTGTTGTTTCAGGGAGTATGTTTGTCTGTATGCATGTGTTTCTTCAGTTTTGATTTGCTACTCTTGTATTAATCTTCCATGTGTTTTCTTATATGTGGTTAACCTTTTCAGGTTGGCTGTTTTTAGTATCCTCTTAGCTCCTTCTGTAGGGCTAGATTTGTATATATACACTGCTCTAATTTGGTTTTATCATGGAATTATTCTTTCTATATCTATTGTGATTGCAAGTTTTGCTGGGTATGGTAGTCTAGATTGGCATCTGCCCTCCCACTATTAATTTAATATTATATTAAATAATTAAATATAACATGCTAACAATGTTTTTGTTGAATTTATTGCAAGATGTGGTGGCATGTGGCTTTACTCCTAGTACTCAGGAGGCAGATGCAGTCAAATCAACATAAGTTTGAAGCAAATTAGTTATATATGGTGAGCTCCAGCACAGCAAAGCCTACAGAGTAAGAAACTTTCCCACAAAAATAAAATTATATATATAAGAGTAAGAAACTTTCACATAAAAATAAAATTATATATATAAGAGTAAGAAACTTTCCCATAAAAATAAAATTTATATATATAATTAAAGAATTACAGCTTTTTGGTTCCTCAGTTTGAGCAAATGCAGTTATGTGTATGTTTGTGTGTATGTGGTATAGGTATATTTGTCTCTGTTTTGCCTCTGTGTATGTGTGTGTTATTTTTCCTGACATAGAGATTGAATAAGCTTTCGTTACAGCTACCCTGGCACAGATTTGTTTGTTTGTTTGTTGGTGGTGGTGGTGTTTTTTCTTTTTATTTTTTTCAGCAACTCTTTCCAAAATTCTCTATGCTACTCTAATTATAATCACAATAAGGCATATCTGAATTTGCAAACCTTAAGTTGTATCTTCTTTAAAAAACAAAATCTTTTCAAAAGTTCCTCATCCTTAAAATATTCTACAAGTTAATTTCCATTGTAATCAAGTATCAGTCATAACTCCCTTCCATGATTATCTTGGCTACATCATTTCTCATACACATTTTTATGTCAAAATATTTTCATATTTACAGAGAAGCAACAGTAACAATATACATAAACACACACACACACACACACACACATATATGTATATATGTATATCACATATTTGTCAGTACATACATTTAAATCCTTTTTGGTGTATTGCTTAAGCATATAAAAAGAATGTACATTTATATAGACACATCCACATATGATATTTTATATGCACATACTTGGCATTTAACATTGTAGCATGACTGTAAAGAAGTTTAAATCCTGTAAAGTTTACAACTTTAAATCAAGTGCAAGAGAGATCAGAACTACTTACAATTTTGATACTCCAAACATGACCATATTGTATAATCATAATTTCTGAAAACATAACTAGTGTCTTCACAAATCAATTTTGATAAAAAATGACATTTATCCTTATTGCCATTTATAAAAATTAATTTTGCCTTAAGATGAAAATTATTTGGAACACATGTGTATCTTTTAAGTGCACTTGATAGCTGGTCTTTACTTAATATTATTGTAAGACAGCTACTACATGCCCTTGTAATTTAAACCTTGACAACAAGTGCTGAGTTACTTTAAATATCATCCATTACTGAGAATGGATAGATAAAACAGTAATTTACATGATTATGTAAAGCACTGCATACAGAGTTGATTTTGAAAGCAACTGTTGATGAATTCTTCATTCAGGTTAGACAATATTAGGCAGCATAATTTTCCTCAGTGAACTCATTACAATAGATTAGATTCAACCTAGTGTTGAATATTAAGAAATGAGACAATTTGGCTTTTCATGCCTGATCATGTTCAAATATGAAAATGTGTTTACTTCCTTCTTGATGAGGTGCAATATAAATGTGTGAGATCAGAATAGAATAAGGAATTTGTTTATTGCCTCTTTAAATTGTAGTCAGAATTTTTCTTTCACAAAAATTAGAATCCATCAGGTTTAAATGAATCCCCAGTGGAACCTTGGCACTGGAGGAGATGGGAATGGAGGGGAGGGGATGGGGGGAAGGTGGGGGTGGGGTGGGAGGGGGAAGACAGAGGAACCCATGGCTGATGTGTAAAATTAAAACACAAATATAATAATAAAAAAAGAAAATATATTAAAAAAAATTAGAAACTTACTGTGCACTGATCTCTCACCAATGGATTGTGAAATATTATGAAATTATGCACTATCAATCTCACTTTCCGCCAAATTCTGTCTTTATATTTCTCTGTCTGTCTATCTGTCTGCCTTCCTGTATGTATGTACATTGTCTCTCTATATCTATCTATGTATCTATGTATCTATCATCTATCTACCTATCTGTCTATCTATCTAATCTATCACATATCTGTATATCTACCTCATACCTATCTGAGTGTGTGTGTGTGTGTGTGTGTGCTTCTGTGAGTATCTGCACATAAACAAGTCAAACACACTCATGGAGTTCAGAACACAACTTATGGGAGTATGTCCTTTCTGTCTACTATGTGGTTTCTGCTGACTGAACTCAGGGTGTCCACTTTAGTGATAAACATTTTCATCTATAGAATTATCTTGCTGAAACTCTTTCACAGATTTCTTTGCAAGTCCAACAACACTTTTATAATATATACAGAAGTATGCACACATTTAATGTTACACTAAAATCCTGGCTATTAGGCACAATTTAGCAAAATCTCTTGAGTTTAGAACTTTCAGTAGTCCATTAAATAAAAGCTAGTATGATTTGCATTAGTTTCTATGACTTTAGAAAATAAAAGTGTAAATATCATGAAAGAATTGTGTCAGAAACATAGACATCTTCATTTTATTTCACAATGTCAAAATTATTGCATATTAATAAATCCTGCTAGAGATGTTACACCATGCAATGACCTAAACATTTCAAGATGAAAACATGTTGACAGGGATTAATCACTGGGGAGGTTGTTGTTCTTCAGAAAAATCTACCATAGTGTTAAAGATAGAATTTCTTCTTTAGTCATAGATCTGTGGTTTACTTTTTATGTTTTGACCATATCTGGTTTTAGTATCAGAGTAATGGTGGATTTTTGGAATAAAATTGGTAGTGATCTTTGGATTTCTATTTTGTTAAAATATTGGTGAGAGTTCTTGGAAGTTTTGGTAGAATTTGTTAGTACATCCATCAGATCTTTTCCTTTTGGACATATTAAATTATTGCTTAAGTCTTGTTAAGTGTTCTGATTCTGTTAACATATTTTATCTCTTGATTTTAAACTAGCAGCTCACAATTGTGTAGTAATCAATGCAGTTCTTCCTGTTTTTCAACTTTTGACTGGACATTTTCAAAATATTCCCCAATAATATTCTAGAATCCATTGGACACTGTTAATGGCTTATTTTGTTTTACCTCTAATTTAGTGACTTTGTGCCTTCTATTGTTTTCTTTTTTTGTAATGTGTCCAGGGGTTTGTTAATGGCACTTATTTTTTCAAAGAACTAACTCTTTGATTAATTCGAAACATTGTGTTTTTAATCTTCATTTAACTAATTCATATTCTAAACATTATTCCCTTCATCTATTACTTTTGTGTTTTGATTCTTCTTCTTTGGTTTGTTTGTTTTAAACTTTGGTGTGTGTCAGTAGATTATTATATGTTTCTTTTTAATTTTTTTAATGTAATTATAACAGGCCTCCAGACATTAGTGGTACCCAGAGCTAAGCACAATTGATTCTATGATAGAAATACCATTCAGGCCATAAAACTGAAAATATTTGGATTATTTATTTTCAACAAATTTAGCCAATTTGCATCTCAGTATTGGTAAAATGAAGTTTTCATATTCCACATAATTGTGATAAGTATTTACTAACTCTTATTGGTTGATTTTCATGGCTGGGACATTGCAGGTATTTTTTGCTGTTGTTTCTCCTGTTAGTATTAGCCATTTGCTATTTACTTTTTGCTATTTCACATACTGTGTTGAACATTATCACATTGGTTTTATTTATTTACTTTTAAGTATCTGTCTTCTGTATTCTTTTTGCTCCATTCTGAAGGTTCTAACCATTACATGTCTGTAAAGGTTAATTGTAGGTACTAATTTTTCCAGACTGAAGAATATCTTGAAGGCTTGTGAAACTTGATTACGAGTACAATTTTGAGGCTGTTCCTGGAGTCTAACAGATGAAGCTGAATGCAACAGGAGAGAGAGGATCTGTTCTCAAGTGGGCACTTAACATTCAATCATCACAGCCCCTGAGAAAGCCAATAGCTTAAGGAAAATTTTCACTATAGTGGTGTCTTAGGCAGCCTATCTTGGCCTTTAAATATGAAACTATAGCTAGCCACATCAGCATTCTGGATTCTTAGGCTTTTTGGCTGAAAATATTGACTTCCCAAATAGCTCTGAGAGGTTCAGTGTGTGACTGAGTCCTGGAAATCTTATTGAACATGGCCTGCCAAGAGAGTTCTCAACTACAGTAATTCCCTGAACCAAAACCATAATCAGTCTCCTCTGGTACAGCTGTACCTATCTGTCTATTTATGCTGTTTGTTCTGAATCTGGAGAAATAGTGTGTCTCACTGTCTGGTGACTTAGATTTCATATTGTTAACTGGAGCCTAATACTCCTTCATGGTTCTTTTACAGTTAAAAAAAAAATGTCCAGAGTGACAAAGAGAAAATTTAAATCATAAAATTAATGATTCACCATTTCTAACATATATGCCAAACTATGATTGCTCATGGCTATGTGGGAGTTAGAGTTGTTCACTCTTTTGGTCTTCATAAGAAACCTAACATGAAGATGAGTGCACAAGTCCCTTTAGGGATATTTTTTGTTAGTGGTTCTCACATAAGTTCTATAAATAACACTCTGTGTTTTACATATAAATATATAAAATTTTGACATAAAAACAAGATTATATATGTGATGTGGGCTGATATACCTTCTCTAAGCACCTTCTTTTGTATAAGCATCTACAAATCTGCATACCATGCAAGCATGAGCAAACATGAATGCAGACTTTACAATGCACTTCTATCAACAAGACTTTCAAAAGGATGTAGTCATTCACAGCAACTTCCATATTTTTTTTGTAGAAATCATTAGCATTCCAAATTTCTGTAAAAAATTAAATTTTATGTTAATCTTCTTAATAAGAGTTTCATATTCTAATAACATGTTTGTTGCCATAGAATACAACAATACAATCCTTTTTGAAAATGAAATGTCTCTACTTGATATTTGTACATTTCTTAGAAGTGTGATGCTTTGGTGTTGCATCATTTAAACCTATTGATTTTCCTAATGTTTTCCTGTCATCCCCCATCTCAGTTTCTTAACTATCCTTTACTCCATTATGGCTTTCTTTCTCACAGTGATTGCTATGTCCATTTATAAAGATACAGAGATATGTTCTCTTCTCAGCAAGGCTCATGTTTTGTCAGCATTGAGTGTTTTACTAACCTAAGTGTTTCAGGGAAAATTCATTAATAATTTCTTTTAAATGTTGGACTAAATGATGATAAGTGATTTAGACAAATAAATATTATATTGAATACAAAATTAAAGGTAAAAGCAGGACAAAGCACAGTGAAAAAGGAACAGAAAATAAATGGCTTAATCATTCTTGCTCTTAATATGTTACTAATTGGCTTTCCTCAAATTAAAGCAGCTACAGCATTCAGAAGTACAGGGTAATATATCTACCTAGAAAATAATAATAATTATTTATTGGCATTTACTAATCCCTCCTGTTTCATGTATATCATTCATTGGCTTGTAGGTATTTGTCATTATTGGATACAATGTCAGTGTCATGCTTGAAATCTCAAACATAAGGCATTGATAGTCTTACTCATTTGTGAGTGGATTTCAACCATACTCAGCTCTTAAGTAAATATACTGGCTCATGAGTAGGAAACAAAAGTTTGAACGTTAAAATTGTTGTGAAACTCTTATTAATCAGAAAAAATCTTTTACTCTTTGATTTTCAACACTGTAGGAGATAAATCAACTTGCAAATATTTTTAAAAATGGAAACAATTGAAGTTATTATTTTCTCCAAGTACTCAACCCTCTGCCTTGAAGTCTAAGGGTATCATTAGAGGCATGGTAGGAAAGGGGAAAAGCCATAATCATGCCTTCTGAATGAAGTATGCTCATATTTTGTGAAGGATTTGAGAAGTTTAAAGTATGTACAGAATAATAAAATGTATGTTGAGAGCATTACAAGGACATATCTTCATAAAACGCTCGTCTTGAAGACAATAATAAGGTCACCCTCTATACCATAAACATCCTGGTCGAAGGTCACTTAAAACACACACACACACACACACACACACACACACACACACACACACACACACAATCAGGAAGGGAAATGGTTATGTCTCCAGGCTTTAGAACAGTGCATGACAAAGAATAATATGGCTAACATGCTCTAAAAGTTTCAGATACAAGCAACAGCTCCAAAAAGGAAAATTAATTGAACTGATATTAGGAATATCTACAGCTAATGTAGTCACAGAATTTTAAGGGTAAATGCATTAAATAGTGTGTTGGGGTAATATGTATATTCATAAGCATTTCTCAATATATGAACCTTTGAAAAAAATGACAAAATATAAATTTTAATTAGAAAATGGGGTTAAAAATATATACACTGAACTCTCCTTTTGTCTATATTTAATTTTTAGAAGTAGGTGCAATTATTTACAATCATATTTACTTAGAATTTGTAATAGAGGATACGACATACATTTTGCTTACAATTGTGCACATATGAAACAAACTATGTATTTATTCTTTCTATGTTGTATTCTTGTGAGAAATATGTATTGCTAAATTGGACCTGTCTCCACAATGCTTTATGTAAGAGATTCAGGAAGCATGAAACAGACAAAAATTTGTGGAATATTTTCTCACCAGAAAGATAACAACTGCTTATTCATGTTGAGATGTTTGTAAAATGACTTTAAATTTTTTTAATTTTAATTTTTTTTTTTTACATATCAACCACAGATCCCCTTCTCATCCCTCCTCCATCTGCCTCCCCAATTTCTTTCCCCACCCCATTCTTCTCCAACAGGAGACAGCTCAGCCTGGTACATTCAACCAAGCCTCCCTCTGCTTTATCAGGGGTGAGCAAGGTGTCTGAACATAGGTAATGGGATCCAGAAAGTCAGCTCATGCACCAGGGATAGATGCTGATCACACAGCCAGGGGCCCCTCAAACAGACCCAGCTACTCAACTGTCTCCCTTATGCAGAGGGTCTCGTCAAGTCCCAAGCAGGTTCCGCAGCTGTTGGTTTAAAGTTTGTGAGTTTCTTTGAGCTTGGTTCAGTTTTTTTCTGCAGTTTTGCCCATCATGATCTTGACTCTCCTTGCTCACAGAATCCCTATTTCCCCTCTTCCACTGGACTCTCAGAGCTCAGCCTGGTGTTTGGTTGTGGATCTCTGGATCTGTTTCCATCATTTACTGGATGAAGGCTCTATGATAACAGTTAGGGTCTTCACCAACATCCTACAGTACAACAAGAAGTGCAGGAGTAACATGATTGAGAAGAGAGTTTCAAAATAATTAGCAGTCACTTTCTGGTGGCATTTTAATACAAATTTCTGTAAAACATACTATTTAATATTTTATAATTGGGTTTTCAATACATATTATTTTTTTAGTATTCAAAAGTATTTCGGATTATATTCTTCTCAAACATGTTCTTCCAGGTCCTTTCCCAATCCTTACCCACCCAACTTTTAAGTTCTATCTCAAAAAATAAATACACAATGTAACAGAAAATAAAACCAAACAAAGAAAACAATATAAAGCACCACCAAAAACAAATAAACAAACAACAATAACTACCAAATTGTAAAAACCCAGAAATCTGTACATTATAAGCTGGTCAAGTATTCCTGAATAGGAAGCCTGCCTTGGGTGGTTGATAGTCCCAGTATCACTGTATTGGAAAACCCAGTTTCCCTCTTGCAGCAGGTATAAATGACAGTTCAATTGTTAATCTTTACTATAGTAACTAGGATTTCATTCATTCATTATTCAAAAACATAACAAAATAAAATAAATAAAACAAAAACTACCATATTGAAGTTCAAAGGACAAATGAACAGAAGGAAAAGAGCACAAGAGAAGGCAAAAAGAATCAGAGACCCACTTGTGTGTATACACTCAGTTTGCACCCTCAGGAACCCCATAAAATACACTAAACTGGAAGCCATGATGTACACTCAGAGGACTGGATACAGATCATGCTTCTTCACTCTCGGTCAGTTCTTACTACCTTTGCTTGTGTTGATTTTGAGGACCTCGATTTCTTGGTGTCCTCCATCTCCTCTGCCTCTCACACTCTTTCTGTCACTCCTCCTCCAGGGTTCCCTGAGCTCTGGGGGAAAGGATTTAATGGAGACATCCCATTTACGACTGAGTGTTCCAAGGTGTCTCGCTCTCTGTGTGCAATATGTGGCTGTGAGTCTCCATTTTTGCTCTCCACTGCTGCAGGAGGAAGCCACTCTGACGGTAACTGGGAAAGGCACAAATCTACGAGTGTAGCAGAATATCATTATGAGTAATTGCTATGTATTATTTTTTCTTTTTTCAGACCAATATTATTTGGTTTTACTTTAGGAGTCTGGGTTATCGTGTCTTAGGTTCTTTGTCACCCAAGCAGTGTCAGATATGGGTTCCAGCTTGTGCAGTGGGCCTTATGCCAAACCAGTTGTTGGTTATTCACTCCCCACAGCCTTTTGCCTAATTGTTATACCTTGCAGACAGCTAACGTGTTTGTGAATGGCTTTGTGTTTACATTTCTCTTTTTAGAGTAGGCAGAAACATTTCTCTGTACCAAAGATGGTGCACTATAGGGCCAAAGGCTCTATGTAGGCACCAGTTTGACATCTTCATCTTCAATGAGTAATGTAGATGTTTTCAACAGTTGAGACCTTGCAGTCAGTTTTTGGAGATCAATACATAATTTTAGCAACAACCTAGGTTGTTTGGAGATTTATATGGGGACCTATTGGCCAACCATTCAGTTGGATGTAATCCAATCTGGGTAAAAGGTCTATTGGGACTTTGTATCATCCATTATTTGGTAATTTCATTTATATCACTTTCATGTGTGTGTGTGTGTGTGTGTGTGTGTGTGTGTGTGTGTGTGTGTGTGTGTGTGTGTATCAATTTTAGGAACTTTCTATTGTATTAGGTTTCAATACTAATACCCCAGTTGCCCATTTCAATTTATGTTCCTAGTAGTTGAATCCAATTTCTGATAAAATTTTCCAAAAAGCTTAATTTAATTATTCCTATGAAAAGTTCTAAATTATGGATTTCAATATAAGGAATATTAATGTCTTAATATTCTGTTTTAAACATATTCTCAAATGAATCATACGTCATCTAAGATTTTATTTCAAGAAGTTTTATTAACTCTCCAGTTATAAATGCCATGTATTAAATGATCCATCACAACAAAATTGAAGTTAAGGCATGTCAAGAGATTAATAACAAATTGGAAGAATCGTATGCCTTTTGACAATATGGCTTTAAAAGAAAAGACATCTCCATGAAGTGGGAGAAAACATCAACTGCTGTCCATGTGTCAGTACAAAAATTGCCGTGGTAGTGGATGGTAATTATTGAGATGTGAAAAAAAAATCAATCATATTGCACCAATTCCAACTGGGGATATGTCAGGCTTTATACATTCACTCATTTCAACCAAATGAATTGTTTTCTCTTTTATACCTCAAGTAACCTCAAAGTTTCTATTTCAGTTGATCTGGGAATATCATATGGACAATACAACAGCAAAGCAATCTTATAAATATAAAAGTAAAGATTGGAGAAAATACAGAAAAACTTGCCTTGATATGAAGCACAAATATACCTACAGACACCCACATAAAGTTATATATAATGCTTATATACATTCATGTTCATGTGTAATAAATATACTTTAAGATACAATATATGATGTTATGAATATTACAACTTATGTTTGTGTTAGATTTGACCTGCCATGTCTATTTAATCAATTAAATGTAATTTTGTACTTTTTCTAGTAAATCTGAAAGCCAAGAAGTAACTATCAGAAATTCAATGTACCATGTACATACATCTTAATTATTAGAGGTAAAGTATTTATTGATATTTCCACACCTTCTTTGGGTTTGCTTTTACTAGTAATCTATGTAAATAAAAACAATGTAAGCTAAAATAAAAATTTAGATAACTATTGGTCTGTGATATATACAGTGTCACTTATATGCACAAATATATTATATAAAATATTTAAATAAGAAAAATATAGTTATCAGTATAATTATATAGTTATTATACATATATACACATATATTCACATAAATGATAACAACTGTTATATAGGTGATTATGGTAACCATTATAAAATCTTTATATTAAAGAATAAATTCTGCTAAATATTTAAACTATTCAGATGTGGCAGCAGAATATATGATTTTCATTATAAAAAAGTCCTATTACTAATAATCCACTCATAAATAATCACCAATGAATAGTAATAGCACAATGTTACTTGCAGTTTAAATAGTCTCATTATTTAGTTAGCTACATAATACATTGTTGTATGAGGTAGACCCATTAGAAAGAGGGAAAGAAGAGGTTTCTAAGTGTATCCATATCTAAAATACAACACTGCTCAGCACTTCTGTATCAGATGTGAAGATGAACCATATATGTCCACATAGGACATATTGTGTTACTATGCCTGGTATAAGTCAATTAGCTTAATCACTTAGATTTATATTTAGACACAGATGAAGTCTTAAAGTAACACTTAATTTTAAAAGTAATAATGTTCAATGAATTAAGTCAAATTTTAGAACAATCTAAACATAGGAGATATGATAATGATGAATAAATTACATTTATAGAATTTTAGTCATTTTTCTGTATTCATTAAACTGGTTCCAATTTCAGACGTGACAGGCAATTAAACATGCTCTGTGTGTGTGTGTGTGTGTGTGTGTGTGTGTGTGTGTGTGTTTAGAGCCTAAAAGGAAATTTTCAATACATAACTTTTAAAACTACATACAATGTTGCTACACTTAAAAGTACTCATTAATGAAGATATGTAAAATTTATGAAAAATTTTGATCATTAAAGGAGAAAAGTAATTGAGATTTTCAATACAGATGACAAGTTGTTTTAATCTTTGAGCAACATTTGTATTCTATATATCTTCTAAATTAGAGAGGAGAGACAAAGAAAAATAGAGTGATATTTACAAACCCTTAGAAAGGTCATGTTTACTGAGGTCTATTTGTCAAATATTTATGATTTATTGCAATAATATACAATATGCTTTAACAATTTCAAACTTCAAAGCTTCTTGATGCTATGGTAACATGTAGAGGTCATATTAGTTGCTCAGCATCATAAGACAAAATACCTGAGAGGTAGGATTGGATCTCACTTATGTTCACATTTTTAATTACTATGTAACATACAGCTCTGAGCTAATCCAGTCATACTAACATGAATTGTCACTGTAGCAAATGCCCTCTGTAAAGACTTACATACTATAAATGTGTCATTGTATTAGTTTATTAGAATTCTTTGTTCTTAGTCATATTCATGGATACTACTCCATCCTTATTGCATATGTTTATATTGGAAAATGAAGCATATACATATCAAGTATAAAACAGCTCCTACTCATTGAACTATTCCACTCATCAAGAATTCAGAATTAACAACAGACTTGCTAAAGTATACAGGGAAAAGACCACAGTGCTTCCACCTTACATGAAGAACTACAGGCAAATAAGAAATGCTGTTAGTGGGAAAATAGTTTTCCCCAGGATAGACCTTATCTTTGCCATCAAATATCTAATGGACAGCTCTGAAAGCCTACATACAAGAAATATAAAAACTAAGCATTTTTAATTTGTGTGTGTGTGTGTGTGTGTGTGTGTGTGTGAGTGTGTGAGGTGTGAGATAGATAGATAGATAGATAGATAGAGAGAGAGAGAGAGAGAGAGAGAGAGAGTTTGTGTCCTCATGCATGCAACAATACTTAACGATGATAAAAGAGACCATTAATTTGAAAGAGCAAGATGGAGTATATGAGAGAGTTTGCAGGAAGAAAGGGGAATAGGGGAATGATCTAATATTATAATCTCAAAAATAAAAGAAATTAAAAACAAGAATCCAGAATGTATCAGAACACCTTTAGTTGGCCAACCACATACCAATGTGGAAGCTTGAGTTTGATAGATCTGATTCCCTGCCCCCTGAGGATGATCAGTGAAATTATTTTAGCATTACAGAACTTAAGGCTTCATCTATATGATTGCTGCCAATGCCTGTCTCCTGACCTCACACCCTCACATTCTGGTGCTGATTAGAGGCACCCTAGAACAAAAATGTTGACTTCTTCAAAATTATAAAGTGAATATTTCTTTATAAAATATTATAAGCATAGAGATATACATGTAGAAGGATTTTGTCAGTGACATCCCCTTAAACATAATATATCCTCATAAAAAGTGGCATGCCATCACCTAGTCTGTCAGTAAGAAACAAATCTGCACTCCCCTTTCCACCTGACTCAGGAAGGAGAAATCATGCAAAGTTACAAATACCAGTAAGTGTGCAAATATAACATAAAATATTGCACATATCTTAGGGCCTATTCACCAAAATCATTAAGGACATTTAAAGTAAAACTATAAAATCTTGTACCTTTGTTTCAACCAAACTGAAGAATTTAATAGATTGTAATCCTAGAAATTGATTATTAGAATTCACTCTTTCACATTTTCAGAAAAAAAGTGTCATAACTCTTAACCTGTACTAAGAGTCATTGATATAAAAATTATCAGATCTTTCTAATCATTTCTCCCTGTCTCAAGCAGAAACCACCCATTACAGACATGCTTTCCTGCCAAAGTCCTTGTCCTCTGTTGATTTTCCCAGGGGTAGAGCATAGGGAATAATGATAAAACCTACTTTTGATAGTATTGGTCTTAGTTAAGTTTACATGTGTTGTGAAATGACAACGTGACCATGGTAGCTCTCATAAATAAAAACATTAATTTAGGGTTGCTTGCTTACACTTTGAGAGTTTCAGTCTGTTGTCATCATGCTGAAAAGCACAGCTGGATCATGCAGGCAGACATGGTGCTGGAGCTCAGAGTCCTACATCTTGCAAGTAGCAGGAAGTCAACTGTCACACTAAGGGATGCTTGTTCAAAAGAGACCCCAAAACCTCCCCCCACATGACACAATTTCTCCAACTCCACACAGTATTAGAAACAGAAACTCTATTGGGAGGGTATATTTCACTTTTATTATTTAATTGATCAGTTTTTTGGTGATCAGTTTACACACAACTGATCTGCAGAGCTTCACAATATTCAGTCTGTGCATGCAATTGATTTTTTGCAAAAACATCTAATGTATTGAGCAAGATGACTTGGAGAATAGAAAGGATTCCTTATTAATTTGAACATATTCATGATGATGTTACTTCAATGACTTTTGTGAGTTTCACCTTTAGCTATGTTACTAACAACAAAGTGATCATAACTGCTTCAGACTTAATACCTGACAATAATCATTTCGATTCATTACAATTTCAAAAACTCTTCATTGTATGAAGAATGTGAATATATTGACTATTGAATCATCACTGATAAAAAATTTGAAGCAGCACAATATGTATGCTATATTAAATATATACACAAAAAAGAAAAGAAAACTTCACATTTAGATGCCTAAATTTTTAAAAGGAAATCCGTAAAGATACATAAAAATATGGAATTCAGGGCACCTAAAAAACTTGTGTTTGTGTTGTGTTCTTGCATTTAATGCTTAATATATTATTAAACAGAGCTCCAGGCAAAAGTTCTGTTCCAAAGTTTGGAAAGACCATTTCATGAACCAAAAATACCCAGTGCATAATTGAACTCTGTGTACCCATATGCTCAATCACAAGTTGAGACAGCATTTCAAACTGTGATATTTCATTCTCAACTGTGTGATAAAGACAGCTTGTAAGTGACATACAGAAAATTGTTTTATCCTGCATAATACTGAAAACCTAAAGTGTGCTATTCAGTCCATTATTCTGAGACCTTCGGTTTGGTCTCAATGATAGTTTTATTACTGTAATAATAGAAAAGTGAACAGGCTAAAGCTGAATGCATTTTGTATTGTGTGTGGAATTCACTTACTATAACTTGGTAAAATTTAAAAATAATTAAAACACATATAATTACTTTAATTTTTATTTCAAACACATAAAAATAAAATCAGGGGTATCCAGAAATTGAGGACATTGCAAGTAGTCGGAAGCTAGTTTCTGTTTTTAAGGAAACTCAAATTAGGACCAGCTATCACCCAACAGAGGTGAAGGTTCATTTTTTAATAATGTGTTAGGACATAGAAGTTTCAACTTGTCAAGGCAAAATGAACTCCATGACATCTTCGGAAGCTCTTTGTCTCATTATGTTTTGTTGGGGCATCTTTTAAACTTACAGGTCCATTGTTATATACATTATCTTCTAGTTTGGGGTTTTTATGAGATTCCTGTGTGTACCAGTGTATGCATCTCTCTCTCAGCTCTTGGTTCTGTTTCTTCTTTTTGTTTTTTGTCCTATTCAGGTTTCTTTAGTTTTTGTTTGTTTGTTTCCTTGTTTTTTGTTTTAGTTTGTCTAGTTTTATTTTGTTATTTTTCTTTAAATGTCTGTTCCCCGCCCTCTTTGGAGAGACAGTGAGGGTGAGGATTTGGAAGGGAGAGGAGATAGAGAGTATCTCAGAGAAGCTGGGGCAGGGAAACTATAATTTGAATATATTCTATAAAAATATACTTTAAATAAAAGAAAAATAGATGAGAGAGGGGGAAAGAGAGGCACACACACACAGAAAGAGAGACAGAGAGAGAGAGAGACAGAGAGAGAGAGACAGAGAGAGAGAGAGAGAGACAGAGAGAGAGAATCAATAATACACAACTGGGCTAAAATAATCTCTCACCATGTTTCACTGCATTCAAAATGTTATGATTGTTACTTGCCAGCTGTCTTTAACCAGTGTTCTGTTAAGATACATTAATATATACAATGAGCTATACTACATTCAGGAGACTACTCATCTGGCACAATTTGCAGGGAGTGGGAGGATTTCTCAAATTGTGAGCAACATTTCAATGTATTTAATTTTTAAAAGAAACCCCAGGTCTGACAAGATAGTTTAGTGGTTAAGAGTGCCTACTGCTCTTCTGGATGACCTAAAATCCTTTCCCAGGACCATGTTGGGCACTTCAAGCAATCCTGTAACTCCAGCTCCAGGGAATCTGATGTTCTTTTTTGTCTCCAGCAGGCACTTAAACATACCCACACACAGAAAAATAAATATATACTTCATTAAAATAATAAAGAATAAATCTTTTTTTAAAATATACCTTTTCATTTTAATCTTCACATAATCATCTGTTAAAAATATCATCACTTTTCCTGAGGTTGGCCAAAGGATCACTGATTTACCAATGCTTGTCACACTGGATGAATATTGCAGCATGTATTGAGAGGTAATACAATTTCCTTTAAGAAGCAAAGTTCTTAACTCTTCGAACTGTATTGCATTTCAACTGAATGGCTCAGAAATGAAAAGCAGTTATAGATAGATACATGATAGATAGATAAGATGGACAGATGGAGGGAGGAATATGATAGATGATATGAAAATTGTTGCTCTTTTGGCTTAAATTTATATTCAAGGTTATTTTACATAGAGTTAAACCATATTGTGTATTTCCATAAGTACTAGAAAAATAATTGAAATGTAGGAAGTAAAATATATTATTATAATGTTCAAATGTATATTTTAAACTAACTTAATCATGTAAACATTCCTGTTGTCTTTGGACAGGTACAATATTAAAGTATATGTAAAAACTTTTATTCACTTCATTTGTAGTTATATTCATTTAGTGTGTATTATTATATTGATCTGAGACATAATAAATACACAGATGTAAAAAAATGAAAATAGAAAGGAGGAAGGAGTAAAAGACATATCAAAAACTTGATACACAGCTAGGCGGTGCTGGCGCATGCCTTTAATCACAGCACTCAGGAGGCAGAGCCAGGTGGATCTCTGTGAGTTCCAGGACAGCCTGGGCTACCAAGTGAGTTCCAGGAAATGCTCAAAGCTACAAAGAAAACCCTGTCTCAAACAAACAAACAAAAAAACAAAACAAAAAACTTGATACAATAAAATCAATGTAAACAAGAAATTAACACGTGCCCCTTTTTTCCTTTATTGTATTTAATGGGTTGTAAATATTTTTCATATAAAATATTTTTATCATATTATTTTACCTTCCTGAACTTCCACTAGAGACTGCTCACCTATACATCCCCAGCATATGATCTTTGCACTGGATATACCAGGGAATAGG
Source organism: Onychomys torridus (assembly GCF_903995425.1). Lineage (NCBI taxonomy): Eukaryota > Metazoa > Chordata > Mammalia > Rodentia > Cricetidae > Onychomys > Onychomys torridus. Next base: position 61,168,359 of record NC_050456.1, on the reverse strand, counting down.
TGGCATTAAAATTAGGGAATTACCAATCTTGGTCTCAACAATTCATACTCTTACAGTTCCTCCTTTTTCTCCACAAATAGCCAAACTAATGGAAACACATGAATTATGCACCAAAAGCTGTGGAGCCCCCAGTTGGATCAGGCCCTCTGGATAAGTGAGACAATTGAATATCTTGAACTGTTTTGGAGGCACCCAGGCTGTGGGACCTGGACCTGTCCTTAATGCATGAGCTGGCTGTTTGGAACCTTGGGCTTACACAGGGACACTTCGCTCAGCATGGCAGGAGGGACTGGACCTGTGTGTACTGAATCCACCAGATTTAATGGAATCCCCAGGGGAGTCTTGTTTCTGGAGGAGATGGGAATGGATGGGAGGTGTGGGTGGGGGCCGGAGAGGGGAGCACAGGGGAACCCATGGCTGATGTGTAAAATTAAAACACAAATATAATAATAAAAAATCAGGGAATTAATTTTTTACTGTTCTGACAGCAATCTGGGTCCTCACCACCTAGGCTTGCTGAAGATAGCCACAACAACAGGCTCTGGACAGGTCAACACCATTATGATGAACAAAAATATTGTGGAGAAATGGGAGGGAAAGGGAAGCAGACTGGTTCATGTGCTGTGGAAAGAGGTGGAATTGAAGGAACAGAGGCAAGGTATAACAGGCTGATATGGCTTGCCTGCTTGCCACTTGGGCCCATGGTGATGTCAGGCCTGGGCTGCTGCCAAAGGCCATGTCTTGGTCTATGATCCTACCGCAGTCAGGGTCTGTGTTGACATTGTGGTCCATGTTGACACCTAAGACTGCACTAATGCTCAGAGTCTGGGCCATGAACTGTGGTCATGTTCATGACCAATGTCACTGCCACCTCAAGAGCCATGCATATCTGAGCAGCCTCCTCTGCCACCTGGTACTATCGTGACATCCAGGCCTGAGCTGCAACTGAGGGCCTTGTCTGAATCCATGACCATACTGCATCTGAGGTACATTTCTCCTGTTACCACCAAAGTCTGTGCTGAGGAACAGGTCTGGCCTGCTAACTGAGGTGTCTTAGAGCCAAGTTGCAGCTGTGCCATACTGATCTGAGTGTTCTGTTCTGCCATCTGAGGCCATGGTGACAATTAAGCTTACAGGCATATCAGGTCCACGGTCTTATAGCAGCCAGTGTCTGAGTTGATGTCCATGACTGTTCCTACTGAGGGTCATGTAAATGTCCAAAGTCTGGTCAGCTACTTGAGACCTTGTTGCTCTCTGAAGGCCATGCTTATTTGGGTGGTATGTGCTGCTAGCAGACCATGGTGATGATATTCATAGACAGACTGCTGCTGGGGATAATATTTGGTTCCTGGTTCTGCTGCAGCTAGTTACTCTGGAATAATCCTTCTGTACACTGTGTGAATATAAGTCCATATGGTTGGTTTAATAAACAAGCTGGCTGGACAATAGCTGAAGAGAATAAAGTTAGGTGGGAAAGCTAAATTGAGAATGATGGGATGAGGAAAGCTGGAGTCCAGGGAGATGCCAGACAGCCTCTGAGGAACCAGGACATGCAGAAAACAAGGTAACAATCAAGGAGCCACATGGCAAGGCATAAATGAGAAATATGGGTTAATTTAATTGTAAGAGTTAAGTAGTAACAAGCCTGAGCTATTTACAATTTATTTATTGTCCATGTTAAGTCTCTGAGTCGGTAATTTGTGAAGCAGTAGAGGTTATTTGGGAAAAGACAGTCGAGACGAGAAAAATATACCTACAACTATTGTTTATGTTCATCTCTATGGCCCATGTTACTACAGGAGGGTATAGATACCAAGCATGATAAAATCCAAAGGCAGTGCTGAGGTAGCATTGTCCTTTACTGGGTCTGGGAGAGCTGGTCCACCCCTTGCTGGCTACTGCATTAGAAGAGCTGGCCCTCTCCTCATGGGAGAGTTGGCTCCACTAGTCAGTTACCACCCAGATCCACATCAAGGGCTTTGAATTGGACTGCATAAACATCTACCCCATCTATGACATGCCATAGTGCATGAAGGGACACACACTAGGGAACCATAGCCACAGGATCTCCATGACTTGGGGCAACAGCAGGATATTGGTGAGGGTCCAGTATTAATGGAGTACCAGAAGCCAGAGGTCTTGAACCAGACTGACAACTCATTGCAATCAACATTTCCAACTACAGCCGAGTGGAAAATAGTGGATACTGCATGAGACTCTGCAGCTCCCAGTGCCACTAAGACTAATGAAGAGGTGTTGGAGAGGCTGGAAAGATGGAAGAGTGAAGTGGGTTTGTTGTTGTTGTTGTTATTTTGTTTTGGTTTTTTTAAATTAATACTTTTTAAATTTTCTTTTGGGGACTCTACAGGGGTGAGGGGTAGATATGTAGGGATGAGGTAAGAATAGGATTCGGGTACATGATGTGTAAATCCTAAAGAATATTAAAAATATCCTTGCTGTTCAAACATGAGGACTGGAATTAAATTCATAGAACCTATGTAAAAGCCTAATGTGGCTGAAGGCTTTATGCTGTTTGAGATGGGAGGAGTACACAGGGTCTCCCTGGACAGTAAGTCTAGTTAAAATAGCAATTTTAGGTTTAGTTAAATGTTCTGTTTTAAAACATAATGTCAATAACAATAAAGATATACCTACTGTCAATTATTGGCCTCCACATCCACTTATAAAAGAAATATGTTAGTATATGCACATGTATACAACACACACACACACACACACACACACACACACACACACACACAAATGGTAAGTGAAAAGTGTGTCACATATTCTTAAAAAACTCACAAATATAGTGATCTGCAATCCAGATGAAAAATAAAATTGCCTTGTGGAAGTAAAGGCATTTTCATGATATAAGTGAAATGCTAGTTGCTTTAAAAAATATGTGACATTTATCCTGTGCATTTTTCCTTAGAAATTTTCATCTGAAAATCAAGATAACCACATTTTTCAATCTAGATATTTTGTTTACTTTCTTAACTAATTTCCCATGTCTAAAAATATCAATGCTTTGATTTTATAATTGACAAAAGAATACACAGTAAGACTTGGCAAATGGCTTTCTGTCTGATGTTTGTAAGCCCCCAGTTCAATAATGTTACCTTCAGATTGCTCTTTGCTCTAACATTTGTGTTACTCCAGCCATCTCTGCTGAATATTATGAGTATCTGATTTGATCATATTTTCCTATCTATCTCCTACTATTTATTTATTATTTTAATTAACACATTCAGTAAAAACTCCATTATGATAGACCCTTCTCTTCACTATATAGAACACTATTTCATTCTGAAACTTGATGATACCTATGCAGTTATCCACCATTCTCTAAACCCTATTATTTTACAAACTCTGGTGGTACTGTGTATCACACACACTTATATCATACCTACTTCCACCTGGCCATCAAAACAATCAATATTTTTATTTTCCTCCAATACAGTGGGTTTCCTTAGACCAAGACCTTTATAGCCATATCTTTTTACCTTAAAAGCTTTTTCCAAATGAAAACAGACCTCAATCCCAATTGCTCTAAAGTTTTTCAAAGGGGACTAATGTAAATAATATGACAAATAAGTTCTAATGTTTCACTTCATTCTACTTCTTATGTAACACATTGCTTTTAGTCACATTGATTACTTTATTCCTCATTTCTATACTGTATAATTAATTAATTATACTTACCGGAAGTATAAAATTCCAATTATAAGATTATGAGATTCCCAGAATCTGTAGTTTTTTTTTTCCCCTCTGAGATAGCCTTAATGCTTACAACAATATCTACAATGTAGCTGAATTCAATAGATGTTATTATGTGAAACAGTGAAGAAACATAAAGTATGTTAACAAAATACTAGATTAGTGAATAGTGCAATGGAGAATTATTAGACCCAATCAATTTTAAAAGCTAGTTGGGTTAACAGAAAATGCTATATTTTAGCTGGCCTTCAAATAGTGGAAATAATATGGAAAATTAACATAAGAATTAATTGTATTATTATGAAAATCCCAGCATTCCTTAAGTCTTTTTTTCACTCTGTGTGCTGGGAATAAATCCTATAGCATATTTCATGCTGAACAAATTTTCAACCACTAAGATACACCTTCTGAAATTCCAAGTCTTTTAGAATCCTACAATGAAGTGTCTGGGGCACAGTTATTAATTTTTTAATGCTTACCTGCTCACTTACAAATCAAAGTACTAATTTAACCTAAAATATTATAGAATAAACTTTTCGTATGTTTTATAATGCCATTGCCAAAGGCAACCAACTACTGATTGACACCATATCCGCATACAAAAAAATGGAATTACAAGCCAACACTTACCATTCAATTACCAGTGTACCTATTTCCTGGTCTTTGAAGCAGCACTATACATTTTCAAAAGGTCTGTTTAGTTAAGCAATATAATATATTGAAACATTTAAAAACACTGGTGTCTGTCTCCTCAGAACATGGCGCATTTCATGTAGCTGCAATTATATGCAAAACAAACAATTAAATGCCTACATTTGAAACAAACTGCTGCCTATAAGAATTCAGGAGAGAATTATGGAGAGAACCATCCTACCTAAAATAAGTACAGTTTCGGCTTTCAAGAGTTCCACTCATAAATATCTCTAAACAAATGTACAAACTTGTATTCCAGGTTCTAAACAGATGTTCATTAGAGGTCATGTTGAGGGTCTCTGGACAGGCTTAGGTGTTTTGAGACTGTTTATGAAGTAGCACCTTGCCTTTGGAAAGATCCCATTGGCCTTTGTAGCACACTGTGTGTGCAAATAGATTTCTTGTTTAAGCTTCCACAGGATACTGTAGCCAAAGCCTTTTGTAAATTTGTTTCTAATTTGACAGCTTCAATGTGTTGCCACATGGGTACTTATGATTTAGAATTAAAAGCACTCAGAAGGATGCCACAGAGAAAATCAAGCAATCTGCCTGCAGTTGTGATGGGCCACCAGGACATGTCAAAGTTAGGTTGCAGACTGATGTGGGGGAAAAGCGATATATTAAGGGATGTTAAATCCATGTGTCACTTCAGAGGGTCCCCTGATATACTGGTTTGGTGATTGGAGGAGAAAATCAGAATGAGAGTCCCCCGAGCTCCCCCTTTAGTGTGTGTGTCTCTTGTCACTATTCTCTTAGGTCTGATGACTTGTTTGTGAGCATAGTCTGTGTGATTAAATTCACTGAGAGTCCTTGGCTTAAGTAACTCCTCCCGGAGAGGTGGAGTGACATGCTTTCATAGGTTCCCGCTCCTCTGCTAAAAACAAACTTTTACTTTTTTCCAGGGAATACTAAATTGAAATAACATTAAGCAGTAGACAGACACAAGAGTCTAGTCCACAGGACGTTTCCAAACAGTGAAAGAGAGTCTGCACATACTTGTAGCAATGATACACAGATGGGGATTAGAGTCTGGTGAGAAATTGTGGGCTGATGATGTGTTGACAATTTTAAATACCTGTGCATTCCCACATCACCAAGCAGGCTATTTTCCCATATTTACAGGAAAGCTTGCAAAGTTATTCAGGTAACCAGCTTGTTAGCACTGTAGAATAATTAGCTGGGTACACATATCCAGCTCAAATGAACATCTAGAGAAGCAGGTCTTTAATGCTAATTACCTGATACAAATGGTTCTATCTGTAGAGAGAAAGGAAGCCTGAATGTCACTGTAAAAGGCTGTTGTTTTAAATGAAATGAAACATTTATCCTTAGCTGACAGGAATGACACAAAAATTCCTCCCTTAAGCAAGCTGCTATGAAACGCAAAGTGAGGAAGACAATTAGATGAGTAAAAACCAGATGATTTTCTGGTTAACTTAATGAAAAAGATGTCGGCTTTAAAACAACTTCCAATCAAAAACTCTCCTGCAAAATCAAACACTTCCTCTAATGCTTTAATGGTCAGGTTTTAAGACTCTAGCATCTTCACCCCATGGACAACCTTTTCTTTTTTTACTTTAGACTCATGCTGGCCTTTCTTTTTATTTTAATTTTTTGTAATGTATATTCAGTCATTATTTGACCTGGAATTTCTATTGTGTATATATATACACAAATATATAATACATGTATTGTACTTAAAGAAGCACACATATGTGTGTGTGCAAGTGTGTGTGTGTGTGTGTGTGTGTGTGTGTGTGTGTGTGTGTGTATGTGTGTATAGTTAGACTTACTGTTCTACATCAGTGAAGAGACACCGTGACCATGTAGCTTATAAAACAAAGTATTTAACTGGAGGCTTGCCCACAGTTTTAGAGATTTTGTCCATGGTCATAATGTCAGGGAGCATGGTATCAGTCAGACAGGCATGTTGCTGGAGCAGCAGATGAGTGTTTATATCTGTTCTGAAAGTTGCATGCAGAGAGAGCAAGACTGGTCATGACCTACCTCCTCTAACACAGCCATTCCTTGTAGCAGGAATCTTAAAAGATCTTATTAATAAAATCAAACCTGAGCCAGGTATTGGGGTGAATGCTGGAAGATCAGAGAAGCAGAACAAGCTACAGCATACTCACCTCGCAGTTCCTCAGCTGGTCTTGTTTCCTCAGACTGCAAGCTTCTGAGTCCTCTTCCAAATGAATCTCAGCTGAACTGTGCTGCTCCAAAGCCTAAAAGCTTAACCAGCCAAAATGCCTCTACTTTCTGGTTCACTCCTTATATGTCCTTCTGTTTTTGCCTTCATTCCCTGGGATTAAAGGCTCACTTCTTTGGATTAAAGGTGTGAGTCACCATGCCTGGCTATTTCCAATGTGGCCTTGAACTCACAGAGATCAGCCTGACTCTGCCTCCCAAGTGCTGGGATTAAAGGCGTGCAACCACCACCACCTAGCTTCTGCTATAGCTTGCTCTGACCCATTTTCTAGCCACCATTTTTGGCTCTGTATCTAGTGGCTGTCTGTTCTCTGACCCCAGATAAATTTATTAGGGTGCACAATATTTTGGGGAACACAATATCACCACAATACCTTCCAATACTTTCTAAATGGTCCAACAAATTCAGGACAAGTATTGAAATAATGATGCCACAAGACCACATTCATCAAACCACAAGTAGCCAATGTCTAGTAAGATAAAATTATTTTTTATTAATCATCTGTTAGTTACCTTTTAACTAGATGACCAGATTTATCAAATGCCTTCATTTCATGTGGTTAAGGTATGTATCAGTTGTTTTGTTGTAGTTGCTGGGGGTGATGGGGATGAGAAAGTTATTTAATTTTCTGTCTATGGAGCCTCTGTGTGTCTTTCACAGAGATGGAGAAATATGTTATTTATCTCATACCCTAATGAATCTTGTGTTTTTCCAGCATTAAGTCCACTCAAAAGTTCAAGTGAGAATGGAGTGGGATCATGTAGACAACTCTTAATGTTTATTTGGATTAGGAGAAGAACACTTGCTCAATTTTAGTGTAAGCATTTTGATAACTGTTTTCAAAATTGTCTCCCTACAACAACTCTGAATGAGGCATAATACAGTCATATTTTCAGTTTAATGAGGACAATGATACCCCAAAGTAATAAAAATTTATATCAGATTAATGGTCTTCTAATGCAGACTTTGATACGGTAGAGAAAATGCTCATTCTGTGTATGCATGCTTTGGTATGGTACAGAAATGGCTCTGTGTATGCAGGCTTCAAAATTGCAGAGATGGCTCTATATATGCAAGCATTCATATGATAAGAGAGGTGGTATATATCCAATTGTAGACTGGGTATCTTCCACAATATCTCTTCACAATGGTATTTTCAGTCTAAATTGAATCTGGGATAAATGTAGTGAGTGGGAATGGAAATGTATGCATTGTTGCTTAAAATTCCACCATTAGGTGATGAATGCCCATATGTTTATTGTCATCATTGAAACAGGTGTCAGGGATGTGCATGAGATCAGTTGAGGTGGGTTTTGTGTTTAATTATAAAGTTGAATTGTAGTTAGAGTTTTCCTACCTGGCCCAGAGTCAGGACAAATCTCTCTCACCACTCAGACCCAACCAAGTAAGCATATAGAAACTTATATTGTTTATAAACTGTATGGCCATGGCAGGCTTTTTGTTATTTACCTTTTCAATCTTAAATTAACCCATTTTTGTTAGTCTATACTTTGCCACATGTCTTGTGGCTTACTGGTGTCTTTACATGTTGCTTCTCATGGCAGCGGCTGGCAGTGTCTCCCCCAGCCTTCCACTTCCCAGAATTCTCATCTCTCTTGTCCCACCTATACATCCTGCCTGGTCACTGGCCAAACAGCATTTTATTTATACAGAGTGATATCCACAGCATAGAATAATAAATTACTTTTGAGAATAGAACAAATAACCCTAGATATTTTCCAATCAGTTTAATATATTTTTATGGATAGTCAAAATGACTACATTAACTAGGCCCTTAGAGATATCTGACCAAAATGAAGTAGTCCAAGTTCAAGAAGCAGGTGTCAAATGATGGAAAAACTTCTCTATAAGAATATTTAGAATAACTAAAAAAGATTGTATGTAAATCACCATTACTATTTACAAAATTCTGAATATTAACCAAATATGGTTGTAATGCAAACATAGTATGATTTTATTTTAAGAGAAATGGTACATCTCCATGAATATAGAAAATTTTTTGTGTCTATTTAATTGCCACAAATCTTTCCATTCCTCTCTGAAAATGTATCTGGGAGACTTCAATACCAACAGTGATGAAATTACAACAGGCATGAAAATCTAATACCTGTAGTTGCTTAACATTAACAACCATATCAGTGAAATTACATGGACTCCTCAGTATATCTCTTGTTCAGTCAAGAGTCATCATTCAACTTGTCTGGGAGGTTCCTGAAGTAAATACTAGAGCCTATCTGTATTGACATGACTTGGAACTTTTAGTTCAAAACTTTCAGTTCAAAGACTAATATTAAAAACAGTTTTCAAAAATGGTCCCAAGAAATGGTTTGATTTTGCAGACATCTGAAGTGGAGATAGTAGTTGAGGCTATTGAGAGATTGATGGAAATTCATTAAAAAGTCTTGGGCAACTTCTTAGGGCAAAAGAGATATCAAAGGAAGACTGAAGAGATTTATTATGTATCTAGAAAATTCCAAAGCTATGAAGATGTAATGGACTTTTAAAGAACCCATAGAGCCTATGAGAACATCCTAATTTCTCGATATGGTTGACCTTGAATTATAGACTAAAAGAATTATAGGCAAGTTTCTTTATTCTCATCCAAGTTCAAGGCATTTAATGTATTATATATCTAGTCAAAAACTGAACACAGTACAGAATGAATAGAGCTTCAGTAAGTGGACACAGAAGAAATGGACAACAAACTTCACATAAATATTTGACACAAGCTTCAGTGAAGCACCACCGCCACCAATCCCCAGGTGGGTAGACAGATCTGTGGGCTCATCTGCTCTCTATCAATTGATAAAATAACTAAGGTAATAAATTTAGGAGATACATTTTTTCCCTCACAGCTTCAGGACCTGAAATCCATGTTCTCTTTCCTATTCTCCAAGTTAAGGTTCCTTTATATCTGTGAAAGCTCCATACATCATGATAGAAGCCTATGAGGAGGGACTGTATGCCTCTCTTTGGCTGATAATCGGGAAGAGGAATGGAACAAAACTCTATTCAAGGATCCATTGCCTATGACCCAGCATCCTCCTTGGGTCCACATTTTACCTGTTCTGTCATATCCCTATAACACCTCTGTCTGGATAAGAATCCTTTTGCACACTAGCCTTTGGTGATGGGCTTTATCTGTGCCCTGATAATTTCATTTTTAAGAGTTGTAACATATTAAATTAATAATTGTTAAATTAAAGATTATAATGTAGCATATAATTTTGGCTCATTCCCAGAAAAAGGTAATAGAATTGATATATAAAAGTATGAAGTACTGTTACAACACACAGTCAACCAAAAATATTGTGCTAAATGATAAATTCAGTTTTCAAAGTTTTTTCATGTTTGTGATTCCTGTTTGTCTTTTCTCATTTTTAATACTTATCTAAATTTTTTATAATTTTGAGCGCAATTTTCTGGTAGCATAAAGACAATACAGTTGTTTCATTTTTTGTTGAAAGAGACAAAACTTACTAATACTTTTGTTTAATGGCTCATTTTTATTTGCCAATCATCTTGACAGTTTATATGAGATTAGTTATTATAAAAGGAAAAAATAGCTTAATCAGTAGCATAACAAAAAAATTAAATCAAAGTAATTATACTAGGTGACTAATTAATCTCAAAATACATAAACAGCCATGAAACAAGCAATTTTGAAGTTTGTAATGCCTCTAGTGCCCTAACATACTTGTAAAGTTTGATCTGTTATAGGAGCAAACAGAAAGTCCTTTCCATGTGTCACAAGTATTACAGTTTTGTATATTCAAATAATTGAACTTCTGCATAAGCTTTCTATAAACAGCTCTGATATTTTGGCTTCTTCATGCCTATCAGGAGTGTGGCCTCTTGGTTCTAACTTTTCCCTTACTAAAACAGGGATTAATGGAGGGATTCTTTCAAATATTGTGTTTTGCTTATTGGTATAGATTATTATTTTATAGACTTTATCACAAATAATTAAATGGAAATGCAGAGAGAAAAATAAATTCTAATATTTCTATAATTAATAAGGACATCACACTTTCATATCATTGTATGCATAGTAGCTTTAATTAGATTAAGCTTATAAAGTTGCATAAAATAAGAATACTGCTCTGTAAATTCACATTTACATAGAAAATATGAGGCAACAAATGTCCAGTGCCCCTTTTTCACAAGAGTATACATTTTTTTATTTTTATTTTTATTTTTATTTTTATTTTTATTTTTTTCTTTTTGCTGGAGCTGAGGACTGAATCCAGGGCCTAGCACTCTACCACTGAGCTAAATCCCCAACCCCGAGTATACATTATCTTAAGAGTGAAATACAGAAAGCTTACTTTAAATCTAAAATGATTTGGAAAAACAGTTGGTTTACAAAAGAAATGAAATTGTAACTGAGCATATTGAATATATAATTTTATTAATGACAAAAGCATAACCTTAAATAATAATGTGAAACATTTTTATGATTTAACTGACAAAGATTTAAGAAATTCACAGTAGCATAAGACCTCATCCAAATTTCTCTAATCACATTTTTCTAACTCTGTAGTCAATTTGTTTATCTTTTTCCATCTGTATTTTTTTCCTCTATGAAGTGTGCTTGGTGGCAAGAAATCCACCTGCTTTTCTATACTATATGTTCTGTGATTGAATGATATATGATAGTTCTTAATAATTATATCCTTTAGCACATGTCTAAATATGATTGAAAACTCTTTATATCTTCTATAAAGTTTTAGTTGTGAGCCACATACTCTTCTAAAGAACTGAACAGTTCTTCTTGGCAATTCATCTCAATGATGATTCCCCTCTCCTCACTGCTTGTACTTGAAGAACATCAGTGTCATCAATATTCATGCACAATACCTACAAGTAAAAATAAACAAAGATAGCTATTGTTCCTTTATTTTCATTCTCATATGGCATCTATTGCTCTCCTTACTTCCATTACTTAACATAACTCAAGTGGTTAACATCATAAGTATGGAAAATCAGAAATACATGTCTTCCAAATGCTTTATATTGTGTCTTTAAGACTCCTAAAATTGCTTCAGAATAAGGCAACACAAGCTTAGACAGTACTCACAACCCCTTTGCCATTAGACACAATAAACAGCACTATATAATCAGAAAAATGTGTGATTATATAGAGTTGGAGTAATGAGGGTAAAAGGAGCATCAAAAATGAGGTGTTTTGGTTTTCACATGGGTGGAGTTCAGCTGTTGAGAGCAAGAATTTCTTCTAGTGTTCTAAGTCTCAACAGATTTGAGGACATACTATGCTACAATTACAGGACTGTGGACCACACCTGTAATTTAGAAATGTTTATTGCGTCTGAGGAAGAAAAAAATTTGACTGGCTATACAAGTAAACAGTTATGTCTTTTCTTTACCAGCATTCCATTTCTTTAGCACAATGAGAAAAATATGCACTTATCTGTGTCATTTGTGTAGATGAAGTTGAAATTTATAATTAATAAATAATAAAACAAAAATGAAACTTTAAAATTCAGTTGAAAAATATGTAAACCTAATCTACATAAAGAATCTATAAGCTTTGAGAGAAATTAACCCCCTGCTGATGACAAGATGATGATGATGATGATGATGATGATGATGATGATGATGATGGTGATGACTGTGATAGAGGAGGAAAAAGAAAAAGAAGAGAAAGAGAGATGATAGGTAGGTAGTAGATAGATAGATAGATAGATAGATAGATAGATAGATAGATGATAGATTGATAGGTGTGTGGATGGATGTAATGTGAGAAGGAAGTTATTAAATGATTAACTCATTCATTGATGAAGGTTCAAATGTTCCAGGACACGTAAACTCAAATTGGAAAGTCCTGGGATACTGATTGCTTAAGTTAGTTTAGTTGTGAAAGCCATAGAACTTTAAGGTGTGAATTCAGATAGTTGAGTACAATCGTCTTCCCCCTTTAAGGTGTGATGTGAATATTACAACTTTTCTGAATCCTGGTATATGATTGTATGATATCAAAAAACACTTCAAGATTTTTTTAGAATCCAAAACTATGTGTTTTGAGTAGTTATTGTTTTCTTGAATAATCTCTGTCTGTTGCAAAGAGATGTTTCCTTGATGACAAGTTATGCAAAAAGATGCCATGAATTGGAGGAAGAGCAAGAACAAGGGAAGGTTTGGATGGAGGAAAGGAAATGGAATATGATATAATTATATTTAATCTCAAGATAATAGAGATATTTAAAGATGAACTAGAAATATTCTGACCTGTAGTGGATAGCCATCCCAGCATTGGCCTGGAAGTTCCAACCCCCATTGAGGCTTCAGTAATGATCACGCCCACAAGGCGGGGCAGAGGAGGGAGTGGGAGACCGAGGATCAAGAGGAGGTTGCTCTCTTTGTTCGGGGACGCTGGACGCAGGAGGTAGACCGAGCAGAGTTCTCCAGAGAACACCGCCGGACTGTGCTATACCTTTGCCAGACCCTGCAACCTACCCCTTCATTTGTAAGTTACCCTACAAAATAAACCTCCCTTTTACCTACGTGGAGTGGCCTTAATAATTTCACCAATATCTGGCGCCCAACGTGGGGCAAATTCCAAAGGCCCAGGCTGCTCACTCCCTCAGCCTCCTCCCGGCTGGTGGCTGGCGGGCACCTAAACCCGCCTGCAAAGTTCCATTTAACCAGGGGACGCCTACACGGTCCCATTCCCGAAAAAGGGAACAGCTAGTCCGGTCTCAGTTCCCTAGCTTAGCCCCTAGACCAGCGAAAACCTCTGTGAGTGAGGCATTCGCACTCCTCCCTGAGTGCAGGTGTCTGAGATGGTCTGTACTTGGCTGTGTTGGGAAGGAGGCCATTTGCTCCACCTCTTGGTGTTTCTATAAATGCCTTAGGGCAGAGACAGTCAGGGCCCATTGGAATAGGTTCCAGGCCTTCTCAAGGCTATCCTTTATGTTCTTTGTTTATCTCCACAATCTAAATCCTTATATCTAATATTTCCTGCTGTTCGCACTCAAGGAAACCCTGGGGAACTGTGGGGTTAGTGGGCAAACTCTCCACATATACCTTTTCAAAGTTTCTTATTATTGTATATTCCCTATATGCAAATATACATGCATTACAGTAGGTAAACATTTATATATACCATAAATAATTTTAATTAATTGATTCTTTTGTTTTTTCCTTTTATTAATATAGATTTGTTCACATAATAAATTCTGAATACAAACTTTCCTATCTCTACTCCCTCCACTTCCTCATCTCTCCTCCCACCCAAATCCACCCTGTTTCTGCCTATCATTAGAAAACAAACAGTATTCTAAGGGATAATAGTCTTTAATAAAATATAATAAGATAAAACAAAAACTAGAACATCACAATAGCACAAAACAAACAACCAGAAGGAAAAGAATCCAAGAAAAGAAACATATATAGATGTGAAGACTCATTCACTATAAAACTCAGAAATTCTATAAAAACACTCAAATTGAAAGCATATTATTTATGCAAAGGACTGGTAGTATAAAATACAGATCAAGTAAGGAACAGTGTAGCATGAATTCTAAAGGGTCTTATTGAAATCAAACCTGGAGCCAGGTACTAGGTGAACACTGAAAGATCAGAGAAACAGAACAAGCCACAACTACCTCACCTTGTCAATTCCTCAGCTGATCCTGTTTCTTCAGACTGGAAGACTCTGTGTCCTCATCTAAATGAGTCTCAGCTGAACTGCTGCTCAAAAGCCTAAAAGCTTATCCACCTCTAGTTCCTGGTTTTCACACCTTATATACCTTTCTGCTTTCTGCCATCTCTTCCTGGGATTAAAGGTGTGAGTCACCATGCCTGGCTGTTTCCTGTGTGGCTTTGAACTCAGAGATGTGCATGGATCTCTGCCTCCCAAGTGATAGGATTAAAGGTGTGTGTGCTACCATTTTCTAGCCTCTATGTCTACCTAGTGACTGTTCTGTTCTCTGACCCCAGGTAAGTTTATTAGGGTGCACAACATTTTGGGGAACACAATATATCACCACAGTATAGTACATTGTCAAAAGGACAAAATGGCAGCCCATAGAATGGGAAAAGTACTTCACTAACACCACATCTGAGAGAGGGCTAATTTTGAAAATGTATCAAGAACTCAATAAACTAGACATCAAAAAAATATTCCAATTTAAAAACGGGGTACAGATCTCAACAGAAAAAATCTCAACAGAGGAATCTCAAATGGATGATAAACACTTAAATATTCAACAACCTTAGTTATTAGAGAAATGCAAATCAAAATGATTCTGAGAACTCATCTGTCACAATGGCTTAGATCAGAAACACAAGATCTAAACACTGGACAGGATGTTGAACAAAGGGAACATGTCCCCACTGCTGGTGGGAGTGAAAACTTATACACTTTGGAAATCATTATGGTGATTTCTCAGAAAATTGGGAATTGATCTACCTCAAGTCTCAGATACACTACTCTTGTGTATATACCCAAAGGTTGGTCAGTCATACCACTAGGACACTTGCTCAACTATGTTCATAACAGCTTTTTAAATAACAGTCAGAACCTGGAAACAACCTAAATGTTCTTCAATTGAAAAATGGATAAAGAAAATGTGTTACATTTATACAATGGCACATTACTCAGCTGTTAAGTCAATGACATCATGAAATTCAAAGGCAAATAGAACTTGAAAAAAAATCATCCTGAGTGAGGTAACCCAGACCCTGAAAGACAAAAATAGTTTGTATTCACTTCTAAGTAGATATTATCTATGAAGTAAAGGGTAACCTTGCTGTAGTCCACAGACCTATGGAGGCTAGAGGGCAAGGAGGGCCCAAGAGGATACTCAGATCTCCTTGGGAATGGGAAACAGAATAGATATCTTGGGTGGACTGTGGACAGGTGGGGACAGGAACATGGGGAATCACATGGAGGTGGGAGGGGAAGAGTGCTAGAAGACCTAACTGGAGATGGGGGACATTTTGAGGCCAGGTACAAACATGGTGTAAGGGAAGTGCCAAGAAATCTACAAGGTTGACCCCAACTAGGACTCCAAGCAATTGTTAGTATGTAGCCTGATTATCATCTCCTGTGACCAAGCAAGACTTCAAGTGAAGGCACTGGCATCCAAAACCAGCCATATAGCCTTCAATGTACAGTCTGTCCAGCCTATGGGATGTGCTGGAAAGGCTAGTAGGACTAAGTGTGGTACAGAAATTATGGGAATGGACAACCAATGACTGGTCCAGCCTGAGACTTATGCCACAAGAGTGATCCCACTCTTGACACTGCCTAGAGCACCAAGACCCAGAGGCTGGATGTCCCAGAGCCTTAGGACAGAACCAAACAGGACTGGAATGGGGGAAAATGTCATCTAATGATGCCTAATGATATTCTACTATACTCATAATTTGGTGCCTAGCCCAATAATCATCAAAGAGGCTTCATTCAGCCACAGCTGGAAACAGATTCAAAGACCTGCAGTCTGACATTAGGCAGAGCTTGGAAACCCTACTGAAGAGAGGGAGGAAGGATTGTAAGAGCTAAAGAGGTCAAGTACATGACAAGAAAACCCAGGAATCAACTAACCTGGCATCAAAGGAGCTCACAGAGTCTGAATAGCTGGGAAGCTTTCATGGGACTGACCTAGTACTTCTGAATATGTGTGACAAAATTGTGTAGCTTGGTCTATTCTTGGGACACTTAGCAGGGGCTGCTTCTAATGCTTTGATTGGCTTTTGGGACCCTATTCCTCATGCTGGGTTGCCTTTCTCAGTCTTAATACAAGGCAAGGTGCTTAGTCTTACTACAGTTTGATATGCTATGCTTTATCGATATCCATGAGAGACCTGCCATTCTCTGAACAGAAATGGAGGGGGAGTGGATTGAGTGGGGGGAGGACAGGGCAGAGGGCATGTCACAGGAGTAGAGGTGGGAGAGGACACTGTAGTTGTGTTGTAAAATAAATAGATAAATAAAATAAAGTGGTAGATATCATTCTGACATTTTCAAAACAAATAAGATAACATTTAAAACAAATAAATAACTGAAAACGACAACAAAAACATTATTAGACAAGGAGTCTCCAAAGGTAACATTGAATTTCTTCTATTGGACATTAACTTTTGTCCACGCAGCCTAACCTTAAGAGTATTAAGAGTAGCTCTGTTATTCCCCAGTAAGATTCCATTGGAGAAAACTAAATTCCATGTGGTTATTAATTGGAGATAGTTTGTGGATCAGGGATGAGGGCATGTGCTCACATCCCATTGCAGCTCTAGGACCACATCTGGGGAAGACCTGTGCAGGCCTTATGCATGCTACTTTAATCTATGTGAGTACATATGTGTTTCCATCCTGTTGATTTAAAGGGCCTGTTTACTGATACTCCATCAATTCTGGCTTTTATACCCTTTGTGTCTACACTTCTTTAGAAAGGATTCCTGAGCTCTAAGGAGAGAGAGGGAAAGAATTCCTGTTTAGGTATGGATGTTCTAAGAACACTCACTTAAACAGATTATCTGGCATAATCCCTTTATATTTTTTCCTACCCATGCTGGAGGAAGTCTCTCTCTCTCTCTCTCTCTCTCTCTCTCTCTCTCTCTCTCTCTCTCTCTCTCTCTCTCTTTCTTTGGTTTTTCGAGACAGAGTTTCTCTGTAGCTTTTGGAGCCTGTTCTGGACTAGCTCTGTAGATCAAGCTGGCCTCAAACTCATAGAGATCCACCTGCCTCTGCCTCCTGAGTGCTGGGATTACCGGTTGAAGTTTCTCTTATGAACATAGAGAAAACCAATGATCAAGGAACATAGCAGATTTCCTTGAGCAGCTATATTATTGTTTTTCTGCCTTTAGTAGAACAGCAGTATTTGGTTTAACTTAGGTCCTTGGAAAATGTATTCTCAGGCTCTAGGTTACACAAGAAGTGTGGAGAATGGGGTCTGTCTCATTAAGTGGATCTTAAGTCAAATCAAATATTATTTGCTTACTCCCACAAGCTTTGTGCCAACCTTTCTTGGAACGTCTTGGAGGAAAGACACCATTGTACATTGAAGAGTTCATAGCTGCATTGGTGCTTAGGTTTTTCCTTTGGTAGAGTGATTAGAATCTTCAGGTACAAAAGACACTAGCACATAGACATAAAAGCTAACTTCTCTGGTTCTATGGAAAGTATTTTGGTTATCATTGACTTAAGAGCTAATATTCACATGTAAGCAAAAACACACCTTATTTGTCTTTGAAAGTCTGGATTACCTCACTCAGAAAGAGTTTTTCTAGTTCCATCTATTTACCTGGAAATTTCATTTTGTTAAAACTAAATAATACTTTTTAATGGAAATGTACAACATTTTCTTTAGCCATTCTTCTGGTAAGGGGCATCTGGTTTGTTTTCAAATTCTGGCTATTATAAATAGGGCAGAACATGGTTTAACAGTTTCTCAGTGGTGAGATAAGGCTTCTTTGGGTATATGGTCAAGAGTGGTATATCTGGAACTTAATGTAGATCAATTCCCATCTTCCTGAGGAAGTGCCACACTGATTTCTATAGAGGCTGTACAAGTTTTCAGTCCCACCAGGAATGGATGAGTGGTTCCCCTAATCAACATACTAGCCAATATGAGCTGCCATTTGCTTTATTGATATGTGCCATTCTGAAGAGTATAAGATGAAATCTCAAGGAGTTTTGATTTGCGTTTATCTAATGACTAAATATGATGGACATTTCTTTAATGGTTTCTCAATCATTTGTGTTTTTACTTTTGAGAGTTCTCTGCTAATTTAGTACCACATTTTTAATTGGGCTGTTTGTTTTCCCAATATTCAGATTTTTGTGATCTTTATAAACTTTGGATATTATCCCCCTATCAGATAAGTAGTTGATGAAAATCTTTCACCATTCTGTGAGCTGCCACTTGCCTAATGGATCACATCCTTTGTCATGCAGAAGCTTTCAATTTCATGAGGTCTCATATCAATTGTTGATCTTAGTGCATGCTCCATAGGTGTTCTTTTCAGAAAGTCTTTTCCTGTGCCAGTGAGTTCAAGGAAATTTCCCAGTGTTTCTTCCATCAGGTTCATTGGATCTGCCCTTATTTTGAGGTATTTGATTAATTGGAGTTGAGTTTTGTTTTGTTTTTTGTTTGTTTTTGTTGTTGTTATTGCTCATTTGTTAGTTTGGATTGGTTTTGGTTTCTAGAGACAGTGTTTCTCTGTGTATCTCTGGCTGTTTTGGAACTTCCTCTGTGGTCCAGATCCACCTTGAACTCAGAGATCTGTCTGCTTCTACCTCCCAATTGTTGGGATTAAAGGCATGTAACACCACAGCCCCAATCTTGGAGTTGAGTATTTAGCAAGATAATAAGTATGGATCTATTTGAAATCATATGCATGCAGCTGTCTAGTTTCACCAGCACCATTTTTGATTTTTTTTCTTTTTTTCAGTGTGTATTTCTCTCTTTTTTTCGGTCAAAAACCAGGTGTTTATAACTGTGTAGATTTATGTCTCTGTCTCCAACTTATTCCATTTATCAAAATGTCAGTTTTGTGCTTATATCATGCTTGTTTTTATTGCTAGAATTCTGTAGTACAATCTGAAGTCAGGGAGAATGATATCTCCAGAAAATTGTTTAATATTCAAGACTGTTTTTTTTTTCTGGCTTTGTAGTGTTTCTATATGAAGCTTAAAATAACTTTTTTCAAGACCTGTGAAAAATTGTGTTGGGATTTTGATGAGGATTGTTTTAAATCTGCAGAGAGCTTTGATAGGATGGCCATTTTTACTATGTTAATCCTACTGATGCAGGAACATGAGAAAATTTTATATCCTGATATACTCTTCAAATTTTCCTTCAGGGTCTTAGAATTTTAAACAAAACTTTATAAATACAAGACTTTCACTTACTAGTTAGGTTTTCACTCCAAGGTGTTTTGTATTATTTGCAAATACTATGAAAGGTGTTGTTGCCCTGATTTTTCAGTCTGTTTATCACTTGTATTTAGGAGGGATACTGAATTTTGTGAAATACTTTTGTATCCACCTTGTTGGCTGAAAGTATGTATTATCTTCAAGAGTTTTGTTAAAGACTTTCTAGAGTCACTTTGATATACTGTTATATTATCTGCAAATAAAGAGACTTTGACTTCTTCCTGTCCAGTTTATATCCCTTTGGTCTCTTGCAGTTGTCTTATTGCTCTAGTTTGAAAATTCGAGTATTAAGAAGAATATGCAGGAAGAAAGTGAACAAACTTGTCTTATTTCTTACTTTTGTAGAACTGTTTTGAGTTTCACTCCATTTAAGTTGATGTTGGCTGTAGGTATGCAGTAAACTGTCTTTATTATATTGAGATATTTTCCTTGTGTCCCTAATTTCCTCACGGCTTTTGTGAGGATGTTTTGAATGTTATCAAAAGCCTTTTCTGCATCTAATGAGATAATTCTGTAATTCTGTGGGTATTGTCTTTCAGTTTTTTAAATATTGGATGGCATTTATTGATTTAAGTACCTTGAACCATACCTGCAACTCTAGGATGAAGTCTGTTTGATCATGGTGGATGATTTTTATATATTCTTGGATTCACTTTGCAAGTATTTACTGAGGAATTTTGCATGCATATTCATAAGGGAAAATGATCTGTAATTCTGTCTTTGTTAGGTCTTTATTTTGGTTGGCTATCAGGGCAAACTTGGCCTTGGAAAAATAATGGGACACTGTTCCTTCTGTTTTATTTTGTGGATTATTTTGGGGATATCAACATTAAGTCTTCTTTGAAAGTCTGGTAGAATCCAATGCTAAAACCTTGTGGCCCTGGGTCTTTATTTGCTGGTAGACTTTTAATTACTGCTTATATTTTATTAGGAGATATAGGTCGGTTTAAATTGTTTATTTAATCTTGATTTAACTTTATTAACTGATATATATATATATAAAGAAATTTATGCATTTGTTTAAATTTTCCAATTTGGGGGAGTACAGATTTTTTTAAAACATGTATTATGATTCTCTGAATTTCCTTAGTATCTGTTCTTTACCCAACTTTAATCTCTATTTTTTTTTTTTTAATTTGGATATTCTTTCTCCAACTTTTAGTTAGTTTGGATAAAGGTTATCCATAGTCTTGATTTTTCTTAAAGAATCAGCTCTTTGGTTCATTAAATCTTTGCATTTGTTTTGTTATTTTGCTTGCTTCTAATTTATTGATTTCAGCCCTGAGTTTATTTTTGCAGTCTAGTCCTTTTCAGTGTGATTTCTTTCCTTTTTGTTCTGGAACTTTCAGGTGTGATATTTAGTTACTTCTATGAGATCTCTCCATTATCTTTTTCCTACAGGTAATTGCTACATTGAACTTCCCTTTTAGAGTCACCTTCATTTCTGTTCCATAATTTTGAGTATGTTGTGCATTCATTTAGTTTTGGAAAGTTTGTTTTTTTATTGTTATTGTTTTTTATTTCTCTCTTGACCCATTTTTCATTCACAAGTTTGTTGTTCAGTTTCCATGAGTTTTGTGTCTTTGGTCAATTTTGGAGAAAGTTCTATGAGGTACTGAGAACAGGGCATATTCTTTTCTGTTTTGGGTGAAATGTTCTGTAAATATTGTTAGGTTAATTTGTTTTATAATGTCAGTTAGTTTTGCATTTCTCTATATCGGTTTTTTTTTTTTTTTTTTTTGTCTGGATGACTTGTCCATTTGTGAGATTGGGATAATGAAGTCTCATATCATATGTGTTGGAGGAAGGCCAATGTGTAGGTGGATTTGGAGGTAAATATGTGATTTAAGATGTAGTAGTGTTTCTTTTACAAATTTGTGTTTTGTACACAGATATTAAGGTTTGTGATGTCTTCATGGTGGGCTTTCCTCTGATGAGTATGTAGTGTCCTTCTTTGTCTTTGCTGACTAGCTTTGGTTTTATCTATGTCTATTTTGACAGTTACTAAAATTTCAACAACAGCTTGTTTCTTTGGTCCATTGGCTCATAATATTTTTTTTTGGTGACATTTTACCCCAAGGTAATGTTTGTCCTTGATGTTGAGGTATGTTTCTTGGATGTATCAGAAGGATAAATCCTGGTTTTGCATCCATTGTGTTAATCTGTGTCTTTTTACTTGGGAGGTGAGAACATTGAAGTTGAGAGATATTAATAAGGACTGTTTGTTGATTCCTATTATTTTGCTGTGTGTGTGTGTGTGTGTGTGTGTGTGTGTGTGTGTGTGTGTGTGTCTATGTGTGTTTCTGGTCTCTTGATTTGCTAGTCTGGAATTATTTATTCCTTGTGTTTTCTTGGATATAAATAACCTCCATAGGATGCAGTTTTCCTTCTGGCACATTCAGTAGGGCTAATTTGTACACAGATACTGCCTGAATTTGGTTTTATCACGGATTATCTTATTTCTCCATTTGTTGTGTTTGAATGTTTCGCTGGGTATAGTAGCCTGGGCTGGCATCTGTGATCTTTTAAAGTCTGTAGAATATTTGTTGGGCCCTTTTGGCCCATTGCATTATGCTGTCAGGTGTTATTCTAATCAGTCTGCCTTTATATGTTACTTGGTATATTCCCTTAAAGATTTTTTTTTCTTTTCTATGTACATGTAGTGTTTAGGTTATTATGTACTGAGAGGAAGGTTTCTTTTCAGATCCAGGTACTTTATTTGATGTTCTACATGTTTTTGTTATCTTGATATATAGCTTACATTTTTAAGTTAGGAATTTTTTTCTATGATTTTGTTGAAATATATTTTCTGGCCTTTGACTTGAGTTTCTTTTACTTTCTCTATTGCTATTATTGTTAGATTTGGTCTTTTCATAGTGTTTCAGATTTCTTGGATATTTTGTGTTTTGTGTGTCTTGATTTTTGGGTTTTGTTTGTTTGTTTGTTTGTTTAGACTGAGGTATCCTTTTCTTCCATAATGTCTTCAATGCCTAAAATTTCTCTCCCATTTCTTGCATTCTATTAGTGAGGCTTACTTCTGAAGATCTTGGGCAAGTTTCTTAATTTTTAATATCCATATTTCCCACTTTGTATTACTGATTCTATTTCCACTTTAAGGTCTTAAACTGTTTTATTCATTTCCTTTCACTGCTTGTTTGTATTTACATAGATTCTTTTAAGAAATTTATTCTTTTCTTCTTTGGGGACCTTCATCTTAGTCATACAGACGATTTCATGTTCTTTGTCTTGTGTTTCAGTTATATTGCCCTACTTATGGCCTGCTATGGTAGGCTGGCCCAGCTCTAGTGCAGACATTATTTTCCTGGTTGCTTTTTCTTGTGTTTTCAAGCTGGCTTCTAGGCACGTGGGTTTGGGAAGATTTTAATTCAAAGTGCTGATATCTGATCTTCTCGTGTGCTTGTGTGTGCGTGTGCATGTGTGTGTGCGTGTGTGTGTGTATGTGTGTGTATGTGTACTTTGTTTCTCATTTCCTATTGCCTTATCTGGTTCTTAGGAGGGTTGGTAGCTAACTGTTGTCTAGTATGGAATTCTTTATGTATCCTATTAGATGTGGCCACTGGGGCTCCAGATATGAGGAGGTCCATCAGAGGGAGGAAAGCAAAGTGTTCCAACAAGATTTGCTTATTCCTCAGGGAATAGGGGCAGATAGTGAGGGTAGACCACAACATTTAGTCTGATACAGAGGTGGAGTTGACAATGGGAAATTGGTTTTACAGGAGAGGAAGGAGATTAAAGACCTGAAGTCTCCTACCTGCTTAGCTAGCCTACTTGCTTCTCTGGCATGCTTCACTGGCATGTTCCATGGAGTGCCTGCTGGCATTCGGAGCCTGAATAAAGCTGTAAGTGTAACAAGAGAGGTTGGAGGGGAAGCTCTGTGTTATTACTTGAGTTGGGAGGTAGAGGATGGGAAGGCTGCAGCAGGCCGTTTAGTTTAGAGCAGTGGGGTATTACATAGGGACTGGATTCAGAGAAGAATATGAAAAGGTGATAATTTATAGTTAGGCTACCAGCTTCCTTGGCTGCTGTGGCCTACAAGTTCTCCTGAGTTACCTGTTGATATTGTGTGCAGATCCAATGTGACAATTGGGCAAGAGGAAGAGGGGAAGGTCTGTGTGATCGACTGGAGAAGGGTCAGGTCATGGGGAGACTCTAGCAGGTGGTCTGCTACAGAACTGAGGATAGGCCTGGAAGATTGGATTTAGAGGTGAAGAGTAAGATATGAAGATCTACAGGTAGCCTACTTTTTTTGCTCTGGATTTTTAATTTAAACACTCTTTTGTGTGTTTCTAAGAGTAAAATTAAGAAATAATGTATTATTTCATAACAGTATTATATTAGTTACTCTTTAATTTATCTATCAGTTTAAATAGCTTTAATATGCATAATACTGGTTGTTGGAAGGACTATCTATTCAACTTTTTGTTTTTACAAAATATCTTTTAATATTTGTGTATGTTTACATTTTCCTTTTCTAATGAATAGTGAATAATTAGGTTCTTCCATCACTTGAATTTCTATGGTTAATATTCTGCCAGGTAAACAGAAACTCTCAACCTGAATGTCACATATGTCTGTGGTGATGATTATGATTGTGTTTACTGTTGATTTTAAACACACACACACACACACACACACACACACACACACACACACACACAGTATATATACTGTGAGAGTCTCTCTATACCCTTACTATCCATATAGTTTAGATGGGCACCTGATGATTCCCAGGCACTGTTCAACCAATATGTGTCAGCATGGAAGCAAGTGTCAGTAAGTAGAACTAAGTGATGTGAGTGACATTACAAAGAAGACCCTTTTAAAGGCAATTCTGTAGCAAATCAGTGGGATGTAGAGGAAACCACTGTTTCTGTCACTGTTTTATCTCACTGTGAAACAGAAGGTGTCTGGGAAGGATTAAAGGGATTTCAGTCCCTTAAACCACATTCAGGAGCTGCACAATGTACCCTTCCCCACTCATGGTGCATGAGTTTCTGAACCTAAATTGTTTTTATTGCTTTTAGACTGTTGTACGTTAAAAAAAAAAAAATCAAACATTTTTACCTGGTTTATTCCTTTTTGGTATTCCTTAATGCCTGTATCACCCAGTAATATAGTTTTTGCTTTGATATTTATTACCTAATTGGTAATTTATTGAAAAATTGAGCCCACAAAAATGAGCAAAATTTTACTCAATATTTTATCATTATGAATGGGGTAACCTGTGTTTAGATATTACATAAATATGTATGATTAATATAAGTTATATAAAACTAAATAAATATTGTTTAAATAAATATTTTAGGAATTACTCTCCCAAGGGATTTTCATTTTAGATATTTAGAATTTTTAAGCTAATCACATAATCTTGCCCTGAATGAGTAACTGTTTAAGCAGTTTTCATAAATGTACCATCGCTGATAACAACTGTTTTTGTTTTCACATTTTGTAAGTTCACATTGGAAATACTGAATAACATCTATTTCCATATATAATCTATTTCTCTCACTAATATGTAAAATTCTAAAATATTTTGAATGACTTTGTTTAGAGCAATAACGAATACAGTGAGAAAGAGGTGAGGGTAATACTTGAACTCATAATAAGTAAAAAAAAATTCAGAATTTAACCTAATCAACAAGGTAAAAGAAATGAAAAATTCTAAGCTTTGCATAAAACAGTTGAGAAGACATAATAATAGAAAATCTCCTATGATCATGGATGGCTGGATTTAATATTCTGAATAAGCATCTTCCCAAAATTAATTTATAGATTCAATGCTATCCTAATAAATATCACCAAAGCATTCTTCAATAAAAAATAAGAAAAAAAATCCTAAATTTTATATGAAACCATAAAAGACCCTTAGCAAAAAGATCAGTGTGGGAGAACCTAATATATATATATAACTTCAAGTGTATTATGTGCCCATAGTAATTAATGACTGTATGTTTCAGACACAAAAAGACATGTGTAGGTCAATGGGACAAAGAAGAAGACTCCAACATGAATGCATATTACTATATCAACTTTATCTAATAATCTTGGGAAATAGTGATGTTCACATATACAAGAATGAGATTAGTTTCATATTTACCACTGAATAAAATTTAGCTCTGAAAGGATAATGGACCTCAATGTAAAATCTAAAATATTCAAACCTATAAATTTGAATGCATTTTCAATTATAATAGCTCTATCTCTACATAAGAAAATTCAACATAGTTCAGCCTTCTATTAAATGTTTAAGATTTACAGTTGTCTAAGCTCAAGATTACCTAACAATAAAGAAAATATATACAGAAATATTGAAAAGACTATCACTGCTTTGTAAATATAAACTATTTCATTTCCAAAATAAATCTTTTTTTCTTTCATAGCAGGAGAATAAAGTCTGCTTCAGTTTATTCTGACAAATGATTGGTTTAAATCTAGTAATAAAAACGTATAATAAAAATATTTATCAATAATTGGTCTATTCTATTTCTTTTTTTCTGTTTTCTTTTTTTTGTTGTTTATTTTATAATTTAATTTAATTTTACATATCAGCCATGGATTCCCCTGTTCCCCCCTCCCCCACTCCACCTTTCCCCCAGCCCACCCCCATTCCCATCTCCTCCAGGGCAAAGACTCCCCTGGGGATTCAGCTCAACCGGGTAGATTCAGTCCAGGCAGGTCCAGTCCCCTCCTGCCAGGATGAGCAAAGTGTCCCTGTGTAAGCCCCAGGTTCCAAACAGCCAGCTCATGCACTAAGGACAGGTCCCAGTCCCATTGCCTGGGTGCCTCCAAAACAGTTCAAGCTATTCAATTGTCTCACTTATCCATAGGTCCTGATCCAGTTGGGGGTTCCTCAGCTATTGGTTCATAGTTCATATGTTTCCATTAGTTTTGGCTATTTGTCCCTGTGCTTTTTTCCAATCTTGGTCTCAACAATTCTTGCTCTTACAATCCCTCCTCTTTCTTGCCAATTGGACTCCTGGAGCTCCACCTGGGTCCTGGCTGGGGATCTTTGCATCCGCTTCTCTCAGTCATTGGATAAGATTTCCAGCATGACAGTTATGGTGTTTGGCCATCTGATCACCAGACTAGGTCAGATCAGGCTTTCTCTGGACCATTGCCAGTAGTCTACAGTGGAGGTATCTTTGTGGTAAAAATAAATCTTTTAAAAATATGTACACATGCATATATTATTTTATGTATAATTTTATTAATGTAATCTAATTATATCATGTATATTTTTACAGCATTGCTTTATAAACTATTACATTAAAACAGAATCAGTATTTATATTTTAAAAAATTATTAAATTCACTACCCAAAACTAATAAATAAGGACAATGAAAAATTTTAAAGAAGAGATGAGATGATATAACTTAAACATAGTCAATGACAATCCATAGATAAAATATTTATTCATATTGATACTATGGAATTTTTGACAAAATTTTATCACAGTCAATTTTGTTCATTATTGCCTTTATTTTTCTAGTCCAAGTATTCTTTTTTTTTCTTTATTATTATGTGTTTTAAATTTTATACATCAGTCATGGGTTCCCCTGTCCTCCTCCCTCCCGCCCTCACCCCCACCATCCCCCCAGCCCCTACCCTCAATTCCCATGTCCTCCAGGATCAAGTCACCCCTGGGGATTCATTTAAACCTGGTGGATTCAGTACAGGCAGGTCCTGTCACCTCCTTCCAGACTGAGCAAAGTGTCCTTATGTAAGCCCAAGGTTTCAAACAGCCAGTTCATGCACTAAGGACAGATCCTGGTCCCACAGACTGGGTGCCTCCCAAGCAGACCAAGCTATTCAATTGTCTCACTTATCCAGAGGACCTGATCCAACTGGGGGCTCCACAGCCTTTGGTCCAAGTATTCTTGTGGCAATTTCATAGCATCAGTTCAAAGATACTCATTTTTATTGATTCAAAGTATTACAGATTACCAAAGATGTTTTCCTTAGTAATATCAACTAACAAAATGTCACTCCTAAGTTGTCATTCTTATTTAATTTGAGTTATTTGAAAAAGGGGTTATTGATATACTGTAATCCTCATACCAATTTGCTATTTAGATCATTTCCCAGGAAATCTTTTGTGCCTAAATAACTTTCAAGGACATAAAATGAGTCCCTTAGCCCTCTTCCAAAAAACATCACAGGATGTTGCCAATACTATTAGTTACCTGATACTAAAACAATAATAATATTGTTGGAGATACCATGTACTTATGCCACTGAAAATGTAGACGCCAAGCTTACGCTCATCTTGAATCTTCAAAACTACTGACTACTATACATACTACTAGAGAAGAAAAGTAATTACCAATATGACCCAGCTATAAGTTCCAAAACTACAACAACTTGTCTACAAGATCTATCCACTGAGGAAATAATGGCACAAATATTGTTTGTAGTAGTCAACTACTGTTCCCAATTTTAGTTAAGGTTTGTTTCATGAAATGAAACTCATACTTGACATGAGTTGAGACCAAGCACCTGATACTAAAAAGGTCTTGGGACATAAAAAAAAAATAAAAAAACAAAAAAAACCCCAAAAAAACAAAACAAAAAAAAACTAAATAAAGCAATAAACTGACGCTTAATAACATATTACAACACCAATAGAGGAATCCAGGGCACAGCACTCAACAGAGAAAGGTTTTTTTGCAGTAAATCTTGATAAACACATCAGACCATAACTGTTACTGTACTGAGAATGGGAAACTTTGGAACACTCAGCACTAAATGGGATGTCTTTAGTACATTTGATCAAGGCTCATGGATCCATGAAGAAAAGGAGTTGTGAAGATTTTAATATTCAAAAATGTTGGAAGACTCCAAGGAAATAATATTTTCAGACGTAACAGGAACAATGCACATATGTCCTCAGTCTGTTATAACATGCACAAAACCAGAACAAATTCATGCCAGATGAAACATAAATAAGAAGAAGATGGGGGCACAAAGTTCTGCCTCTAATCAAGTAGCTCGTTTCAATTTGATAGTTTTTGGGAGAGACAACATCCATTTTCATCAATGAAATGACACTGGATGTATCTATCACAGTCCAGGTTAGTCTTCATGCTTCCAAGTAGTTGGCTGACGCAAAAGAGACTACATAGTTTTTGTGCTGTTTTTATCATTTTTGTTTGTTTTTTTAAAAGAGAGAGATAGTAGATTGGGGGGTCTGAAAGGAATTGGGATGGGGAAAGAATATGATCAAATACATTGTATAGAAAATTATAAATTAAAAACTAAGAAATGTTTATCTGCTAATTGTCTAGTTAAAAATATAAGAAACTTCACTTCTTAACTATAGTCATTTTTTTTTTTAAATTTTAATGTCTATATTTTTTTTCTTAAGCTACATCTTTGCCACTGATTAAAATGATCCACAATGTGATTCAAGGCTGGGAATTTAGTGATAGATTTATGATTGACTGCAGCACAATTTTATCTTCTCTTTCCTTGAGCAATGTCATATGAACATTATGAATCAAGGACAAAGATAGAATTCCACTCTGAGGGTATTGTAAGAAACTTTTTCAAAATTGTTTCTTAAATAATAAAATATCTTGTTAGTGTAAGTTTCGTTCACATAAAGCTGCTGATTCCTTACTTCATCAACTATTTTAAAATATCACAATATGATTACATGTTGTCATCTACTTACCCCCTCCTTGATGTGAAGGAGACAAATGTGTTTTCAAAATAGTGATGCAGAAAAGGAGGGGGAGAATTTGTATCAATCTCCCCCATTTATAGACACATTTTATTTTCTGTTCTTGAGACATTACTGAAAGGAATAAAAACGTTACATGAATAAATAATCCTATCAAATTTGTAATGTTCTTTTCTGTCATCCCTCCTCACCGTAACAAAATAGCTGTTAGAATACAGACTCTGAGAGACTTAAATTTGAATGTTTCATAGCTTATTTCATACACACAAAGTGTATGTAGAATCCCAATCCCTACCAACTTTTAATATGATAATATTTTTATGTATTTAAGTTCAATTAAAATATGATTATATCATTCCCACTCACTCCTTCCCCTTGATTTTTTCTCTGTGTCTCCCAAATTACCTGGGATTCTAGATCTACAAACAGCCATTTAGTAATAGATAACTAATCAGGGACTTATCTTTGTGAAGGATTAATTCTTCATAGACTAATAGCAGTTGTTAATTGCTGGTAACTCTTCATCTAGGCGGGGAGACTCATGAGCTTTCTCTCATGTATATTGGGATGTCAGTTGTTAGAACTATTCAGGTGTATTTTAGTCAGCCATGGTGTTGAGATTTTTATGAGTGTATGAGTGTAGCTACCCTGACTTTGCTAGTAGGCACAATTTCACAGTAGAACTCAGGAGCCTGTTACTCTTATAATCCTTCCACCCCCAATTCTGTCATATTCTCTGAGCTTCAGATGTAGGAATTGTGTTGCATATATTTCAATTGGGGCTGGCTATACTGAGGTTAGTTGTTGTTGTTTTTTTATTTTATTCAGTTATGATTTTCTTTAATATTTTACCTCTGCTGTAAAAAGCTCTGTCAATGGGGATGAGTACTGCACATATCTGTGGATATGAAAATATGTATGTAGAATGGCATTAGTATTTTCTATTTTTGCTTCTATTATCTCTTCAGTCATGAATTGCTGGTTGGAATTACAATATCAGGCATAATTGTCCTTCTATTAAGCAGGTGATCCTGTATGGTATTCCTCAAAATATTTGTCCACATATGCACAAGGACACAAGGAGAACCATAAACTTAGTCTATTTCACGATAGTTAAAACATTAAGTAATTTTACTTTGCTGAGTTGATGTGCTGAATCACATTTCCCTCAGCCTCTTTACTATAGGAAATACATTCTCTAGTATACACTTGCTATATTGATCCAGGTGAAGGCGGGAAGGAAAATAACTGTGCGGGCCTTGAATGCTAAATGAAAGAACCTCTATGCCACTGGGGAAAACCATTGATTCATGTTGGTTAGAGAAGCAAAATCCATCAGATTTCAGTATATTTTCATTTGCTCACACTTTATTGTAGTGTTACTTCAGAACCACCCACCTTATTAACAATACCAAAAACAGTGCTGTCACACAGAGCTTTTTTAGAGGCATACTGAGACCCTATAAAGAATCAATTTGCTTCAGCATGCTTACCTACATTACTCACAGTTTGTCACCCACACAGCCTGCTTGCACACTAGATGTCTTATCACATGTTTTTCAAAATCTGAATTTCTGGCTAATTACTTTTATTTTATGTGGATGAATGCTTCCCAGAAATGTATAAATATTTACCATCTATGTATCCAGTGCTCAATGAGGTCAGAAGTGGGAATCAACACCTGGAAAATAGAGTTGAATATGATCATGAACTGTCAGGTAGGTACTATATAGTGATATTTTATTTGTGCTGAAATGTGATTTTATTTGTATGTTAATAAATAAAGTTGACTGGGGATCAGAGGTCCAAGCGAGCCATAATCAGAGTCAGGTGGTTGTAGCACATGCCCTTAATGTGGTCACAAGGCAGGCAGAGTCTCTGTGTAATCAAGGACACAGCCAAGTGTGGTGACATGAACCTTTAATACCAGTACCAACCACAGAGACCTGGAGGTCTGTATAGACAGGCAGTGGTGGTGAAGTCATGTGGTTGGGTTTAGAGCCAATGAGAAGGCAGAACAGAAAGGCAATAAAAAGACAAGTCAGACAGGAAGAAACTCTTCTGGGGAAACAATGGAGGCAAGGTGGTAAGATAAGGTAATCGTGGCTCTCTAATTTCTTTGGCTATTGCCTCTGTATTTGGCTCTGTGGTTCTTATTTATTAAGACTGTTTAGAATTTCATCTATAGAACTGGGAATCAAATCCTGGTCCACTACCAGGGCAGCAAGTGCTTTTACAACTGAGCCCTGTCTTGCCTTTCATACTTATAACTCAACTTGATTCTTATTTTTTTACTCATAAACAGTCTTCTTGTTTTTGCCTCTGCTATTAGGCCACCATCAATGCACTAATCTCACCTCTCCTTTCAGTCAGAATCATCTTTGAGATCATTTTATCCTAAAATTTTCTCAATCATACTCTTGGGGTAGCAGTATTTGTATTGACACTTATATAGGACAGATTCACAATGACTAAAGGTAATCTCATAAATCTTAATATAATTTTCAACTTTCCAAATAATAAATTTTAACCTGTTAAAAATATCACTTGTTAAAAAATGTTACTGTTTATTTTGTCAGGCTTGTATTCGGATCTGTCTAATATATATTGATTTTTTTAAATTTTGTATTGTTTAAAAAGGAATGTGAAGCTTTACAGAGTTAATTTCACCTCGAAAACACATATGGCCATAACATATACAAGATACCATGTGCTGTTTAAATGGCACATTACATAACATTCTGTACTGTAATAAAACTAATCTAAATATGTTTAAAATGTTTTAAATTAATTTTTGCTTCAAGAATAATGTATATATTTTATATTCCTTATTGACTTTAGAAAATTAGCAGAAGACACTATTAGCTATGTCTTCCTGCATTCATATGGTACAGAAAACACACATACAGATGAAAATAGACATGATGAAATTCTAAGACACTTGCAGCATCATTATGCATTACTTTAATATGTACAGCATTAAATTTCCAGGGTAGCGATGTCTTAACTTCTCAAGGTACGATGATTCTAAGTATTTTCTATGGAACAGAGGATAAATTTTAAAAGTCCCCCTCATTTTGAGAAAAAGCACTAATATTATTTAAGTCATCTAGTTTAAGAAGAATAAAACATGTATTTGGTAACAGAAAATAAAGATTAACCTAGGGAAATCTAATTGCATAATACATGGATAGTATTTGGAGACCAAACAACATAGAAATGTGCCCAATTCTTCACAAAACTTATCATATCCTGGCACTAATAGTTGGTCATTTTTGTATTTTTTTTTTTTTACCAATTTTGGAATTTGAGTAAATGTGATGATACTTGAATGCTTGTGAAAATATCCTAGAGAAAACCTATGATATCTATTAGTTCCATAATAATTTATTCAATAGACTTTCTAGAAAACAAAAACAAAGGAGAATAAATTAAATATGTTCATGTTTAAATGATGGAATGAATTGTTTCTCTAAGATAATTCACAATGTACTAAGTCACACCAGATAGGGATAAAATCTCTAGTGAGCTAGAGCAGGGGAAGTAATGATGTGTTTGTGAGTTTGCCCTGTATATTTCCAGCTAGATTTTGAATGTTATTATTACTAAATGATAAAGGTCCAAGAACATAGATATGTTTGCTCTGACTGGAACATTCCAGGTGCACAACCACCTAGAACCAGGACCCCACAAATTTATCTAATGTTTATATCATTATATATATGCTTTAGTTACAAAATAATTCATGTTAATTAAATTGTCAAACAGCAAAAAGGAACCCACACTCTCATAGTTGTTCTTTTTATAGCCAGAACTAAATTGACTTGAAATTCAGCAAAGAATTTCCATTTTAAATAAGTATTTTAATCAGTTAAAATACTGATAATAGAAACAGAAAATCCATGCAGTATCTCCTCTAAAGTGAATATGAAGTCATTGCCTAAAACAAACTTTGGTTATCAATATCACAAGCCTTCACAGGCCCTTCAAAATACTGGAATTGAAGTTATTCTCTTAAAATAGCATCATGAATTAAACCTGAAATGCATCTGGAAGCCAAAACATAAACGGAAAACCTGTCAAGTGCTAGCTAAGACTGTTCTGTTAAATCTTTCTCTTAAGGGCACTTTGGCAATTATAGGGTACCTTAAGCAACAATTTCTTATGTTAGAAGTCCAAATGGAGAAGGAAAATTCATCATTTGTATGGAATGGATGAGAGCATGTAAAGTCAAGGAACGACTGAGTTCAGGAGAATGTTGGTACCCCACCCACATATTTTTAAATTCAAGATCTGCATTTTATCTCTAATAATGTTCTTGATGCCTAAAGATTATATGATTTGGTTAAAATATTTCGGTGGGAGTGGGAAAGTCCTGATGAAAAATTAGGCCATGTTTTGAGGAAAAAACACCTTGTTGATGGGGTGCAGTAGAGCTCATTCTCTCCCCTGCAGTGAGGCATGTCTACGGCCTGCACCAGAGTCGCCCATCTTCCAGCAGGACCTTTATTTTTACATGCAAAAAGATATGAACTCATAATATTTGAAAAATGCAACTAGGTCAATCTGTAAATGTGTCATAGGAGGATGTGCTTGTTAGCCTGATTACATTTAGCTCATCACTGTGAAAATATTATTTGTTATAAAATATGTCTTTGAGAATGAGGAAGGACTTATCTCACTTCAAATATTTATCAGGACAGGTAGTGTATATGGAAAATAACACATGTGGCAGTCATCAACACATGTCCAAATGAAATAAAAATACCCTTAATAAGGCTGAAATCACTACCATTTGTATAAGTAAAAATTAGTAAGGCCTCATGTGTCACAGGAAAACACTGACACCAGAAATTTTACTGGCCAAATCATTCTTCTCTCAGATTTTTAAAGCAAGCTAAGGTCATGAAGTGTTTAACATCAAATGATTTAAACATATGATTTCTCTTTCATCATTTTACAACTGTCACTTTAAATTCAGTTCCAGATTGTACTTAAGTGAGAGTAAAATCCAGACTATGACTATCACAAGGGACCTATTAATTTTAAAACTCACTAGTAGATGATTTTTAAATCATAATAATTTTTCCTTTCCATTTATTTTGCATTTAGGGATAGGCAAAGGGGGAAGAAGTAATATTGAAACAATATAACTTTTATTGAACTAGATAATATTAGCATGAACTGACTTATAATACTTATCTATACTGTTTACTCTGAACACAGAAATATACATATTTAAATTAAGCTAAACATGGCACATCATATTATTTGCATAATCATAGTTCATAAATGTGTGATTGAAAGGGTTTTTGAAGCTATCATAACTTGGAACATGTATGTAAATGAAATGCTTTTAATGTGAGGTGAATAAAAGTAATGAAACATTTTCATGGAGTTTGGGGAAAGAACATGGTCCAAAACACAGTAGTTTAACTGAAGCATGAATCCAAATTACCTATCAACTGCAATACAAAATATTAATGGACCTGGAAAGATGGCACAGTGATTAAGAGTACTGTTGCCCTTGCAGAAGACTGGAGTTTAGTTCCCAGAACGCAGTCACTTGTAACTCCCCTCTGAGGGATCTCTTACCTTACTTTAAATGTCACATTGAGGGTTTCAGGTGTAGCACATCCTTTCATATCTGCAATCCTGTAATCACTCAATTAATTTCTATTACTCTCAAACATATTTCCCTCTTTCCATGGCATTTTCTTCATCATTTTCACTTCTATATCACATAATTTTACCTTGGATGATCCCTACACATGGCGTCTACCAGTTGTCTTCATTTCCATCCCCACTTTCTCAAGCTGGACTACCTGTATTTTTGTGCTTCTACATTATAATCAAATGTTATGACAGAACCCTCTAACAAATACATGGATTTGGATTAGCCAAGTGTTAATTATACATTTTTCAGACATCAATTTTATAAAGCAGATAAATATATAATTTTCAACATAAATGATGAAGCTTAACTAGCAAGGCATTGTTTTATCATGGCACCAGAAAATTAAAGTTTGAGACAAGTCTTGTAGGGTTAATGTCCAGGTGCCTATAGAAAGACTTCTTCTGATGTGTCCAGGTGCCTATAGAAAGACTTCTTCTGATGTGTCCAGGTGCCTATAGAAAGACTTCTTCTGATGTGTCCAGGTGCCTATAGAAAGACTTCTTCTGATGTGTCCAGGTGCCTATAGAAAGACTTCTTCTGATGTGTCCAGGTGCCTATAGAAAGACTTCTGACGTGTCCATGGAGAATCTATTATTTACATTTCCACTTTCTACAGTTGGAT
This sequence comes from Onychomys torridus, assembly GCF_903995425.1. NCBI lineage: Eukaryota > Metazoa > Chordata > Mammalia > Rodentia > Cricetidae > Onychomys > Onychomys torridus. Next base: position 61,132,807 of record NC_050456.1, on the reverse strand, counting down.
TCCTCTGCTCAGCTGTTAATTCAGTGTTCCAGATTCTATTTCTGTGAGCATACCATATGAGTCACCTGCTTCTGTAATAAGGACTCATGGGGAACTAAGAATTCTGAACAATTTATGAGCCAAAGCAAAATGAAAGAAGGAGGTGAGGAAAGAAGGAAGGCAGGGAGGGAGGGAGGGAGGGAGGGAGGGAGAGAGGGAGAGAGGGAGAGAGGGGGGGAAGAAGAAAGGAAGGAAGGAAGGAAGGAAGGAAGGAAGGAAGGAAGGAAGGGAAGGTGGAAGGAAGGAAGGAAGGAAGGAAAGAAAGAAGGAAGGAAGGAAGGAAAGAAAGAAGGAAGGAAGGAAGGGAAGAAAGGAGGAAGGAAGGAAGCAAGGAAGGAAGGAAGGGAAGGTAGAAGGAAGGAAGGAAGGAAGGAAGGAAGGAAGGAAGGAAGGGAAGGAGGAAGGAAGGAAGGAAGGAAGGAAGGAAAGAAAGAAGGAAGGAAGGAAGGAAAGAAAGAAGGAAGGAAGGAAGGGAAGAAAGGAGGAAGGAAGGAAGGAAGGAAGGAAGGAAGGGAAGGTGGAAGGAAGGAAGGAAGGAAGGAAGGAAAGAAGGAAGGAAGGAAGGAAGGGAAGGTGGAAGGAAGGAAGGAAAGAAAGAAGGAAGGAAGGAAGGGAAGAAAGGAGGAAGGAATCAAGGAAGGAAGGAAGGAAGGGAAGGTGGAAGGAAGGAAAGAAGGAAGGAAGGAAGGAAAGAAGGAAGGAAGGAAGGAAGGAAGGGAAGAAAGGAGGAAGGAAGGAAGCAAGGAAGGAAGGAAGGGAAGAAAGGAGGAAGGAAGCAAGGAAGGAAGGAAGGAAGGAAGGAAGGGAAGGTAGAAGTAAGGAAGGAAAGAAGGGAAGGAGGAAGGAAGGAAGGGAAGGAAGGAGGGAAGAAGGAAGGAAGGTAGGGAGGGAGGAAGGAAAAGAAGGAGGAAAGAAGGCACAGAAAAAGAAACAAAGAAAAGTGAGAATAAAAATGTATACAGTTTAAAACCACCAGAAATAATTCTCATTAGAATATGTGTTCTATAATACAATGCTTTGTGAAGTGATTCATGAGTTCCTACCCCTAACTAAGGAGCTATGGACAGCTGATGACTTCTGGGGAAGGGGAATTCAGATTTCTTCTCTTTCATTTTTTTTAATTTACTTTTTGGTTGAATCAGTGATGTCATAATATATTTACATGCCAGAGAAAACACATTGATTAATGAATTTTGTGTACAGGCTAAGCATTAATATCTTACATGGAATCTTTAAAAGAGACATTAAAAAAATACTGAACTGAATGTGCCTTGATTTCTATGCAACTGTCAGATGGAGGTTGGACCAAGTTATTTATATATATATACAACTGACTGCAAGGATGACTCAACCTATCCATTTGGTCCATGATGCTTTTTGTCACCAGGTGGGCAGTACTCCACTTTGTGTCTTTGTTATACTTTGGGCAGTTCAATCACAGCTGGAGTTGAGTTCTGTGGTCTTATCATTAGTTAAAAGACTATAAGACTGGGCTCATACTCAGTGTTATAATAAACCTTAAACATTTAATTTCTTCATGAATAATTTCCATGACCTGAGGAAATCTCAGTGGGATAGCCTACACACCGTTTAAAGCAATTCTCAGCTACGGGATCTTCAGTAAATTTTATGTACTTACAACAGAGTATTTGGAAAATCTTCACAGCTAACACAAAGTGGATAAGTAAAGCACATTGTAAGTGGATGGCTGTACTCTCAAAGTATATGAACAACATAAATTGGAGTTTATGGGCCACTGAGATTTTAAAAAGACACAAACTTGGAGGATCTGGAGGTGAGGCATTTCTGGAAGGAGCTAAGAAGATGGGTTAAGGTAAATATGATAAAAACATTTTTTATGAAATTCTCAAATAATTAAAAAATACCTTTTAAGAATATAATTACAAAATATCAATTAATAAAAAAGGCTCGGGATTTCAAAGAGATGTAGAAGGGGTACTTGTGAGGGTTTATAGGAAGGAAAAAGAAAGGAGAAATGGCATAATTTTAATCTCAAAAACTAAAGGAACTAAAAGAAGAAATAAATTTGGTCAAAAATCTTTCAGAGAGTAAATTCAAGATATATATTTTCTAGAAAATATAGAGAGCAAACAAAAAGAATTATAAAAGAAAACTATATCAATTGTTAACTAGAAAACAAGGTAACTAAACAGAAGACAAAGATAAAACTTCATAGAAAATATTAATAAGTATCTGAAGGAAAAGAAGCAATGATTAAAATCTACCAATAATAGATGATAAATGAGATAGTGTGCAGATTTAATGGGTTAAATACAAAATAAAACTAATTTTATATAATATATGTGAATTCTAATAAGAATGGAAAAATTCTGAAGTAATTCAAGTTCAGCTAAAGTAGAAATAAGAAACCATATACAAACAATAAAAGACAGACTCAGCAGGTTATATTCATGTATTTGAACATACACTCACAAACACACATGACTGCACACACAGACACACACACATAGTTGTATGTGACAATAATAAAATAAGGCTATTATCTTGAAAGTGTGGGAGAGGAAATGGGAACGGCTGTAGAAAAGAAAGAGGGTGTGGAAACTGATATAATTCTATTTAAATATTTCAATTAAAACATATTTAATAATGGTCTAAATAGTTTTAGCGAAATTTTAATACTTTGAATTATCATAATAACAATAAAAATTATGTCTTAAAATGATCTGGTAGTTCTTTTCTATTTTCAAAGATAAATTATTCTGGGTGAAAAAAATTTATTGGGAGTTGTGCTTTCTCTTTCATGGTTTTGACATTATATAATGTGTTTCAAACTATTGAAAAACAGCACTAAAAAGAAAAAAAGACCTCTGTTTAATATGAATATGAATAAAAATGTTCTCTTCAAATAATATTAAAGAAGTCTATAATTATTTATATTATACACAGCTCCATTCCAATTGTGTTTAATTTATTCTAAAGTAAATTAATATTATAAAATCTGTAAAGGAAAGCATTTCTGATAATATATTTTATAATATATGAACAGGAAAATGTATGATAACATCAGTAAAAGGGAAGTAACTGAATACTCTTATGATTAAAACAGCAAATTGATAGAACACTTAGCAGAAGTTAGAATTTTTAGATGAACAACCACTGTTCTCATAATCTTATATGAAATATTTTTAACTTGCTTTTTTAACATCTAACTTGCTTTTTAAGTACATATGTGAAATAATTATATGCTTCCAAATAACTGTGAAATCACTCCAAAAATAAGTTCTATCTTCACCTTAAGCGTTAAAATGTTATATAAAAATCTCAGAAGAATATAATCATTTTAAAATATATATTTTACTTAATCTCCTAATCTTTAAAATTTCTCTCTTTTTTTTTTTTTCACTGATACATTCCTTTCCTTAGCCAGGATGTAGTCCTGGGTCACAAACTTAATAGCTTTTTGTTTCTTCTTTTCCTCAAGCAGCCTGTGATTATTGACTTAACACCTTGACAATTGAATGGTGCCTAAATCTTTTGTAACCTATTCCTCAACCTTTGTGTTTTCAATGTATTCTGGTGATTTTTATGTTGAATTTTGGCCAAAGTCTGACAGGAAGGATGGTATGACCTTCTTTGAATATTGATGACATTTATCTATTAATTGGCTTGAAGCAGCACCAATCCTGTTTCTGCAGGGGTTTTTCTCTTAAGCCTCCTGTGGAGAGATTTTGCAATCACACAAATTCCATGTTTCTCATCCACTAACTTGGTGTACATGAAAGGTTTTTATTGGCCACAATTTTTAGTCTGTTTGCCAAAGCAAACATTACTCTTAATCATACAGTTTAGAAATGTTCTAGGGATAACATATAAATGTTAACTGTGTTATTTTTTTTGAGTTAACATAACAAAGTAGCACAAACATCTTGGCTTCCAACAACAGACACTTATTATCTTACAGTTCTGAGTGCAAAAAGTCATTCCATGAATGCAAACATTGAAAAACTCAACAGAGGCAAAGCAGAAAGCTGGAGGGAGACAAGTCATCAATGATATTTCTTAGTGGATGAGCTTTCTCTGAAATAATCTCTTTACTTCACCATGATTCTGTTAGGTGAGGTAATGGGTGTTGCTTTTCAATTCGTGGTTAAACAGGACTATCAGATAGGAAGTGCACAAGTTAAAGATTGTAACCTTCTTGTCAATTTAAAGGGTTAATTTTAGGATTAGGTCAGATGCTGTAAACCAAGCATTGGTCTCACACATGTTCACTATCAAAAATAGCTCTTCCCCATCTCCCTTAATTTTTAACTATTTCCAATAATAATTTCTTCTAAAAATGTATTGTTTCCTTTGATCATTTACATAACTTAGCAATGTTTGGAATGATAAAGAAAAAAGCAAATCATATATTGGTCTTCTATATCTGCCTCAGAGGGGAGAATGTAAGCTGAAAATACCAATGAGACATCTACCATGCTATTCTATTCCAAGATTCAGAGAAAAATCTCAGACAAAATGGATAGACAATTGTAAAATTACAAAGATGGAGATGCAAACTGTGAACAGTTATGTTCTGAATATGAAATATCACTTGTATACCTATCGCAACTGTGGGATACATAAAATAATCTCAGTTAAAATTAGAGCATGGATGAGAAAGCCTCTGCGGTGACCCCACCCTAACTGAAAGCCATAAAGTTAACAGCTGCTGGAATAGAGATTCTCTTTGCAATTCTCTTTGCAACTGGAGTCCCTGGTAGGTTGATAATGCCCAGGGCTTGGCCCCACATCTATGTCTATAACTTTGCTCATAAGAATAAAAAAAAAAAATTGAAAAGGAACAACATGATATAAACCCTTTAAAAAATACAAAACAAACAAACAAAAGGATTAACAAAAAAATGAAGTGAATTGAACACACACTTAGTTTGAAAGACCTAATTACATTCAAATGTTTTCCTTTGTATTGTAGGAGACCAGGAAGGCAATCTCAGAAATTAAAAGGAATACAAAGACAAATTAAATATTTCAGATTTGCAATTCCTTAATAAAAAAACAGATTGAAAATAGCTTGAAAAATTAAAATAAGTCTCATTATGAAAGTAGAAAAACAACTACAGAGAAAAGAAAATGAGTTATTGGGAAGCCATAGAGCATATGAGATATGAATGCAAATTATGGGGAATTGGTAGATATAAAAGGGGCGTATCAAAGGAATAGGGAAGAACACCATGTACTGGATTTACAGCATCACCACTGAAATTTCAAAAATAAGTTCTATTTGAAAATCTTATAATGAAATTTGTAATTTATATTTTACTAAAAATAAAACATGAAATAAAATACCTTCAGCTGATTTGTAAAAATAATCTGCCTTTCAAAGACTTGTGAAATAGTTTTATAAAATTAATCCTTACTTTTAAATACAAAATTAAAATAAGTAGGTCTCAGAACTATCAGCAATGATATACCTTTCAGCAATACTGCACATTTGTGTAATTTATCAAAATCACATATAAATCTTAGATCATTTATAATCAGATACCTGGCTTTATAATTTCCCTGTACCCATGTGCTTATAACTAAAATGAAGCTGAGGGTGAGGTAGTTTCAGTGCCCTTTGTGCATGTTTTAGTACAAAGTTACAAAAAGTAGATTCCTTCATGGGATGTTGTTTGAGGTACAACAGAACACTCTGGATGCATATCTTTGCAAAAATCTCATGATTTATTAATGAATAAACAAATGTGATTTGATTGATTGTCATGATGTGCAGAACAGCAGTGTTCTGCTTTAAAGTGGACGGACGCTACAACAACTGCCTGTGAGATTTCATTGCTTTTGAAATTCAGCTTTTTCAAAGTACCAAGCTGTTTCTTTCCAAACCTGAATGCAGAGTGGAGAGCTTCCTAATTCTTAGGTCTGTTTTGTTGTTTTCTGACTCCTGTACTCATATTCAGTAGGACAGGTGTCAGAAGATTAACATCCATCAAGTATGAGTTATGTAAACAGAGTCCCTAGACCCTTTACACTTTATAGAATTGAAGATTTTCTGACATTCAAATACAAACTTAAAGCTAAGAAAGTCTTTAATAAGTAGACATTTAGTTTTCCCCATTGTAAAAGGATTCTAGAATCATCAACTCACAGTTGGGTCAAATACTCAAAATGTTGATCAAATAACATTTTGTCCAGCTAAACACTACCACTGCGGTAATCAATTCTTCCATCCTTAATGTTAGTTGTCTCTTTCCTTTAGGAGTCTTTTCTGGGTTCAGGCCAGGAAAAAGGTGAAAAGGCCTACACAGTACAGGATGAGCCTCAATCTAAAATGAACCTTCAACAGCATCTTGGCCCAAAGACTGACTTATACATCAGCATCCAAAACTGGGTAACACAGCCGTTTCCAGATTAAGGAATCTGGAGACACTTGGTGAACTGTCTACTAAACAAAGAAGGCAACAAGGAAGGTGAAAAAAAATGATTTCTGTGTAAACAACCTGATGGTTTGCCATGAGAATCACTAAATTATCCCGGAGTCTCCTGGAGAAATGTAAGATATTAGTTGGCAAAACTAAAACACAGACAGCTTAAGAAAAGTATACAAATCCACTAACATAAATAACAGATCCGAAAATGAAACCAAGCGTTGGGAGAACAAAAAGTGTTGTAATTATTATATTCAACAGTGGGAGAGAGAGAAAGACAGAGACAGAGAGAGACAGAGACAGAGAGACATAGACATAGAGACATATTGAGAGAGAGACCTAGACATAGACATAGATAGAGACAGATTGAGAGAGACAGAGAGACAGAGACATAGACACAGACAGAGACAGATTGAGAGAGAGACAGAGAGAGAGAGAGAGAGAGAGAGAGAGAGAGAGAGAGAGAGAGAAGAGAGAGAGAGAGAGAAAGGGAAAGAGACAGACAGGGAAAGCTCCCAACTGACCACTATGCAGAAATAATTAGCCTCAATGTTAGTTATTTGTGTCAGCTTCCAAATTCTCCTGGTTTATTCTCTGTCTTAACCTCCTTTAGCTTTGCAGAATTATTCATCAGAATTGACCACACAATTCAGTTCATAAAATATGTTCTACACATGGAAAGATTAAGCCACATATTGCTTTCATGATCCAAAGTGTTCTTCACTAATTTCCTACATTACTCTTATTTATCTCTTTCTTTTTGAAGGGTAGAGACAAGATCAAAGTATTTAATTAATTGTTCATTCTTTGCCTACTGAAATGTCTATGTGATCTACCTAGGTATTCCTTGCTACTGTCTTTTAAACATTTATGTTCAGTATGTAAGTAGATGTGGGGAAACACGTAGCTGTGTATATTCACATTGATATACATATAGTGGCATATTATATATTTCTATACTTGGATGCTGGGGTCCAGCCTAGGCTCAGGTTTAGGTACTGAGACAGGAAAGTGGCATTGGCACAAGAAAAAAAAAAAAAATCTGACGACCAGATGGATTGTGCTCACGTGACTCAGAATAGCTCAAGCTGTCATTATTTATACTTTAAGAGTTTCTACCAGGCTTACATGAGCAGCTGTATTACTGGCTCCTATTTTTCACTTTTAAGAAATACATTAAATTTAAAAAAATAAATCATAATCATTATAAAAGCCCCCATTGTTCTCCTATGTTTTCCCAAATACATATTCCCACTCTCTGTATAACCTTATTCTAGACAGAGTTCAGCATTTTTGCAAGTTTAACTAAATATCGAGCCAGACACATCCTGTTCTTGCAGAACTTATGTCAGCTGGAAGCTACTTGCGGTTACAAAGTTAAAAAATAATAGGCATGGGTATAATGCTTTAAGGATAACAATATTCCATTTGTTAATAATAATAATAATAATAATAATAATAATAATAATAATAAAGGTGGTGGCACATGCCTTTAATCTCAGCACTTGGGAGGCAGAGCCAGGCTGATTTCTGTGAGTCTGAGGCCAGCCTGGTCTACAAAGTGAGTTCCAAGAAAGGCACCAAAACTCCATGGATAAACCCCATCTTGAAAAACAAAACAAAACAAATACAAACAGAAAAAAAGACAATATTTAAACCCAAGCAATTCTTTCATGTCTGCTTTAATATAGTTCCCTTTTCTACAATAGGCTCCCACGTCTCAATCTCTCTGTAAAATTCAAACCTTGCTAAGGCGCTATTATCCCAACCCACTGTACCATACTTCTTCCACCAAAATAAGCTACTTTGTATGGTAAAGATGGATTTCCTCATCCCATTTTTTACATTGTATTTTTCCCCATTGGATCATACTAGATCCTATCATTGACTCTATATACTTGATATCCAGGAAATGTACTCTCAAGTGTTGGCATGTCTTACTCTCCTTTACAAAGCTGTGAGAAATGGTTAATGTTCCAAGTGTTGTTTTCTCATATGTACCAAACTGTCTCTGTTGAGTCAGAAAAGTTCCCAGGATTAGGAGTGGCAGCTAGTAATTGCAAATAAGAAATTTGAGAAACATTTGCCCTCTGTTGATTCTAAGGGGAAGCATTCGAGGAAGAATGAAATTTCCAGGGAAAATTATAGCTACTACATGTGTGACTGACAAAGTAAAACTAATAACCACCCAGAGAGTCAACAATATAATTATAGAGAAAAGAGCCTGCAGTTTGCATGAATTCAGCAAAATCCTGTGTTGCCCTGCAGTCCACTCCTTGCCAAGTGAGAGACCATCTTCCATGAGCTTTGCCTCATGGAGACCTGTTGGACAGGCATTAGCATGCTGATCCAAGACTAGGCTACAAGGCTCACCACACTTAGATTAAGGATTCACTACTGACTCCAAATCAATAAAATCACAGAATACATACCCCCAAACTACTCTGATGCAAAATAGACTTTTCCATTTTTTTAATGTTGATTCAACTTAAATATTTGTTAATTCAATTGAAATTTAGCTAATTCACTCTACTCATTTATAAGTTAATGCCATCATTTGAATCTAAGTGGGTGGAGGGATAAAAAATCATGAGAGAAGAAGAGTGGCATTTGAGGTGACACAATATATTTCTGAAGAGTAAACTTTTTTTTTTTCTCTTTGTATTTTTTGAGACAGAGTTTCTCTGTGTAATAGCCCTAGCTGTCCTGGAATAAACTCTGTAGACCAGACTGGCTTCAAACTCACAGAGATCCCCGGCCTCTGCCTCATGAAAGCTGAGATTAAAGGATTGCACCACCAATAGCCTGCAGAATAATAAATTTTAAGCAATGAAAAATGAGGTTTTAAGATCATGAGAATGACCAGTTATCCTATTTTATCTTTATAGCACAAATTAAACCCAAGTAGTTCAAAACCTTAAAGAATTTCATGACTTAAGACGTTTGAAAATAAAAAATTTAAAAAAATAAAATTAAAAAATTGGTCTTTAATTGATAGTAAGAAACAGTACAATCAAGCTCCCTTTTACAAAATAAATTCCTGAACAATATTTAATATGATTTGAAAATTCTTGAGAGCATAATAAATAGCTATTCTAAGCTCCATCATTGTTTTAATCAAAGCAATCTATTAAGGATAATTGAAAAGGAAACAGAAGAAAGTAACAGCTGTAGATAATCAAAGGCTCTAATCCTTTCGCCTCATGTTCTTACTGCAAACAGTGAAAGGGAATGAATAATAATTATTATTTTTATTTCAAACTTTGGTTAGACAATAGCAAAAGAAGAGAGAATAAATGCAGATCATTGAGAGGGTAAAAATTGTGAACATGGAAAAAAGTAATAAAGGTAAATTCTGTGAGCACCTATGCTCTGTGCTCCCCTTCTTTTCCTGGATTAATTAACAACCCAGGGTTGTTTTTGCCTTTTCAAGTATCTTCTGATTTACTTGCTCTGACATGCTTGGTCAAAAGTAGAGATTAGCTGTTGTGATTGGATGACTCAGATTCTGTGGGGAGATCAGGAAGAGTAGGGAAAGGCACATGATGATATGATATGCTGATTTTCTTGAAATAACAGAACGAAATGTAATACAAAGTAAAAAGAATATAATCATTTGAACAGTGAAAAGAATGATGCAAAATTACCACAGAGACACTGTGGTAGTTATGAAATTTGGCTATGTTACGTTGTGTACCTGAATTAATTTGTTTTGTTTTGGTAAGAAAGCTTTTTTCCTGCTTGCTTATTTTTAGAATGTTGAATAATAACCCAACTTTCAAATGTGTGTGTCCCAAATCAAAACATCATCCAGAAGGAAAGCCTAGATGGCAAATGACTTTTCCTAAGTTGTCTTAGTCAACTAATGAAGCAAATGAGTAAGTAAATTTCAAAAGATTCTCCTTATATGTGCAATAATGTACTTGTTTGAATGAAGTTAGAATATTTGTTTGGTTTTTATTTTCCATAACCTAATTGATTACATGACATTTATAAGAAATTTAGGCCAGGTGAAGTACTCATAGGGAAGTTACCAAGGTTGGTATTAACAGGTAGTATTCTCAGTTAACAAAGCACAATTTTAAGTAATAAATACAAGAATAATAATCCAATTTTGTTCCTTTCCTTTGGGATATTTCCTTAGCAAAACAATTTTGGAGACAATGTCTTTCTAGCCCTTATGCTACTAAATGAAATTGCACCTAACATAAAGTAAAATATCTGCTCTAATATGTATTATCTGCTGCCTCAAAAAATCTTACTTTTTTTTTAAAAAAAAATTGTATTTATCATTCTCATTGAGCAAATTTTCCTCATCTTAAAAACAGACTATAGAGAATAACAAATCTGATTTCTCTTGACAATTGTCTCTCCCCTTGTCCCTGTCAGTCATGGCAGGATCTTGACTCTTTGTTAATATTTTGCTTGATGCCAGTTGCGCATTGCCTCATAAAGAAATGTAGCCAGCTAGCTCCTTCATACAACCTGGATAAGATACTGTGGAGTCTTGCTTTCCTTAAGTGATTTTCTATCTCTTCTCAAATTTCTGTTGCAAAATTTGTGTGATCCTTCAATTACAAAACTTTGAAAATATAAAAGCTAAAACATAAAGTGTCTATTTTTTGCTATCTGTGTCTCAAATCTACACATTATAATATCACCAGCAGTGGCTGTAAGAGTTTACACTGAAATCATCATAGGAGAATTTAGAGGGCCCTGTCAAAAGATATTCTAAGTAGCCCATTTTGTTTCTTAGCACCGATTGGTCTCCAGTAGGACACAAGAACACAAACTATCATTAGGTTTTCAGTTCTCTGTGGGCCCCGCGCTTCTTTTAGATCTGTAATGCTCAGTTATTCAATTCCATCTCCGCTCTGCCTCAACAGGGGAACAAGCATCCAGGACCCAAGACTAATGAAACAAAGACATTATCATAAAGAATGAGAGCCACACCAGATGCTTCAGATGCTTGCTGATTCATACAGAGCACACAGTATAAAAAACACTGAATGGAGCTGCCTAATTGCAAATTAGAGACATACTATTATAGACTTTGCTTTAGAAAGAGGGAAGGAATTTCTTTTTTTCTTTTACAAATATGAAATGTCATTCTTTCATAATCTAATAGTCTACATATATATATATATATCTTTAGTGAAAAATAATTCTTTTACAGGGTTTAAAAACTTGCATTCATCTATTACTTTCTGACTGAAAACATTGAACTATTTAAAATGAAGAAATTCTCTAAAAAACATATTACATAAAACATAATTTTCTACTGATGCTCAAAGTATTAAGTCATCACAATAAAATACTTAAAAAAACAAATTAGCTCAATTAGGCTTTCAGTTTTATTGGCCATCTATTGGCCATCACCTTTTATAAGAGTGCTGTTGAAAATATTTATTACAGTCTTTATGTCATGAATTTCAATATTAAACTATATGGTTTTTTAAGGATAATTGAAATACATGCATGAATACATACATACAGATATCATGTAATTTGTTTGTATGTGTGTATACATATATAATATACTATATATAATATACCACATAGTGTGTGTGTGTATATATATATACATATATATGCATATATATACATATATATATGCATACACACATATATTCAATTACAGTAAGAGTTCTAATATACTCAATCATTTTCCAAAAAGCCTTTGAAATTCAATATCCTATCAGATAAATGCTATATTTATGTGACTTCAAGAAAACCATCAAACGGTCAAATAATTGCTAGTTACTGAATTTTAATATCTTGAAAGTCCTATGAACAGGAATCTTCACACATAAATATTCTTGACCAATTGTAGAATTATATACTGCCTTAAAATTCTCACCATACCTGGTATTCTGTCATAGACTCTTAAATGGCAACATTAAATTCATAGTCTAGTTGCCTTTGAATTGTCTTTTCATTACAAATTTCTCAAATATATTATCTTCTTTTTTCCCCTTTACTATATCAAAACAATACATCAGGAAGAAATAAATTCTAAAAGTAAAATGCTTTTAGAGTAGAAAGAAAATAACATAAAAATAATTTGCTATACTGATAAATAAACAAATGTTAAGTTTGGACATTTACTGGAGAAAACTTTTCTGCAACATTCCGATGAAGAAAGTATAGACTTTTGGGGTTAGAAACTGTACAACAACCTTGTCCTTATACCTAAAACAAAAGCAGCAGATTAAAAGTGTATTTCATAGTAAAATATGAGGACAGCATTCCAAAATATAACTTGATAGAACTCCACGTATAAGAAACACCAACAAATGAATTTATAATGGCTGTTTATGAATGGCAGAATCTCCAAACTTACATAATATGTATATAATAAAGTTTTAGTCAGAACCACCCCACACCAGGGGGCAGGGGGTGGGTGGGGGAGAAGAAAGTAACTAGAAAGTGATTCTTCAGGGAAGTTTGAGGATTAAAAAATGAAAAGTGTGCTAGGGAAGTTGTGACACGTTAACTCACAATACACATTTGAATGCAGGTGACTAGAGCGATAAATCCAGTGTAATCTATTCACAGGGATCAAATACTTTCCCTTGGAAGCTAGAAAAACAAGAAGAGTCACCTATTAAAGAGGGAAAGAGACAAAAGAGAAACAGTATTTTTTCCATATAATCATTGACCCTATCTTTTAGCTACTTCTAGAAAATGATTATGAGACAGGCCCCCCCAAAGTAGATGTGAAAGCTGAAAAACAAATGCTGAGATTAATTCTGCACTTGATCTTAGTCAAAAGGTTGAAAAGAGATTTAGCAGTTAATTTATTTAGTGTCGAGTATTAGATAATTGTCTACTAATTCGAAGAGTGCTAAGTAAAATCCTGTTTCCAAAACGTTATGTAAAACAATTCAAGGGTGATACTGATGAACTAGAGAGAGGGTTGAAACAGACATTTTCAAATGAATAGCTAAAATACATGGAAAAAATAAGGAAAAAAATAATGATATATGAAATGTAAATACTGTAAACAATGAAAATGTAAATTTTTTAAAAATACTGTTACCTTTCTGTCTAATCAAAAAGGAAGGTTTTAACTTTAACAGTAAAATTAAATATAATAGAAAAGTAATCAAGCATGAATTATAGTTATAATATCTAGTCTCTTTGTATTTTGGAAAATTAAAGAAAATATTCTATCGTCTATTCTATATTTGTGAGTCTAAAGTTTCATATCTAATTTATCTTGTATTTTAACCAAGGAAAATTATAATTATATCAATCTAGTCTTCAGATATGGTGGAAGTGTTAAGGCAACTCCACATAGTTAAAAGGGAGGCTTATTTTGTGGGGTAACTTATGTAAAGGGATAGGTTACAGGGTCCAGGAAAGGTAAAGTACAGTCTTACTTTACCTCTGGATAACTTTACCTCTCTGGATAACTCTGCTCAGTCTACCTCCAGTATCCTGGATCCAGGATCCAGGAACCAAGAGAGCTGGCTCATCCAGATCTTGGGTCTTAAGGGCTCCTCTCTTGGCCCCACCTTGTAGGTGTGACAGTTACTGGAATCCTCAATGGGGTACTTCCAGGGCAAAGCTGGAATACCTACCTACTACATTCAGCCACATCAAAGACCCTTGAAGGATATAATATTACCTAAGTAAATAGTAAGTGTATTATATCCCCAAATGTACTGTGTCTCCCAATAAAATTTGCCTGGAGATCAGAGGAAAAAGCCAGCCACTGTATAGAAGTCAGGCAATGGTAGCACATGCTTTTAATCCTATCACTTGGGAGTTAGAGATCTGTCTGGATTTATGTGAGTTCAAGGCCACACTGGGAAGAGAGCATGGTGCCACATGACTTAAATTCCAACACTAGTTAACCATGGAGGTCTGGAGGTTTGTACAGAGAGTCAGGAAGTGACAGAGCTGGGCAGGAAGAGGAAGTGATGTAGCTGGACAGAGAGCAAATCAGATGGCAGAACAGCAAGTCATATAGACATGAGCAGACAGGAACTAGCTTGCTTGTGGCTATTTTTCAGGTTTCACCCCTACATCTGGCTCCGTGTGTTTTTTCTTTTAAGACCATTTAGAAATTTATCTTCATTATATATTCAGAACTGTAGCTCTTTTGATATGTAGGAAAATGCATGCCTGGTGTCTATTGCTGTTCACAGATAACACATAAGATTTCGTTAAATCCACTATCTGCTATTCCTTGCTGATATTTAGCTCTTTCTCAAATTATCTTCACACTGTTAGAAAGTGATCCTGTGGTGCTTGGCACCTACTGATACACCCATACCGCTATTTCTGAACCTAAGACACAAGAAACCACAGGGGAAAAGTGTATGTATTGTAATAGCCAGAGGAACAGGAAGTTTGAGTATGAAATTTGATTGACTAGAAATCTCAGGAAGCTACACCCATGAAGTCTCAACAAAGTCTGCCTAAACAAGATCCTCAACAAGGGAGGCATTAGCAGATATGCTAATATGGGAAAGGCAAGTCTCACAGACCACAGCCCCAGACAAAGAATTTCAGACAACTGACAAAGAACATTGAGACTGGGAGAAACAGCTTTCCTCAAGGAAAAGCCAGCCCTGTTTGGTTATCCAACACCTTAAACACAAAAGCCATATCCATACACACACATACACACACACACACACACAAACACACACACACACACACACACACACACACACACACACACACACAAACACAAACACACACACTCACACATATGAAGCTAATAGACTGATCTTGTGATATTTAAATAATTAGGAAGAAGAAAAAGAGGAGCAAGAATAGCAGAACTTGCATATATGGTATGGTCATCACTTTTAAACAAACTACATAGGTAACTACAATTAAAGAAAAGGGTTAGTGAATTTGAGAGACAACAAGAAGAGGCACACAGAAGGGGTTGGAAACGGGGGGAAGGAGGAAAATGGTGTAATTATATTTTAACTATAAAATAATTAACAAAAACAAATAAGTAGCAGCTACTTTCACTATATTCCGCATATTCAATACTATATTTAAAAAGCAGAACTTACATTTATGACCACAGGATTTTATCCAAATTCCCTTCTTTTAGAGTTACTCAGTTGTCCATGGCTCAGAAGTGAAAGGTGAATCAGTATTGGAAGTGAGAGCTGGGGTGATAGGAGGTCTAAGCCAAGGAAATTTGATTCAGTAATAATAATAAGAAAGATGACAACAATGATTTAAATGAGAATATTTGTGGTCTCTGATCATCAATGTAAAAAAAAAAAAATCATACCCTGTTTGTCATTCTAAGTCTGGGTTACCTCACTCAGGATGATTTTTTTCTACATCCATCCATTTGCCTGCAAACCTCATGATGTCATTGTTTTCCTCTACAGAGTAGTACTCCATTGTGCATATGTACCATATTTTCTTTACCCATTCTTCAGTTGAAGGACATCTAGGTGGTTTCCAGGTTCTGGCTATTACAAAAAATGCTGATATGAACATAGCTGGGCAAATGCCCTTGTGGTATGATTGAGAATTCCTTGGATTTATGTCCAAGAGTGCTACAGCTGGGTCTTGGGTAAGAGGGATTCCCAATTTTCTAAGGAAGCGCCATATTGATTTCCAAAGCGGCTATACAAGCTTGCATTCCCAGCAGCAGTGGAGGAGAGTTCCCCTTGCTCCACATCCCCTTCAGCATAAGCTGTCTTCTGTGTTTTTGATCTTAGCCATTCTGACAGGGGTAAAGTGGTATCTGAGAGTCGTTTTGATTTGAATTTCCTGGATAATTAGGGATGTTGAGCAATTCCTTAAATGTCTTCCAGCCATTTGAACTTCCTCTGTGGAGAATTCTCAAAGTGGCTGGGGTCTTGTCTATAGCCCATTTCTTAACTGGACTGTTGGGCATTTTGATGTCTAATTTCTTGAGTTCTTTATATATTCTGGATATCAGCCCTCTGTCAGATGTAGGGTTGGTGAAGACCTTTTCCCATTCTGTAGGCTGTCACTTTGTCTTGTTGACCATGTCCTTTGCTCTACAGAAGCTTCTCAGTTTCAAAAAGTCTCATTGATTGATTGTTTCTCTCAGTGTCTATGCTACTGGTGTTATA
Organism: Onychomys torridus; assembly: GCF_903995425.1. Classification (NCBI taxonomy): domain Eukaryota; kingdom Metazoa; phylum Chordata; class Mammalia; order Rodentia; family Cricetidae; genus Onychomys; species Onychomys torridus. The sequence continues at coordinate 61,116,267 of NC_050456.1, read as the reverse complement.
TTTAGAAAGTGATTTTTCGGTTCCAATGCCTTCAAGAGTATTTCCTACTTTCTCTTCTATCAGGTTCAGAGTAACTGGATTTATGTTGAGGTCTTTGATCCACTTGGACTTAAGTTTGTACACAGTGACAGATAGGGATCTTTTTGCAGCCTTCTACACATTGACATGCAGTTATGCCAGCACCATTTGTTGAAGATGCTTTCTTTTTACCATTGTACATTTTTGGCTTCTTTGTCAAAAATTATGTGTTCATAGGTGTGCGGGTTAGTGTCAGGGTCTTCAATTCGATTCCATTGGTCCAAATGTCATTTTTATGCCAGTACCAAGCTTTTATCATTATGGTAGCTCTATAGTAGAGCTTGAGGTCAGGGACTCATGATGCCTCTAGAGGTTGTTTTATTGTGCAGGATTCTTTTGGCTATCCTAGGTTTTTTGTTTTTCCATATGAAGTTGAGTATTATTCTTCCCTGATCTGTGAAGAATTGTGTTGGTAATTAGATGGGGATTGTGTTGAATCTGTAGATTGCTTTTGGTAAGATGGCCATTTTTACTATGTTAATCCTGCTTATCCATGAGCATGGGAGATCTTTCCATTTTCTGACATCTTCTTCAATTTCTTTTTTCAGGGACTTAAAGTTCTTGTCATATATGTCCTTCACATGCTTAGTTAGAGTAACCCCAAGGTATTTTATATCATTTGTGGCTATTGTAAAGGTTGATGTATCTCTGATTTCCTTCTCAGCCTGTTTGTCTATTGTATATAGGAGGGCTACTGTTTTTTTGAGTTGATCTTGTATCCTGCTGTGTTACTGGAGGTTTTTATAAGCTGTATCAGTTCTTTGGTTGAATTTTTGGGGTCACACATATATACTATCATGTCATCTGCAAATAGGGAAAGTTTTGACTTCCTCCTTTCCAATTTGTATCCCCTTAATCTCTTTATGTTGTCTTATATCTCTGGCTAGAACTTCAAGTACTATATTGAATAAGTAGGGGGAAAGGGGACAGCCTTGCCTTGTTCCTGATTTTAGTGGTATTGCTTTGAGTTTCTCTCCATTTAATTTGATGTTGGCTGTTGGCTTGCAGTAGATTGCCTTTATTATGTTTAGGAGTCTTCCCTGTATTCCTGATTGCTCCAAGACCTTTATCATGAAGGGGTGTTGGATTTTGTTAAATGCCTTTTCTGCATCTAGTGAGATGATCATGTGTTTTTGTTGTTGTTTTTTTTTTTTTCCTTTGAGTTTGCTTATATAGTGTATTACATTGATGGACTTTTGTATGTTGAACCACCCTTGCATCCCTGGGATGAAGCCTACTTGATCATGGTGGATAATTGTTTTGATGTGTTCTTGGAGTCTGTTTGCCAGTATTTTATTGAGTATTTTTGCATCAGTGTTCATGAGGGAGATCGGTCTGTAGTTCTCTTTCTTTGTTGCATCTTTGTTTGATTTAGGAATCAGGGTAATTGTAGCCTCATAGAAGGAGTTTGGTAATATTCCTTCTGCTTCTATTGTGTGGAACAATTTAAAGAGTATTGGTATTAAGTCTTCTTTGAAGATCTGGTAGAATTCTGCAGTGAAACCATCTGGTCCTGGGCTTTTTTGGTTGGGAGACTTTTAATGACTGATTCTATTCCTTAGGGGTTATTGGACTATTTAAATGGTTTATCTGGTCTTGATTTAACTTAGGTATGTGGTACCTATCCAGAAAATTATCCAATTCTTTTAGATTTTGCAGTTTTGTGGAGTAGAGGTTTTGAAGTATGACCTGATGATTCTCTGGATTTCCTCATTGTCAGTTGTTATGTCCCCCTTTTCATTTCTGATTTTGTTAATTTGGATTCTCTCTCTCTGTCTTTTGGTTAGTTTGGATAAGGGCTTGTCTATCTTGTTGATCTTCTCAAAGAACCAACTCTTTGTTTCACTAATCCTTTGTATTGTTCTCTTTATTTCTATTTTATTGATTTCAGCTCTTAATTTGATAATTTCCTGGCATCTGTTCCTCCTTGGAGACTTTGCTTTTTCCTGTTCAAAGGCTTTCAGGTGTGCTGTCAAGTCACTAGTGTGAGATATCTCCAACTTCTTTATGTGGGCATTCATTCTATGAATTTCCCTCTTAGCACTGCTTTCATAGTGTCCCATAAGTTTGGGTATGTGGTGTATTCATTTTCATTGATCTCTAGGAAGTCTTTATTTTCTTTCTTTATTTTTTCCTTAACCTATTGGTGATTCCATTGAGCATTATCCAGTTTCCATGAGATTGTAGGATTTCTGTAGTTTTTGTTGTTGTTGTTGTTGTTGTTGTTGTTGTTGTTGTTGTTGAAATCTAACTTTAAACCATGGTGGTCCAACTGAACACAGGAGGTTTTTCCAATTGTTTTGTATCTGTTGAGATTTGCTTTGTGGCCAAGTATGTGGTCGATTTTAGAGAAGGTTCCATGGGGTGCTGAGAAAAAGGTATATTCCTTTTTCTTCGGGTGGAATGTTCTGTAGATATCTATTAAGTCCATTTAACTCATAACATCAGTTAAGACCATTATTTCTCTGTTAAGTTTCAATTCTGCTGATCTCTCCAGAGGTGAAAGTGGGGTATTGAAGTCTCCCACTACTAATGTGTGGGGTTTTATATGTGATTTAAGTTTTAGTAATGTTTCTTTTACATATGTGGGTGCCCTTGTGTTTGGGGCATAAATGTTCAGAATTGTGACTTCATCTTGGTGGATCTTTCCTGCCATGAGTATGTAATGTCCTTGATCATCACTTTTGATTGATTTCAGCTTGAAGTCTATTTTGCTGGATATTAGGATGGCTACACCAGCTTGCTTCTTAAGACCATTTGAATGGAAAGTCTTTTCCCAGCCTTTTATTCTTAGGAGGTGTCTATCTTTGAATTTGAGGTGGGTTTCTTGTATGCAGCAGAAAGATGAGTTCTGTTTTCATATCCATTCTGTTAGTCTGTATCTTTTTATAGGTGAATTAAGTCCATTGACATTAAGGGATATTAATGACCAGTGATTGTTCGTTCCTGTTGTTAATTTTATTTTTTGGTGGTATTGTGTGTGTAAGTCTCTTCTTTGGAGTTTACTGCTGTGGTGTTATCTATTGCCTGTGTTTTCATGGTTGTATCTGACTTCCTTAGGTTGGAATTTTCCTTCTAGTGCTTTCTGTAGGGCCAGGTTTGTGGATAAGTATTGTTTAAATCTGGTTTTGTCTTGGAAGGTCTTGTTCACTCCATCTATGATGATTGATAATTTTGGTGGGTATATTAGTCTAGGCTCTCATCCATGGTCTCTTAGTGTCTGCATTATATCTGTCAATGTCCTTCTGGCTTTCAAAGTCTCCATTGAGAATTCGGGTGTCATTCTCTAGGATACTAGATGTAAAACAAAGATGACTAGATGGCTACACAACTCCAGGAAGGATACCTAGAAAACAGGACCCTAGGAAAGATACAGGGATCACCCAATGACAGAGAAATGAATGAGATCTACATGAACAACCTGGAGGACAGTAGGAGTAATGAAGGGCAAGGTTTGAGGGAAAGAAAGTGAGGGGATCAGGAGATCCCAGCTGGATCAAGAGCAGAAAAGGAGAACAAGGAATAACAGACCATGATATATAATGACCACATGAGAAGAGGAATAGGCAGAGTGCTGTAGAGGTCCCCAGAAATCCACAATGATACATCCTCTGTAGACTGCTGGCAATGGTGGAGAGAAAGCCTGATCTGACCTAGTCTGGTGCTCAGATGGCCAAACACCCTAAAGGTCATGCTGGAACTCTCATCCAATAACTGATGGAAGTGGATGCAGAGATCCTCAGCCAGGCCCCAGGTGGAGCTCCAGGAGTCCAATTGTCAAGAAAGAGGAGGCACTGTAAGAGTGTGAATTGTTGAGACCAAGATTGGAGAGGCACAGGAACAAATAACCAAACAAATGGAAGCACATGAATTATGAACTAAAGGCTGTGGAGCCCCCAGCTGGATCAGGCCCTCTGGATAAGTGAGACAATTGAATAGCTTGATCTGTTTGGGAGGCACCCAGGCAGTGGGACCTAGACTTATCCTTAGTGCATGAGCTGGCTGTTTGGAACCTTGGGTTTACACAGGGACACTTTGCTCAGCCTGGAACGAGGGGACTGGACCTTCCTATACTGAATCCACCATGTTTAAATGAATCCCTAGGAGAGTCTTGGCCCTGCAAGAGATGGGAGTGGAGGGGAATGACTGGGTGGAAGTTGGGCATGGACACAGGAGGGATGAGGACAGGGGAACCCATGTCTGAAGTGTAAAATTAAAGCACAAATATAATACATTTTTAAAAAGGAAAAAATAAAAATTAAAAAAATTAAAAATTAAAAAAATCAATGTAAATGGGGTGAAAATGTGACATTTTCAAGAGTGAAGAGCTAAGAAGAGAAGGAATAGAAGTAGGCATGGAAAAGTGTAAGAAAGGAAGAGTCATGACTCCTAGTACCTATTTAATGCTCATTTTGTGTAATGCACTAGACAATTATCTCTGTAGGTGTCCTCAAACTCAAGGTTCAAAGTTGTATTCACATATGATTAGGATTAAAATGAATTACTGCAGTCGTAATTTTTCCTGTGTCCCAGCCTGCCAGCGGTCAGGACAAATCTCTCCCATTTGTGTCCCCCAGGTAAAAACACAGAGGCTTATATTAATTATAACTGCATGGCTATGGCCATGGCTCAAGCTTTTTGCTAGCTACCTCTTATATCTTAAATTAGCCCATAACTATTAATCTGTGTATCAATCATCACATGTTCTGTGGCTTTACCTTTGTCCCATTACATGTTGCCCCTTAGGTAGCTCACTGACAAGACAACTCTCCAGTCCTTCTTCTTGTCTCTCTCTCTTTGAATTTCCCACCTGTCTCTAAGCTGCCTTGCCATAGGCCAAAAGCCTTTATTTATCAACCAATTGGAGCAACACATATACCCAGCATACAGGAAGACATTCCCCCATCACTCCCCCTTTTCTGTCAATTGAAAAGGAAGGTTTTAACTTTAACCTACTCAAATTTCATATAACAAAACAGTTATCAAACAAGAATTACCGTTACAATGACTAGTCTATTTGTATTTTGTACAATTAAAGAAAAAATTTCTATCTATCCTATATTTGTTAGTCAAAGGTTTCATATCTAATTTATCTTTTATTATGACTAAAGAAAACTATAATTATAACTATCTTGTCTTCAACTACAACAAAGATCCCAGAAGGATATGTTACCTAAGTAAACAGGGAGAGCATTGTAAGCAACATTTTTTATAATTGATTTTAATTTTACATATCAGCCATGGGTTCCCCCTGTCGTCCCCCCTCATGCCCCTTCCCCCAACTTTGCCTCAGCCCACCCCCACCATTCCCATCTCCTCCAGGGCAAAGACTCCCCTGGTGATTCAGCTCAACCTGGTAGATTCAGTCCAGGAATGTCCAGTCCCCTCCTCTCAGGCTGAGCAAAGTGTCCCTGCATAAGCCCCAGGTTCCAAACAGCCAGCTCATGCACTAAGGACAGGTCCAGGTCCCATTGCCTCGGTGCCTGCTGAGAAAGAGGAGGGACTGTATGAGTGAGAATTGTTGAGACCAAGATTGGAAAAAGCACAGGGACAAATAGCTAAACTAATGGAAACACATGAACTATGAACCAAAAGCTGAGGAGCCCCCAACAGGATCAGGCCCTCTAGATAAGTGAGACAACTTTTAAAAATCTGGAATGACAGAGACAGCTGCCTGCCTGGACAGTCATCCAAAGTTCCTCTGTAACATTGGGGTATCCATTTTCAGCCCATAGGTCTAGTCTTTCAGTTCTTCCCCCCGCCCCCACTCTTTGTCCTGTAGAATGTCTGGCAGCCTCCTTTGCAAAGCAGGAACCTGAAGGACCATCATACCTTGCAAAGTTCAGTGGTCACCTTTCTATGGGTCCTGCATGTCCAGTCGATACAACATTTGTCAATGAGTCCAGTCAAGAACAGTTTCTTGTCCAAATAGCTATTTTTGCCAAGAAGATAAACTCCATATGGAGTGTCATCAATGCTCATCTTTCTCTTTGAAGTAAATTGGTGCTGGCAGGAGCTGACATGTCTCATTGTTCAGGAAAGTATAAGTTTTTAAAACATTTTAAATTCCATATTCTGTAGGTCTTTGAAATGTTTGAAGATTACCTGCTTAATTGAAATCTATCTATCTATCTATCTATCTATCTATCTATCTATACACATCTAAAAATTAACATGATTATAAGTTTGACTATCATAGAAAACTAATTGTTAATCCATATTTCTCAACTATACACTAAAATTTCAAATGAGTTGCACACATACTTTAAACAAGAGTAGAAATATACATGTAGTATAACAAAATTAACTTAAATTTGTATCAATAAACTAAAATCTATAGCAATTTAAAACACTTTATGAAAGTTGTTACTCTTATCCTATGCTATCTATATCTTCTTTTATTCTTTAGAAAGAGATTGCATTTATAATCAACTCCTTTTAAATAAAAATAAACATTTATAAACAATATTTTGGGAATTTGGGCCTAGCTTCTTATACTACTTCCTATTGGTTGAGGGCACTAATGGGGATTCTGAGAAAATTTAAAATTATGGTCAAGTCCTGACTGGGATAGTTTGTGAGGCTGCGTTATCTGAGCCAGTTGCCTTGAAACAATTCTCGATGTTGGATCACCTGGGCCATGGTGTCATCTGAGACCTTTCTGGGGCTCTTGGCTGGTAAAACCATATTAGCCTGGAATCAATGCACAGGTTCTCATCTTCTGTGGAAACAAAAGCAGAACCTCTTTTCCAAAGAAACATATCCTTAGACATAAATTTTGAAATCAAGATACCTTTAAAATATACATATCAAATTAACTCAGCAGCTTTTACAATCAAATGTCTCTCTGTAGTTAAAAATTCCAAAGACAGTATAATCCAGACTGTGTGATTTCCATCTTTACATGGCTTATTTTCTTTTTCTTTTTATATTACATTTACTTTCTCTTTAAAGGCTTTTATTTTTTAAAACTTTCTCTTTCTTTATATAACTGTCCATTTCCTCTCTCTTTCAAGCCTATGTATATTTTTATACACACTGTAGATCATTTCTAGGTTTATTTCTTCTGTTTTTTTTTTGTTGTTGTTGTTAATCCATATCTTTAAACTGCAGCATTACTAGGTCTGAAATGGCAGCTTTGGCTGCTGACTCTACCCACCTCAGCTTTCCAACATGGCATAATTACTTTTATGTTGACTCTATGAAGAAGTGAGTCTATGCTTCCATCCAGCAGTGTATAGCACCAAAACCTTTTCTTCCTTTTTTTTTGTCTGTACTATCAAAGGTTCAATCTGCTATGCACTGCACTGGGTGGCTTGGAGACTCCTCTGTGTACTGTGGCAGGAACTCCCAGTCAGGCAGCTCAGCTCATGGCAGCTTGCAGCCAGCTCTATCTCATAGGCAGCTGTCAGACAAGTTGCACTGCTGCTGGCATGAGCCTGTGAGACCAGGAAGTCCAGTGTGGCTCTGTCTCTGTGCATTCACAATCTTTAACCTTGCTTAGGTCTATATGGCTTAATGCCCGACAGTGAGTGCCAGGTTACTAAGAAGACTAACATTAATGTTTTCCAGGCAAAAAGACAGTAATTTAGACTTACCTGATGTCATTATAAGAGGATTCAAATTCTAGTCTTACTGCTGAATGTTCAAGTTGAATAACTATTGTCATCTAGTGTGATCCCAATGAAAGTCTACTTGAATTTTGTAAAATGTGTCTTCTACTACCTACATATAATAAGTAGCCTAATTCTCATCCTCTTTGAACATAGTGGTCAAATTACAGGAAAAGCATGACTTCATTAAAAACAGAAGAACAACATCAAACAATTTCTTCATGAGGCATCTCCTATACAGAGTGCCTTCCTATAATTTTTATCTTCAGGGAAAGTAAGTCGAAGCAGGACATGTATACATTTACTTATTTATTATTTATTTATGTATTAGTGACCCATTTATTGTAATTAAGGTCGATTACAGGAGCATGCACAAAGAGTTATCTATAGAAGCATTGGAATCTTGTCTGTCTCAATGACTATGTATTAAAACAGATCAATTTCTCCCACATTTTTTCAACATATATTTCCATAGAAGAAAGAAAAATAGAAGGGGAGGGTGAAAAGGAGAAGGAGACAGAAGAGAAGGATGAGTGAAGGAAGAGGTGGTCTTAACATATATGGTGCAGTCACCTGTATTAACATAAAACAGATTTCAAATGCATTAAAGAAGATAGCTTCCCCATGTAAGAAAGAGCCCTGCTTAGAGTTTGGGAGCAGAATTAACCCTTTATTCATAAAATCCCACAAAAATAATTAGAACTAGAAATTTATACTTTAATCTTCCCACATCCAAACTATCTGCAATCATTACAACACTTTATGATCATCTCATTCCTCACTCAGAGATTCAGGACATGAACATCCATCAATATATTAACTATAGGTAAAGAATGAGAGGCTAAAACATTTATTTTCTTCCTAAGAATAAATGATCCTAGCCTGGGCTTTAAGAAAAAAAAGTCTTCACCAAGTTGAGACTCAATAATACGGCAAAGCACTAGATAACATTTTTTCTTTCTTTTTAAGAATATTCTTTTCACCCATACTGCACTGTACTTCACCCAGACACTGTCTCTCCCTAGAGTCTTTTCTGTCTGGCTTTTTCCTTCTTGGAATCTTGGAACACTTTTTTTTAATTTTTATTTATTTTTTGATCAGTTCCAGTTGTTAAAAGTAAACTTTTTTTTTCTTTTTCCCCTTTCTTTGTACTTAACAATGAGTTTTCAGAATAAAGATAGTTTAACTACAACACTGTGAAGTGTCACTGTATATGTTTAAAGTGGATGTAGGAATTATCTATTTTTTGTCCATCTTTTCCCAACATTTACTGAATTGTGATGTGTAAAGCATTTGCTTTGATATACATTAATCTTCATAAGTGTCTCTTGTATACTATTAAAAAGACGATGATGGTAAGCAAGTGATATCATCTAGCTTTACTAGATTACAAAAAAAAAAAATTAAGGTAGTAAATCCTGCAGTTTCAGGGCAACTGAGAAAAAAGGGATAGGTTGCATATATATGATCTTGACACATATTGGGGAAGTATTTGAAATCTTGGATTGAAGGAAATTGAAAGATTGAAACTAAAACAGAGATTTGGATCCATGAAAGTGAAGATACATGAAGATTAAGAGATATATAAGAAGACAGAATGGTAATAATTGTATTGCTGATATTAGTTTTTGTATCTCAATATGTTATTGGATATTATATCAGCCTTTTCTTTCCCACATAAATGTCATTTTCAACTAATTCCTAAAAACATAAGTCTGCCTTCCTGTCTTTATTATTTCTGTCTTCTATAACAAATCATGCTTACCTGTGGATTGGCTTACACTAAAAAAAAAAATAACTTGTTTATAGCTGATGATTGTGAAATGCACATTACTACTTTCTTGCTGTGTGCTTGCATGATAGACAGAGAATGAGAATGCTCCTCAGGATCTCTACTAGAAGTATCCTGACTTGATTCTTGGCAATTCCACCTTCATGAGATGATTACTTCCTAAACTCACCTAAGAACATCCATCCTGTAGGGGTTAAAATTTCAGTGCCTGAATGCTGTAAGGAGACATTCACAAAATTCCATTTCCTTGTCTCTCTGGCAACTTCTGTCTGAGAGGGAATTTCAGATATTAGGGATAGGCAAAGGAAATACTATATCACATTCTCTTTAATCTCTAGGACTCCCTGTTTGACTGCAGCAGCCTCAAGATAGTAATTGAAATTTACACCATGAATTTGATATCCATGAAAAAAACAATATCAGTATGTGCTTTCTAAATCTAATATGTTAAAGAGGATTTAGTGGGACTCATGATTTATTGTCACCAAAGTATGGCATGTTATCAGTTTTGGGCAATGACAACCTCATGTTGATCCAACATGGTAGTTTCAACCCTTGTGAAAGAAGACATATAATTCAGCTACAATTTGTTTGAGAAAGTTTTATACGTCAGGCAGTGGTAGACAGCATGCCTATCCTGAATCAAACACACACACACACACACACACACACACACACACACACACACACACACACACACATACAGATAGTAGTAAGAGCAGTCAAGAACACTAGGGACCTTTAAAACGTTATTTCATTTCAATGAGGGAAATAGTAAATGAAACTATAAATAGTTACCTCTTAACTTTAGTAAATATTAGACAAATACTGTTGCAAATGGCAAAATCCAACCTTGACTCTGTGACTTTATTGACATTAGATAACATTCACTTTTTGTGGCATTCAATGTAGTTGCAATTTTGAATTTTTCTGCTTCATTTTGCTCCTTCAGAGACTATGTTCCTAAGATACCTTACAATTTCATTTTCTATGAAATTTGAGATTTGCTATCAGTGCAAAATTGGACTTCTTACTAAAAGGTGAGTCACATTTATCAAAAGTGACAGGCTGTACTGAGCAGGCAAACTCATGCTTTTCTTTCACAGCCACAATAAATCATTCATTAATGGAAAAGGACTTTAAGGACTCCCTTATAATTTGTGTCCATAGGTCTAGTAGTATCATTTCCCCAATTGAAAGTACTGTGAAGTAAAATTTTTGTAAACAACTTTTTGCAAAGCTGTGAGTGGTCACCAATTACTCACAATAGCAATTTACCATGGAGAAACTGTCAACCCCATAGAGAAGGCTTATATCCCTGATTGACAAGCCTTCACAGGAGAATAGCTCAATGGGAATGGAAATTAATTCTAATGACTTTCTCTTCAGATCACATTCAAAGCACACTATTACAGTTCTTAATTTTATGAAATTTAAGGAAGATTCTGAAGATGATGTGAGAGAAATAAAGAGAAAATATCAGGTACAGAGAATAGTTTGATAAAATTTCCACAGAACCCCAGATGAGGACTATGGCTTCTACTTTGAAATTATACCCATGGTGTGAAATAAGCATAGTAATGAAAGTGGTTTGGTACTAATATAATCTGTGGAGACTGATAATGATATCAAATCACAGGCTGAGGATGGAATTATGTAAGACACAAATATAAAGCATCCTCACAAATAAGCCAAAGAAAAAGCATTATGACCATCAAGTCAGGAAAATGAAATAGAATGTCCCAAATTCAATAAGTTGCAATTACAGAGAAAAAGATAAATGAAGGAAGGAAGGAAGGAAGGAAGGAAGGAAGGAAGGAAGGAAGGAAGAAAAGCCCTGATATGACATTAAGAGAGGAGAAATATCCAATGCTAACTGTGAGTTTTTTCACATTGGCCATCTACTGATGGCACTCAGCTTACCATTAAGAGTAGTTTACTTCCCCAGTGAGACTCTCTTGAAGGGAATTAAGTTCACACTTACAAGTGGTTATCAGTTGGAGATTACTTTTGGGTTAGGGATAAGGGCATGTGTGTAGACATGCCCTTCTTTCAGCTCTAGGACTCCAACTGGTACAAACCCATGAAGCTTCTGTTCTTGCTGCCAGAGTCTCTGTGAGTCCATGTTTACATTGATCATATTGATTTATAGGGTCTTGTTTTCTTGGTATACTCCATCCCCTCTAGCTCTTAAACTATTATGAATGGAGCAGCAATGAACATGGCTGAGCAAGTGCTTCTATCATAGAATGAAGTGTCCATTGGGGAATGTCCAAGCAGGCTATAGCTGGAACTTGAAATAGATCAATTGCCATCATCCTGATGCATAACCACACTGATTTCCACAGTGGCTGTACAACTTTGCATTCCCACAGGCAATAAATTAGTGTTCTTATTCCACATGTTTGCCAGCATGAACTGTCACTTGTTTTATTGATGTTAGCCTTACAGGTGTAAGATGAAATCTCAAAGTAGTTTTGATTTTAATTTCCCTGATCACTAAGGATATTTTCGTTTTCTTTAAGTGTCTCTTAGTCATTTGAGTTTCATTTTTTTGAAACTTCTTTCAATAGATTTGAACACCAGTTGTATTTGGGTTATTTGTTTTCTTGATGTCTAGTTTTTCTTTAGATTTTTAATATGTATTTGATATTAGATCTCTATCAGATGTGTAGTTTGTAAACCATTTTTCACATTCTGTAAACTGCTGATTCATTTGTCTGAATAATGTTGTCCTTTTTCATTATAGAAGCTTTTCAGTTTCATGATTTCAGTTACCATTAATTAATTGTTGATATTAGTGTCTGTGCTAAAGATATTCTGTTCAGAACATCTTTTCCTACCCCAGTGAGTTCAAGGCTGTGCCATTTTCTCTTCTGTCTGGTTCTGTGGTTTTATACTGATTATAGTTGGAGATTTTTCTCTCCAGGTGCTACCAAGCCCCCGTGGTCCCATAACCCACATATAAAATAATCACTCAGATGCTTATATTACTTATAAACTGTATGGCCGTGGCAGGCTTCTTGTTATCTAGTTCTTCTATCTTAAATTAAGCCATTTCTATTAATCTATACTTTGTCATTTGGTTTGTGGCTTACCTGTACTTTACATCTTCCTTGTCATAGCGGTGGCTGGCAGCGTCTCTCTCTCCCCAGCCTTCCACCTCCCAGAATTCTCTTCTCGCTTGTTCCACCTATGCTTCCTGCCTGGCCACTGGCCAAACAGCATTTTATTTATACAGAGAGATATCCACAGCAACTGATGCCTTTGATCCATTTGTAGTTGAGTTTTAATCTGGGTTATAAGTATGAATCTATTTGGATTCTTGTATACACATACATACAATTTGACCAGCACTGTTTGTTGAAGATGCTGCCTTTATCCAATGTATTTCTGTTTCTTTTTCAAAATCACTTATCTATGCATTTGTAGGTTTATGTTAGGGTCTTTAATTTGGTTTTGTTGTTGAATGTGTCAATTTTTGTGCTAATGTGCTTTTTTCTATATATATTACAATAGCTCAGTAGTATAACATGATTACAGACATGGTATTACATCCAGCAGTTATTTTACTTTCAGGGATGATTTTACCTCTTCTGGGTTTTTTGTTTCTATATGAAGGTGAATATTTGCTTTCAGTTTCTATGAATTGTGTTGGAATTTTGATGAAGAAGTCATTGAATCTATAAATTGCTTTTGGTGTGATGGCCCTTGTTAGTATATTAATTCTACAGTTTCATAAGGTTGGAATCTTTCCATCTTCTGATAATCTTATTCAATTTCTTTATCCAGTGTCTTAAAATTGTTTTCATGCAAGTCTCTCAAAAACGTGGTTATAGTTAATCCCAATATATTTTATATTAATTATTTAATGTCTTTCTCTTGCCATTTACTATTTGTATACTGGAAAGCTACTGATTTTTGTGAGTTAACTTTGTATCCAGCTACACTTTTAAAATTGTTTATCAGCTGTAGGAGTTTCAAGGTGGAATTTTTAGGGTCTCTTATGTATACTGTACAATCATCCTAAATTAAATATTTTACTTCTTCCTTTCTAATTTGTGTTCCCTTGATCTTCTTCAGCTCTTTGATTTCTCTAGCTAAGCCTTCAAGGACCATATTGAATAGCTTTTGAGAGTACATAGCCTTGTCTTGTTTCTGATTTTAGTGGCCATTGACATGGGTTTCTTCTCTTTCCTCTATTCCTATTATTCTTAGATTTGGTCCTTTCATAATATCCCAGAATTATTGGATGTTTTGTGCCAGAATTTTATTTTATTTTTCTTTTGTATTTAGCATTTTTGTTGACAGAGGTATGTATTTCTTCTCTCATGTCTTCATTGCCCAAGATTTGTAATCTCTTGATGAGGATTGCCTTTGGGGTTCTTGCTGAAGTTCCTAAATTTTTTTTTTTTAAATTTCAAGATTTCCATCATTTAGATGTCTGTAGTTAGAGTTTTCCTGCCTGGCCCAGTCAGGACAAATCTCTCTTACCTGCCAGTCCCACAGTTGCTCAGACCCAACCAAGAAAGCACACAGAAACTTATATTGCTTACAAACTGTATGGCCATGGCAGGCTGCTTGTTATCTACTTCTTCTATCTTAAATTAACCCATTTCTGCTTATCTATACTTTGCCACATAGCTTGTGGCTTACCAGTGTCTTTACATGTTGCTTTTCATGGCGGCGGTAGGAGGTGTCTCCCTCCAACCTTCTACTTCCCAGAATTCTCTTCTCTCTTGTCCCGCCTATACTTCCTGCCTGGCCACTGGCCAATCAGAACTTTATTTACACAGAGCGATATCCACAGCACTTCCCCTTTTCTTTTTTTTTTTAAAGGAAGGTTTTAACTTTTATATAGTACAATTACATATAACAAAACAATTATCAAGCAAGAATTACAGCTACAATATTAAAGAAGATATCCTATCTATCTTATATTTGTGAGTCTAAGGTTTTATACCTAACTTATCTTTTATCATAACTGAGGAAATTATAACTATCTAGTCTTCACATCAAAGACCTCAGAAGGATATAATATTACCTGAGAACCGGAAGAAGGATGTAAACATTTTTCAGGAGTCTTGCAAGAGTAGACAGAGACAGCTGGCAGCCTGGACAGTCACCTAACCTTTGTAAAGTTGGGGCATTTGTCTTCAGCCCACAGGGCTAGAGTCTCTCAGTCATTTCTCTCAGTGTCCTGTAGAATGTCTGGCAGTTTCCTCTGCAAAGCAGGAACCTGAAGGACCATTTTGCCAAGCAAAGTTTAGTGGTCACCTTTTTATGGGTCCTGCATGTCCAGTCAATCAAGCAGTCCAGGCAAGAACAGTTTCTTGCCAAAATGGCTATTTTTGCCAAGGTGAAGATAAACTCTATATGAAGTGTCTTTAATGCCCAGCCTCCTCTCTGAAGTAAATCGGTGCTGCCAGGAGCAGACGTGTCTCATTGTTCAGAAAGTCTAAATTTTAAAAATATTTAATGCCATATTCTGTAGACCTTTGAAGTGTTTGAAGATTACCTATCTATCTGAAATATATCTATGTATACCTAGAAAACTTAACTAACATGGCTATGAGTATGATTATCATAGATGACCAGTTATTAATCTATTTTTAATTATCCATTACAATTTTAAATGAGCTATATGAACATAATACCTTAAACAAGAGTAGAAATATACACACGATATCACAAAATTAACTAAGTTTGTATCAATAGACTAAAATCTAAACCAATGTAAAACATTTTAAACAAGTTGTTGCTCTTTAGAAGTAAGTTCCCTAACCTACCCTTTCATCCTATTATATCTATATCATATCCCCTTTTTATCTTTAGAAAGAAATTGCATTTATAATCAACCTGTTTTAAATAAAATAGTGGTTTTTCTCTGTCCCACACCAGAGGGCTCTTCTGATTTGGGACACAAGAAGCTCTTAACCTTTTCTTTTAACAATGTGTTTGTGTTTAGAGAAGGAGTGAGCCAATTCCATCTCCAAAGCCAGCTTGATAATTTTGGCAATGTGGGCGTAGTTTCTCTTACTACTTCCTGCTGGAGGGGGGCGCTGTATCTTATGGAGATACAAAGAAAATTTTAGGATTATAGAGTAGTCCATTAGGGTGAACCTCTGAACCAGTTGCCTAGCTCAGTCGGTAGAGCATGGGACTCTTAATCCCAGGGTCGTGGGTTTGGGCCCCACGTTGGGCACCATTTGTAGAGTTTTCCTGCCTGGCCCAGTCAGGACAAATCTCTCTTACCCGCCAGTCCCACAGTCGCTCAGACCCAACCAAGAAAGCACACAAAAACTTATATTGCTTACAAACTGTATGGCCGTGGCAGGCTGCTTGTTATCTACTTCTTCTATCTTAAATTAACCCATTTCTGCTTATCTATACTTTGCCACATGGCTTGTGGCTTACTGGTGTCTTTACATGTTGCTTTTCATGGCGGCGGTAGGCAGTGTCTCCCTCCAACCTTCTACTTCCCAGAATTCTCTTCTCTCTTATCCCGCCTATACTTCCTGCCTGGCCACTGGCCAATCAGAACTTTATTTACAGAGAGCGATATCCACAGCAGATGTCTATTCTAATTTGACTTTTATGTCTTGGACACTTTTATTCATTTCCCTGCACTTTGTTTTTATGTTTCCATAGATTTATTTAAGGGACTTATTCATCCTATTTTAAAGACCTCCATCACATTCACAAAAGCTACTTTAAGGTGTTTGTCTTATGTCTCAGCTATGTTGCAATTTTCAGGGCCTACTGTGGTAGGGTTGCTGGACTCTAGTTAAGACATCCTGTCCTCTTTGTTATCTATTGTGATTTTAGGCATGTAGGTATGTAGGTAGGTATGTGATGATTTCAATTCTAGATGTCTATATCTGCTCTAGTCTTTGTTGGGAGATTGTTGTGTCCCTACTCCAACAAGACCATACTTCCTAACAGTGCCACTACTATGGGCCTATGGGGGCCATTTTTAGTCAAACCACCACATTCTCCCTGCTTCTCAGGACAGCGGTGTGTCTGTCTTTTGCCTTATAGGAAATTCTGGGATCCTGATAGATGTGGCCACTGAGAGTCTTAGGTAAAATGTGTCCCTAGGTATTAGGAACTGACGACCAGGAATTGGTGATGGGATAGGAGAAGGAGTGACAGCTTCCACAGGAGGAACTGAAGCATGGTGTCTTTCAAGGATCTGTTTAGTCCCCTGGAAATGGGGGCAGGGAGTGAGGACAAACCATGATGGTTAGTCTACTACAGAGCCAGGGATAAGGCTGGAGGGTTATATGTATAGAAGAGGCAGAGCGGAGATCTCAAGCTTCACTGCCTGCTTCTGATGTCTACTTGCTTCTCTGGCAGTGTTGGCTGGTGAGTTTTCAGAGAAAATATTCTGGAATTTGGACTGAGAAAACAGGATGAGTGGGGAGGAAGGTAAAACAATTAGACTTGTCCCACCTGATAGGGCAGGGAGAAGTGGGGCGCAGCAGGTGTTCTCTTACAGAGATGAAGTGATGCTGCATTTTGGATTTGGAGGAGAGGAAGGAGCACTGGCAAGCTGCAGTTAGGCTACCTGCTACCCTGTCTTCAGTGGCCTCATTGTCTCTAGCTAATTCCTGTTTGAGTTAAGGACTGAGGTAAAGATACAGTGAGTATAAGAAAACTTAGAGAGGAAGATCTGTGTTTTTCACTGGAGACGGAGGTAGAAAGGAAGGAAAGGCTGCAGCTGTTACTCTGCTAAAGAGCTGGGGGATTTGATTTGCAGGAGTGGAGGAAGAAGTAGATAGTTGTAATGAGCCTACCTGCTGTCCTGGCTGGCAAGAATAATATTAATGAATGTATGTCTTGCAGGTCAAAGATCATATTTGAGAAGAATCAGAGTAAAACTGTAAACGCTATCCTTTGTTTCAATCTTCAAGGTTGCATTGGTTATTCATAGTTTTTATTATTTCTGTTAGTTTTATAATGAACTTCCCAAATTCCAAAATAAGAAAACCAAGGACAGAACTTCTGGAATCTTAGGATTATGACAAATGTGTAGCTAAGTTAGGAGATAATGGACTTCATCAATTGTTTGCTTTGATCTAGGAATATTCTCTATTTATTTGGACCACAATCTTTATCCTTCAAGTGTATTCATAATTACTCTGTGTATTTTGTCCTCTCTGTTATAGTTTTCCTATGTATTTGATTTATTTGGAGACCTTGATGAGTTCAGATTTGAAGTAGACACAAGTGTTAACAACAAACTTTCTGGAGGACACTTAATAAATTATCTCTATGAGTAATTGGTTACAATTATTTATGACAGACAATTATAAAAATAATTTGTGGCATAATTAAACTCATTAAAAAGAATTTTATCTATGTAAGCATACCAGAAATTGAATAAAACATTGTTCCATAAGCAGTTTGAATACATCAATAGCAGCCAAATATAAAGAATCCATACACTAATTTGAATGGAGTAAATATCTCAATTTTAAAAAGGGTCAGTGTCAAGAAGAGGCACTGAATTATATGTAAATATCTATTACTTATTACTCAAACTTAGTGTATATTAATCCAAGTGAATTAAAAAATATGATGTAAATTTAACTTTGATGGATACCTTTAAGGAATGACATTGTTTTATGTAACAAGTTACACTGTATTTTATAGGTCAATATAGGTAAGCATTTATACTCTTGGTTATATAATGTATCATAGTAATTTTTTTCTCTTATGTATTTTAATTGAATAATGTAACATATTTTATGATACAAGCTTGATGATTTATACTGATAATTTTGAAAATAAATAGAATAGAAAAGAGCAATGTTCCCAAACATTTTCTTAGGGTAGGAGCATCAGTAGCATCCAAACTAGTTGGGGAAAGCAATGCACCATGGGTTTGGGAGTCTGCACATATATGATGGATGTACCAAGAATTTAAGAGCCTGATCACTCTCTTCCCAGGCCACTGATCAGGGTGTGTTTTCACTGAACAGCCTTGAGAGATGAGGTAATGTCTCCCCCCAGAAAAAGCACAGACTTACTATACAAGCAGAACTTCACCAAAGCTCAAGGTTTTCCTTTTATTACATAGCCCACTGTGTGTTTAGACATCCATCATGGGTCCTTTGTGTCATGCCTGTGGGACTTGGGAGCATGAGAAATTTACAGTAACAAGTATGAACTATAGCCACTGTTTTCAGAATGAATATTGAAATCCTTTGTCTCTGACTTCAGAATGCTTTATCTTCTGCCAGCATGCATGAACTAAAATGAGTCAAGGTGATCACCTTGTAAGATTACTAGCCCACATCCTACATATTTCTTTACTCACACCATTTTCATTGCTTTTATATAAACTTTTTAAAGCTATCCCACACAATCAGAAAGATAAGTGGAGTGCACTTTCCGTGTATAAGTCACAGGATATATTAAATAACATCTATGTTTAAAAAATTGCTAATATACATTAAAAATACTGCACTCAAAATGTATGAAGATTCTCAAATATGTATATGTGAATATATATACTATCCAATGTACTAATGTGAGACTATGAAAATAACCCACATCTATCTACCTGTTATAAAATGTATAGACTATAAAGAAAATATTGGTCAAAATCAAGCCCGGAGCAGATAACTACATGAAGACTGTTACCTTTCCTTGTTTTCATTTCTAAAGAAGGATAATTAAATAATATATATCTCAAGACTGCCTATATGTGTGGTGAATTAGAACATCTAAAATAATAAAAAAGTTTTTTGGAATCAGCTGAGAATAGCCATAGCTCTGGGGAACAGCCATATCATGTGGTTGGGATTAACAAAGAGGTCATTTAAATCAAAGACAAGATGTATTTTTCAGGGTAATGATGTGCCAAAATGAAACAAAACATGACCCAAATCCTGAACCAAATGCAACTGAGAACTGACAAAGGAGGAAACAAAATGTATGAACACCAACAGTAATAAGAGCTATTAATTTAATTGCCACAAATGGAAAGTAAAATAATGTGATTTCAAATTGCATTAGTTTTTACTGTTTGCAGCATGACTTGTGAAGTGTTGTGAATTATTATTTAAATAATCAGGTTTTTTATTAAATTTCAGTCTGTCTTGTACAAATGAGAAATGCTGGTAACAGCAATAAATTCAGATTTAAAAATCAATGTTTTATTTGTAAATTGAGGAGTAATATGGAATAATCTTCTGCATTTTGCTTCAGTGAAAATAATTTTAAGGAATATTCTAAGTTTTCACCCATACTCTGAAAAGCTGAATCACAAAAGTAGAGGAAAAATGTTTTAGAAGATAGAAGATAAGTGACTTTGTCTGCATATACAGCATGCTGAGTAACATATAAAGTAAACCCAATTCATAGGAACTTTTTAGCTTCCAAATGCTGCTGGTCATCTTCAGCTCCAACGACACAAATAGAGGATTTTTTTAAATGACATTGATTTGGCATGGATTGAATTTTCTTGATGTTGAAGCAAAATTACTAAGTATAGTATCATATGCCTGGTAAGATCTTTAAATTAAGGGAAATAGGGAAAATCATGATAATTATTACTCAGTCAATACACCTATTTTAAAAGAAATGTTTGTTCACAAGACTTAAGGTAGATGAATAGAGCACCATTGTAATTATTTTCACAAAATTAAAATAAACAGATAGAGGAAATATAAGGAACCCACTCTTGTATTAGCTTCCCTGTGCCATCATATCAGGTTTGTTTCTAATTCTGTTTGTGTGGTGCAAATGGAGTCTTATTAAATCTGTGGATTCTAGTGCTATTACTAATCTATGATTTGTTCCATATGCTACATGGCATTTGTGATTCTTAGTCCATTAAAACTCTTAATTTTTCTGGTTTTTCCATGGCACTGTTACTTTCCAGGGAAGCCAAGCACATTTGCTTTGCAGGATTTCTCATCAGTAGAATTTCCCCCTGGAAAAGGGCATCCAAGGATTCAGAATGAGCAATTAATCTTCTCATTGTATAGGACTTTTTTCAGGCCCCAAGGATTATGCATGGGTAGTGTCCAGTCCACACTACGATGAAAAGTGAAGCTAGAAATTGTCTATTCTAAACCAAACCCAGAAATTATCTCCAAGTATCAGGAATTTATTTATTTCCTTTATTCTCAAATTTATTGTACCATGTAATAAACCATGTAGTTAGGAAAACAATGGAGATTATTTTTTTTGAAAACAAAAGAATAAGAAGCCAATGTGACAGAAGCAGAAAGATGGATCCTGTTTGACAAAATCCAACACCACTTCATGATAAAGGTCTTGGAGCAATCAGGAATACAGGGAACATACCTAAACATAATAAAGGCAATCTACTGCAAGCCAACAGCCAACATCAAATTAAATGGAAAGAAACTCAAAGCAATACCACTAAAATCAGGAACAAGGCAAGGCTGTCCCCTCTCCCCATACTTATTCAATACAGTACTTGAAGTTCTAGCCAGAGATATAAGACAACATAAGGAGATTAAGGGGATACAAATTGGAAAGGAAGAAGTCAAGTTTTCCCTATTTGCAGATGACATGATAGTATACATGAGTGACCCCAAAAATTTAACCAAGGAACTGATACAGCTTATAAACACCTTCAGCAACATAGCAGAATACAAGATCAACTCAAAAAAATCAGTAGCCCTCCTATATACAATAGACAAACAGGCTGAGAAGGAAATCGGAGATACATCAACCTTTACAATAGCCACAAATGATATAAAATACCTTGGGGTTACTCTAACTAAGCATGTGATGGACCTATATGACAAGAACTTTAAGTCCCTGAAAATAGAAATTGAAGAAGGTGTCAGAAAATGGAAAGATCTCCCATGCTCATGGATACGCAAGATTAACATAGTAAAAATGGCCATCTTACCAAAAGCAATCTACGGATTCAACACAATCCCCATCTAATTATCAACACAATTCTTCACAGATCTGGAAAGAATAATACTCAACTTCATATGGAAAAACAAAAAACCTAGGATAGCCAAAAGAATCCTGCACAATAAAACAACCTCTAGAGACATCATGAGTCCCTGACCTCAAGCTCTACTATAGAGCTACCATAATAAAAAAAAGCTTGGTACTGGCATAAAAACTAACATGTGGACCAATGGAATCAAATTGAAGACCCTGACATTAACCCACACACCTATGAACATATAATTTTTGACAAAGAAACCAAAAACATACAATGGAAAAAAGAAAGCATCTTCAACAAATGGTGCTGGCATAACTGGATGTCAATGTGTAGAAGGCTGGAAATAGATCCATATCTGTCACCGTGCACAAAACTTAAGTCCAAGTGGATCAAAGACCTCAACATAAATCCAGTTACTCTGAACCTGATAGAAGAGAAAGTAGGAAGTACTCTTTAATGCATTGGCACTGGAGATCACTTTCTAAATATAACACTAGTAGGACAGACACTGAGAGAAACATACAATCAATGGGATCTGTTGAAACTGAAAAGTTTTGTAGAGCAAAGGACATGGTCAACAAGACAAAGTAACAGCCTACAGAATGGGAAAAGGTCTTCACTAACCCCACATCTGACAGAGAGCTGATATCCAGAATATATAAAGAACTCAAGAAATTAGACATCAAAATATCCAACAGTCCAATTAAGAAATGGGGTATAGAACTAAACAGAGAATTCTCCATAGAGGAAGCTCAAATGACTGAAAGACATATAAGGAATTGCTCAACATCCCAAATTATCTAGGAAATGTAAATCAAAATGACTCTCAGATACCACTTTACACCTGTCAGAATGGCTAAGATCAAAAACACAGAAGACAGCTTATGCTGGAGAGGATGTGGAGCAAGGGGAACTCTCCTCCACTGCTGGAGGGAATGCAAGCTTGTATAGCCGCTTTGGAAATCAATATGGTGCCTCCTTAGAAAATTGGGACTCCATATCCCCCAAGACACAGCTGTAGCACTCTTGAGAATATACCCAAGGAATGCTCAATCATACCACAAGGGCATTGCACAGCTAAGTTCATATCAGCATTGTTTGTAATAGCCAGAAAATGGAAACCACCTAGATGCCCTTCAACTGAAGAAAATATGTTACATATACACAATGGAGTACTGCTCTGCAAAGAAAAATAATGACATCATGAGGTTTGCAGGCAAATGGATGGATCTAGAAAAAATCATCCTGAGTGAGGTAACCCAGACTTAGAAGGACAAACATGGTATGTACTCACTCATAGGAGGATAATAGATGTAAAACAAAGATGACTATACTGCTATACAACTCCAGGGAGGCTACCTAGAAAACAGGACCCTAGGAAAGACCCAAGGATCACCCAATGACAGAGAAATGGATGAGATCTACATGAACAACCTGGACAACAGTGGGAGTAATGAAGGGCAAGATTTGAGAGAAAGAAAGCTTAGGGGGGCAGGAGATCCCTGTTGGATCAAGAACAGAAAGGGAGAACAAGGAATAACAGACCATGATAAATGATGATCACATGAGAACAGGAATTGGCAGAGTGCTGGAGAAGTCCCCAGAAATCCACAATGATACATCCTCTGTAGACTGCTGGCAATGGTAGAGAGAAAGCCTGATCCGATCTAGTCTAGTGATCAGATGTCCAAATACCCTAATGTTCGTGCTGCAACTCTCATCCAAAAACTGATCTAAGTGGATGCAGAGATCCTTGGCCAGGCCCCAGGTGGAGCTCTAGGAGTCCAATTGTCAAGAAAGAGGAGAGACTGTAAGAGCATGAATTGTTGAGCCCAAGACTGGTAAAGCACAGGGAGAAATAGTCGAATGGAAGCACATGAATTATGAACCAAAGGCTGTAGAGCCCCCAGCTGGATCAGGCCCTCTGGATAAGTGAGACACCTGAATAGCTTGAACTGTTTGGGAGGCATCCAGGCTGTGGGACTGGGACCTATCCTTAGTGCGTGAGCTGGCTGTTTGGAACCTTGGACCTACAAAGGGACACTTTGTTCAGCCTGGAAAGAGGGGACTGGACCTGCTTATACTGAATCCATCAGGTTTAAATGAATCCCCAGGGGAGTCTTGGCTCTAGAGGAGTTGGGAACATAGGGGAGGGGATAGGGGGAATATGGGGTGGGGGCAGGAAGCGGGAGGACAGGAGAACCATGGCTGATGTGTAAAATTAAAACACAAATATAATTAAAAAATAAGTTAAAAAAAATAAAGACCTACTGGTCATTTGCATGTAAAAAAAGAAGCCAATGTGAATGTGTTTTCTGAGTTGAATCTGCATTCATGTACCATCTGCTGAGGAAATCCCAAGCTCCTCTAGGTATGGACATAAGGTAGAAGAAAGACAGAGCAAATGTTTGAATAGCACAATTCCTGACACATATTTAAACACATCCAAATTGAAAACTCCATTATCTCTTAGCTTGTCTATCCTTCCTGCCAATAGGAGATTTATTCAATAAGTAAGCATGGTATTTACATACTAGGATACACCATGTGACACTATGTAGCATACTAGGTTTAAATATATTTACTTACTTACAATGTATAAATAAAATTCACAATACATCATGTTCCTCCATTCACATACAGGTTTAGGTAATAATACAACCAGGTGGTCCATGCTCTCTTTCCAGAATCATACCCCTGCTCATGAAGAGCATAATTTGGGTTTTTCTACTCATTTTATTTGATACTATAATTCTTTCCAGGTGTCCTCTAGTCAACAGTGTACCCATTTGATGTTCTGTGAAGCCACACTTGTGTATCTCCTAAACATAGTCTTTATACTTCCCCAAACTATAACCACTGTCTGCCTCTGAGACATCCTCTATATCTCACAACACTACTATCAATTTGATTTTCCTCTCAAATCTCTTCAGAAAAATAATAGACACTAGGAATAAAGGCATTGTCCCAAATGATGCTGACACCCCAAAATAATTGTTTAAAATCTGCTACATGATACAGTATCTCCAAGACTTAATTTTTCTCTCAGTGTACCACCCATGCTTTAGTTATGAAGATTGACAGAGCAGACACAGGGGAATTATCAACCAGTGACTGGCACAATGCAGGCTTCATTCATGCTACTAATTATGGTGAAAGAGAGAAGCACACTGAAGATATACCAATAATTAACACTATTATAAATCAAGTTAATTTAAAGATTCAGTATCAGATTACCCCTGCAGGGCATAAAAATACTCAAAATTTGACCTAGAAAAAATGGTCAATTGTGTAATTCAACAGGAGCTTTATTGGGTATTTCTGTCATAATTGTGACAAAATTTCTGACTAGAGAAACTTAGAGGAAGTATGGTTGCTTTTGGCTTTCAGAGCCAGAGGTGTAGGCCCACATGGAATGAGGAAGCCATGACAAACTGTCTTAGCCTCTGGTCATGGAAGCATGTGGCTAAGTAGGAGGAAGTAAGGGTGGGTAAAAATCTCAAATCCTGTCCACAGTGACCTATCAGCCAGGCCACATATCTTAAAGGCTTTCCAGCCTTCAAAATAACTCTATAAGCTTATTGCTAACTTTTTAATATATAAGCTCATGGGAAACATTCAAGATTCCAACCACAATATGTAATGTGAAATCTACAGTGAAGAAATATCTTTCAAAGGACTTTACAACCATGAGACTCTTTTTAATTTTTTTTTTACTTTTAATTTTATGTATAGGTATATGTCTGTGTATGAATATGGGCATAGGGTGAGTACTGAAGTTTTTGCCAAGGCTAGAAGAAGGCATCAGGTCTCTTGAAGCTGATTTTACAGGCAATTGTAAGCTGTCCTACCCAGTAGGTGCTCAGAACTGAACTATAGTCCTCTGGAAGAACACTCTGGCAAACACTCTTAACCATTGAGCCATCACTCCAGCCACAATTTCTTTGCCATTTTTAAATTGATTAAGTGTGTTCTTTGACAGTTTTTTACATATATGTAGTGAATTCTTTGTATGTCACCCTGACCCTCTCTTGCTGATTTCCCCTTCACATCCTGACCAGTTCATTTCCCATATTCACGTCTTCTTGTTTTATTTTGTGACCCTCCAATTTGCTTGGAAATTCTACGTGGACACAGTTTTGGGAGTATCCATTTGATCCTGATGAGTTCACTATTTTTCAAACAACTGAAAACAGTAACTGTCCTTTTCAAGTATACTTCAGTTGTCGATAGTTTAACAGAGAAGATAAGGTCCCATGAGTATCTCCCCACTCCCTAATTGGTTGTTAATGGGACAACATAGGTTTTATGGAGGCGACCACCACTGCTGAGAGATCATGATTACAATAGATGTGTCATGAACTGAAGATAGCAACTTACGCTTCTTTCATCTTCTGCCCCTTATATTGTGTTCATGTTCTGTTTCAAAATAGTCTTAGAGGGTTGATTTATAAGTATACTGTTCATATCTGTCCTCTTAATCGCCATTTAGTCTAGCATCCCAAATATCTACAAACCTGTGAATTCATCTACGTTCAGGTCAAAGAAAAACTCTGATTAAAGATGAAAATAGCTTTTGTCTATAGGCAATGATGTAAGTATTTAGATAGCTGTTCGGCTCCATATTAAGTTAGCTAAGCCACAGTAGTAAGATCCATCACAAGAGTCTATGACCTCCTCAAGCCATGGTTTTTGCTAGGCTTCCCGAATTTGTAGTTTATATATTCCACTTATGGTAAGAGCCTTAAATTCACTCTGAAGAGCTTGGTTCTTTTGAGGTAAAATTTCTCAAGAATAGAAATTCTATATGTAGCAGTGTGAAACCACAGTAACACAAATTTTATGATTCACATTTAAAATATTTAATAAATTAAAACAAAGATTTAAGAGTTTGATGAAATATGCCAGTATAGTTTGAGAGAATATTTTATTCATTTAATACATTCTGTATTTTAATGCAACTCAAAGATTCTCAGAATTTTATCTCATCAGCTCTTTGAATTATAAATTAATATATAATTATAAATTATAAAATACATTTCTCCTATTTTGAGCAGGTAATAGCCATAGATTTTTCCATTGTTACAGAAAACACTGTAAAACATTATACATGTTCAATTTTCACCTCTGATAGAGATGTATTTCTAGATTCGGAGACTAGAGAATTAGCTCTTTCCTGTTAGCTTTTAATTGTGCAAAAAAAAAAAAATCTGAGAGATAGGAGGAGATAAATATAATTGGAAAGCACCTAAATCTGTCGAGAGGCATTTCAGATACATGCATACAAACAGAAAGTCTGGAACTCCACTGTAGCAAATACTGTTTTATTTCAACTGAAACCAATTCAACTGGCCTGTAAAAAGACAGGGATTGGAGAGATTTAGTGGAACAAAATATGGTTTTATTATATGATTGCCAATATTGGTATCTGAGTCACTGCAGAGCCTGGAAGAGTTTTGAACATCACTGGAAAAAAGATGCTATTGTTTTATATCTGAATTTTCATATGCTAGCTTTTGACATTCTTATTTGGATTTCTGCTTCCTGTGATTTTTTTTTTTTAATACTATTTCAATTTCAGCAGATCTAAATGACAACCCAAGCTTAGTTTACTTTGTGTTAGTCTCAATGTTGACCTCAATATTTTTAAACAGCAGAATTAATTTCATTTTTATCCATTTGTTTAATTACCTTTGACTTTAGGGTGCAGCTAGTACTGTGTATTTGTGATATATAATTTTTACATAAGGCCCTGCAGCTTTGGAATATGAAATTTACATAGAATAATGTATATGCTTTATATATCTAATAAGAGGCATATATGAGCTTATTTGACTAGGTGATACTGCTCTAAGAAAAACTATAGATATAAGACAGGATATGTTACATATGAAGTTCTACATGATACAATAGTAAAAATTAAAATACCAGTAGCTTAATCAAGTAGAAATATCTACACAGAGATTTGAATTGATAACTAGTTTAGAGATACAGGGGGATTCTCTGACCTGTACATCCAGGTACATAACAATGGGGTAGTTGGCCATGAGGTTTTTCAAGATTTGCCATCACTTTTCTTACATGTTGGTGTTTGTGACAGATTACATCTATAAGTAAAATAAAGCCCCAATGGGAAAAATTCTGTGACAGGAACTCACTTTTACTTGCACAGAGTCAAGAAAGAACATATGTGAAGCTTTGTGGTACCTTTCTGACAAATTAGACATACTTTCGCTAATGTGGAACTATTGAACTTCTTGTTAGTAATCTGAATTAATTTGGGTAGTTGACCTATGATGAAATTTGAAGAGTTTTTGCTTTGTTTGTTTGTTTGTTTGACAGTAAGTTTGAAGTAAAAAACATTATGATTTAAATGTATAAAATCTGAAACACCATTTTAATACAAAATTTACATTAAAATCAACTTAGAAATTATAGGGAAATGGTTGAACATGGTGGCTAAGATCTCCTTTCTTCATTCAGAAGATTGAAGAATAATATCCCATTCATCATGTGGCAGCAGGAAGCTGTAGTTTTGTGTGATTGGAGAATGGACAATGACAATATCCATTAACGATAAATTAGGTTATTAAGTGTTCACCTAGCAACCTCAAGAGTAAGACCCAAGATAGACTATGAACTTGGTAGAGAAGAATAAGTTGTAAAGTTAAAAAAAAAAGTCTTTTCATATTGGAGTATGGTGATATTTTATTTGTACTGAAATGTGATATTATTTGTATGTTAATAAATAAAATTGCCTGGAGGTCAGAGCTAATAGCAAGCCATAGCAAGAGCCAGGTGGTGGTGGCACACATCCTTTAATCCAGATCACATGACAGGCAGATCTCTGTGTGTTCAAGGATACGGCCAACATGGAGATACACACCTTTAATCTCATAAACCAACCATAGAAGACCTGGAGGTCTGTATAGACAAGCAATGACGGGGAGGTCATGTGGTTGGATTTACAAGCAAGGAGAAGACAGAACAGAAAGTCTATTAAAAGACAGATACACAGGAAGTAGGTCTCTTTCTGAGAGGAAGGATGACAGCGGCAATGAAGGGTAAGAAAAGCGGTTTTAAGTCTCAGCTCTCAGCTACTGCTCTGACCTCTTGGGCACAGAGCCAAATATAGGGGTGAAAGCCTTAGAGGTCAGGGAAATAGGAATAGCCACCAGCCAACCTTACCTCACCAGCTCTGCAGCTTCCAAATGCGAGCTACTTGCTATCTTACCTGTGCCTTTATTGCCTTGCTGCTTTGCCCTCTCATCAGGTCTCTTAGCCCAGCTTCCTCACTTCCTTGTCACTACCTGTCTCTACAGACCTCCAGTTCTCTGTGGTTGGTGCCAGGATTAAAGGCGTGTGTCACCATGCTTGGCTCTGTTTCCTAGTATGGCCTTGTACACACAGAGACCCTGTCTGCCAAGTAGTGATCAGATTAAGGGCATGTGCTACAATGCCTGACTTCTATGTTGACTTAAAATGGCTTGCTATTTCCTCTGATTGCCAGGCAAACTTTATTAAAGCACAAATAAAATATCACCACATATCAACACAAATAAAATACCACCCTAATTTGTATTATTTATACTAAATATGTGTACTCATATACAAACCTCACATTTGTTTGTCTCCCTAATTTAAGACAAAAATCCACGTTTATATGGGAGTTTTGCAGAAAGCCTCTAGTGAACTTTATTATTTATTTCTACACTTGGCTTATAATTGCTGGTTTCCTAAGGGTTCAGTGACAGCCATGTGATATTTAATTTTTAAGAAGTGGTTTAGGCCCAGGAGAGGCAGACTTCAACTTTCAATGCTTCTAGCATTTGGCCCAACTATAACCACATAGATCATTCTGTATCCCTCCAATATCAGTCTCTTGTCTCATCCTGAAGTAAAAAGGATTGCCTTTGATTTCATGGCAGTTCATTCTTTTCTATTTCAAGGCCAAGTTCGCCATTGTTCATCACCTATCTTCTCCTTTCCTGATCGTTTGCTCCCTGTGTCTCACAAACATTCTTAGATGTATGGGCATGTACTTAATTATTCTTTTCATTTTATTGCTCGAATCTTTACTCATCTTGCTTTTAGTTTCTTTTGCTTCAACGTCCCCATATTTCAGTCTTTGAAGTTCGTGTTAGTCTTTCCCTGTCTCCTTTACCCTTTCTCTCTCCCTCACTTCCTCCCTCCTTCCCTCTCTCCTGATCGCTCTCTCTTTCTCTGTATCTCTCTCTTTAATAGGTGCACATTAATAACTCCTAGACAAGTCAAACTCGATCATTTCTATTTCCAAGCTGAGGGTATTGTTCTTTTGAATGAATGCTGCTCTTGGTTCCATGGAATTTTTTTTTTCCAGTTAACACACATGTGATGCGTGGTGAAGTTTTACTTGTCAGAGACATACTATGTGAAGAGAGTACATACAGTCTAGAGTCCTTTTCACAGAAAAAAAAAAAAAAAGACTTATATACATGTCAAAATGAATGAATGGACTCTTGAAGGGCTTATCAAAAAGTCAAAGGTTATTTAATAGCTTCTGGGTGGAATTTTCCTGATATTTATGCAGCTCTTCCAAAAGTTCTACCACAGGGACATATTTTAGAAATAATGCAACCAATAGAAGCTTTAAATTGCATTTTATGCAGGGGCATCCTATGGAAAAGCCTTGAGCTATACATGGGAAAGTACAGAAGATCAAAAAAAAAAAAGCTTCAGCAGATAAATAAGTGCCCAAGGTGGAACACAGGCAATGAAGGAAGTAAATATTTGTTTTGAAAGGTTTGAGAGGCAGGAAAACAGACTGTATAGAGAAGCTGATATTTCAGCAGCGACACCCAGATATAATTACTTGTGGAAATAAGATGGAAAGAGTATACCAAGCCCAAGAATGTGAATATCATGAAGTTATGTTGTCGTAAGGCTATGTGCAAAAGACAAACTCCATCCTTGCTCGCTTTAACAATATGTATACTAAAATTGGACTGATGTGGAGATTAGTGTAGTACCTGGGCCAAGATGATATACAAATCCATAAACACTTTATTATTATAACAACAAAAAATCTGCAACAATATTTTTGGTGTAAAAGCAACATGAGATGAGTTGAAGGCATAGACAAGGACCAGATTGTCATGCTCCTAAAATAGTGGCACATATAGATATTACCTGAACATTCATTGGATAATTTCATAAAATGTCCAAATAATTTATAGTGTAAATGTGTGATCTCTGTACATTAATGAATGCAATTATTTATGTTCACTTAAACATTTTGCTATGTGCATTTATATGAGTTGATTTTGGAAGGTGTAACCAATTTTCTGATTTAGCAAGTATTTATTGAATGTGTTGTAGATTTTTTTCCCCTGTATGTGTGTGTGTGTGTGTGTGTGTGTGTGTGTGTGTGTGTGTGTGTGTGAGTGCCTGTATGTCTATGGGTTTGTGAATGTGAATGTTTATTTGTGCATGTAAAAGTCTTATACAGGTGATCACAACTGTGTGTTCATGAATTTAACTCCTATGTCGTATTCAGAACACTGCATTCTATAACATTTCTCTTCATCCTCTTGCCTTTTTGGCCTTCGCCCTCTCTTTTCCATACTGTCCTTTGGGCCTCTGAGTGGTGATATAAATGTCACGTCTAAGGGTGAGTACTCACCAGTCTCTTGTTGTCAAGGTTTTGTTTAGTTAAGAGTCTCTGCTTGCCCATCCACCACTACTAAAAAGACTTCTGATGACAACTCAGAGCTGTGTCAATTTATGGATACGGTATTTTGAAAGCAGTTCAATTATGCATCTATTTAAAAAATTTAGTAATCAATTTCTGGGACCATGTTAAAGGTGAATCCATCACAGTTCTTAATAGGGATTTGGGGTTTTAAAGAAATGGCCCAATCCTCAAATGTTTCATGGAAAATCACTCACACAACTATGGCTCTCTTTCAGCTATACTTTAAACATTTTTTGAAAACTATTAAACATCTTTAACTTTCATTTTGCAATTTGTTACACTATTGTACTCTTGGAAAGAAGGAACTTTTATTTATTTCCTGAAGTGAACCAAATTTTTTTAGAAAAAAAATCTTTTAACATAAGAT
Source organism: Onychomys torridus (assembly GCF_903995425.1). NCBI lineage: Eukaryota > Metazoa > Chordata > Mammalia > Rodentia > Cricetidae > Onychomys > Onychomys torridus. The sequence goes on along the minus strand of NC_050456.1, from coordinate 61,084,737 downwards.
AAAAATTCTTTATTGATATCTTTTGTTTTCCAAGGTTACAAGTAGAATGAGTGTGCTTAGTATAATAGGACATACTCTGTTAGATTTATTCCTGTAAACAACTTGACATATTCTTAGAGAAATTAAATGTATCTCTTCATGCCATATTATCCACACACGAGAAGTTGCATTGTCTTGAACAAATATTGACTCTCACTTGCTTTATCTTGACTTTTGACTGGTTTAGTAGTTTTTATCAGAAATAGAAGAATTTTGCCCACACTTAAGGAAGAGTCTGTGCAGAAGCAAATGATACCTGTACAACACTGCCTGTACTCAGCACATTTAGGTACCCTTGAACTCTGAAAACAAATGCTTTTATGTTCATAGCATGTCCTGTGCCTCACAGGAACCAAATACAATGTGGTTGAAAATTCCAGATATTGTGAGAAGGTACCATTCTCTGTTGTTTTGTGCTCTTTAGAAAACAAATTTGTTAATCTTTTTTCTCAAGGTGTTTCTACTCCTTAATCCTCCTAGACACAGTCCAAAGTGTGACATCTATTTCTTAAAGGGTAAAACAAATAACAATTTTTAAATGTTCTATTTCACTAGTTTGAGTTTGTTGTCTCTGTAGGTTTCCACATCATGATCTTAATGCCCCTTGTTCATAGAATCCCTCTTCTCTCTTTTTGACTGGACTCTTGGAGCTCAGCCTGGTGTTTGGCTGTGGATCTCTGCATCTGCTTCCCATCAGTTACTGGATAAAGGCTCTATGATGACATTTAGGGTATTCAGCGATCTGATTACTGGCTTCCAGTTCAGGCACCCTCTCCACTATTGCTAGTAGTCTGAGTTGTGATCATCTTTATGGAGCTTCCATGGGACTAGACTAGGCCTTCTGCATAGTGAGACAGTTATATAGCTTGATCTGTTTAAAGGACCCCCTGGCAGTAGGATCAGAATCCATGACTGGTGCTACAGGCTTTTTGGAACCCACTACCTATGGTGGGACACCTCGAACAGCCTTGAGGCATGGGGAGGGACTTGTTCATGCCTCTACAAAATATACCAGGCTCTGCTGACTCCACTTGGGAGGACTTACCTTCTTGTTGGAGGGATGGGGGGGGGGTGAGGGGAGGCGGAAAGGGCATGAGGAGGGAATAGTGGGACTTGTGAATGGTGTAAAAATGGATAAAAATGTTCTATTCCATATTCTCTTTAGGGAGGATCTGATGACTACTGTACTCCTCTGACCTTATGAAATCTCCTCTAGAGGAGGGTCCTATTCTCAGAGCCACATTCAGATGCAGTAGGAGTCACAAAGTCATGAAAGTTCACCAAAGAACAGATATGACTCTCCAGAGTTTGGAGCTCAAGCCTCAAGTTTAGTCTCATGATATAAATCAGCAGGTGAATTATGTCCAACAAGGTTCTTGTCACCAGAACAAAGGTCAACATAATACATTGAAAAAGAATTAGAGATGCATTAAATGAATACTGAAAGTTTTTAGGTTTCAAATTTTGTTAGTTGTCTTGGATCAGTTGTCTCCTTGTGTATGTTTATTCAACTCTGTCAAAAATAGTATATTCTAAATATGTATTTTTTAATTTTAATAAGCCATTAACTTAATTTATGACTACATATAAATTTATGCTTATTTGTCCACTTTAACAAAAGACAAGGTAGAATAAAGTTTTCATTAACTTCTTTCTTGCTAAATAATATTTAGGGAGAGGATATAAAATTTTGAAAGCTGCATGGCCTCCAATGAACTTAGAAAAGATTGTACAGAGCCAAGAAGGAATCATAAATAGCCTGACACAAACCACTTTTATTTCATCTCTAACCATTTCAAATTTATAGTATTAATTCTTATGTAATAGTACCAGTAATTTTGCACTTATAAAATGGGCCTAGACAAAATGTATATAACACAAGATCTTATTAAATATTCATAAAATAAAAGTCTTTTAAATACATTTACAAAACAAATTTAGACTTTCTGCTTTGGGCAAATAATTTAATTCTTGTAATTGGTAACTTACTCTCTTTAAAGTGGCAAAAAGAATGCTTTATGTTAAAGGTTTGAGATAATATATGCAGCAGGCCTGCTTCTGTATGGATAGAATAATAAATAACTAAATTATATAATTATTCTCAGTAGAAATTAAATTACTTTTCCAAACAGGTTGAAATCCCATCCCTTCAGCCCTGCTTGTTTCAGAAAAGGCCTAGCTGTGTTATAGAGACTAACCTCAGAGTCATAATTCTCCTGACTTAGTTTCCACCTCTTTTATTTTGAAATAATTTTGTTTTATAAAACAAGGTACAGAGTAAGGTAGTACTCATTTGTCACTGGAATAGTTTTCCTAAAAGTTAACATTTTATACACCTTGGCTCATTTACAATCCATTAAGCTTGAACTGACAGAGTCCCGTTAGCTGATGTACAGACCCAATGATTTAAATCTAATGAGCTCATGCAACACTGCTCTTTCTCAGTTTCAAATCTAGCACAGTATGTTTCCATTGTCATGTGACTTTAGTCTCTTCTAAGTTGTAAATAAATTTTTCAGCATCATTGTTAGTGTCATTTTTCTGAAGAGACCTTGTGTATTTTGTATAGTTCCACTCAAGTAGGATTTGTATGTTTTGTTGTGATTAAATTAAGTTGTATTTTGTAACATGCCAAAGGGCAAAAGTCGCAAAAGGATGTTTTGCTGTTGTTACTGACAATGTTAGCAAAAGCCATATGTCAATACATCTTCCTGATGGGAATGGACCAATGTGGCACCTGACAAGTTCTCCACTTTAAAGTAGCCACTTTCCCCTCTGGAACTAATACACATCCTGCATGGGATTTTATTATAGCTATGTATGTTCCTTCATCCTCATCACTGCTTTTCTTATGATTTTTCTCATCACTGATGATTATTTCCTATAGTTATTGTAATGTGATGTTTACCCATCATGATTATCTGTATCTTTAGTCATTCAAAATTAGCTATTCACTGATGATATTACTATCATCATGGACTCATAAATGAATAGTCTTACAGTGGTGGGTGAGGGGTAAGATGGCTCAGCAGTTAAAGTCACTTGATGCTAAAAGTGACAAACTAAATTTAATCCCTAGTACACACATGATGGAAGGAGAGAACTGACTCCCACAACTTGTCTAATGACTCCAAGCTTGCACCTTGGTGTGTGAAAGCTCCAATACACACACACACACGTGCACGCACGTGCGTGTGTGTGTGTGTGTGTGTGTGTGTATAAATATATTTAATTTTATATATATATATATATATATATATAGATAGAGAGAGAGAGAGAGAGAGAGACAGAGACAGAGACAGAGACAGAGAGAGACAGAGAGAGAGAGACAGGGAGAGAAGACAGAGACAGACAGAGACAGAGATAGATAAATATATTTTATACATTTATACATTTTATATATTTTCATCAAGTGAAATAAAGTTTAAGTTGCACAGGTTGTTTTTTTTTTTCCAAAATTCACCATTTACTTAAATGGAAGTCAGATACATTCTTAAAATTCAGATGAAGGCGACAAACACATTTTAGTCTGTGGGTGTGCTAGATCTGTGCTATAGTTCAGCTTCTTAGTATGAACCAAATCTGTCAACTCTATCATCCTTAAAAAGTGCTATGTGAGAAGCACACAATTCTTCCTGAGCCCCCAAATTATCCAAATTTTAAATACAAGAAATACTTATGGTTCTATAACTATCATATCCAATAAATTGTAACTTCAAATCATCATCTAAGGTATTACATATTATTAAGCCACTGTCACAGGTGGAAATCCCTACATTTCCATTAATTGCGGGGGGGTATCCTCCACTGTGTTTGTGTGTGTGTGTGTGTGTGTGTGTGTGTGTGTGTGTGTGTGTGTCTGTCTGTCTGTCTGTGTCTTTGTGTGATAGTTATTCTTCATTTTCAAGTGATTCAGAATCACTATAGAAACACAGCTCTTGGTATATCTATGATATTTCTGAGAATGTTTGACTGAGGAGCATAGACATACACAGAATGTTGAAAGCACCCACGTATGTGCTGAGGTATTCAACTCATTTAAAAAGAACAAAGCAATTTAAGCAGAAGCATCTTCTCTCCATGTTTTCTGTCTGCACAGGGCACAATGTGACCAGTTGCCTTATGCTCCTGCCATTAAAACTAGACCTCTCATCATGACTTCCCCACCATGATGAATGTACACATAAACTGTGAGGCAAAATGATGAAATCTACCTTCTAACTCTCAGGCAAAATAAACACTTCTTTAGCTTCTTGGGTATATTTTCACAGCAGCAAGAAAAGTAAAATGCAGTATGTGCATACATTCATATATTTTATTCATATTTTCATATTTATTCATATATTTAAAAATATATTTCATATTTATTCATATATTTAAAAATATATTTTATATATTTAAAAAATATTTTGTGTGCATTTTTTTAAAAGATTTGAACCAATGATATTTGAAAAATATTAGCTATGTGGCTTAAGCGCTTCACATATGAACCAGACCTTGACTTCTGGTTTCACTAATTGCTGGATATTTGGAGTTTACAAATCCATTTACACTGTAGTGAAGTTTGAAATGGTCTATCACATACTTCTACTTTTCAGAAATGTGTGGTGCACTGAGGTATGGATAAAGATAGCTTCAGTTTCCTTTTCTAAAACCCCCATGGAGGAGGTGAGGGAATGCATAAAAGGATCAACTATTGTACAGTTTTGGCTTCTTTGTCAAAAATCAGATGTTAATAGGTGTGTCTGTTAATGTCAGGATCTTCAATTTGATTCCATTGGTTGACATGTTGATTTTTATGCCAATACCAAGATGTTTATATTACTATAGCTCTATAGTAGAGCTTGAGGTCAGGGATTGTGTCCTCCAGAGGCGGCTTTATTGTACAGGATTGTTTTAGCTATCCCGGGGTTTTGTTTTTCCATATGAAGTTGAGTATTGTTTTTTCCAGTCTGTGGAGATTTGTGTTGGGATTTTGATGGGGATTGCATTGAATCTGTAGTTGCTTTTGGTAAGATCGCCATTTTTACTATGCTAATCCTACCTATCCATGAGCATGGGAGATCTTTCCTTTTTCTGTTATCTTCTTCAATTTCTTTCTTCAAAGACTTAAAGTTCTATACAAGTCTTTCACTTGCTTAGTTAGAGTTACCCCTAGGTGTTTTATATTATTTGTGGCTATTGTAAAGGATGATGCTACCTATGGTGGGATACCTCACACAATCTTGAGGCAGGGGGTGGGGCTTGGACCTGCCTCTATTGAAAGAACTAGGCTCTGCTGACTCACCATGGGAGGCCTTACTTCCTTGTAGGAGGAAATAAGAAGTAGGTGGGTAGGGGAAGGCTGGAAGGGTAGGAGGAGAGAAGAGGGAGATCTGTGATTGGTTTGTAAAATGAATAAGAAATTATAAGATAAAAGGTAGATTATTGAATCTAATTTTAAAAAGGAACTACTTGTTTAGAGTAAGCAATGAAATTTTTATCTGAATTTGTCAAATGTTAATGAACTGGATATTTTTAATGTATATAATAATTTTTTTTTGTCAGAATCTGTCAAATGTTAGTGGACTAGACATTGTTAATGTCATTCTTGCCTGTATATATTGTATATACTTATTGTATATACTTTTGTTAGTTACAACTTTTTTAAACAAAAAAGAGGATATGTAGTATATATATTATACACTCCAATAAACATATCTGGGGGTCAGAAAACAGAACAGCCACTATATTAAACATAGAGGTTAAGCAGTAGTATTAAATGCCTTTAATCCTAGCATTCCAGAGGCAGAAATCCATTCAGATCTCAGTGAGTTCAAGGCCTCACTGGAAACAGAGCCACACATGGTGACACACACCTTTAATCCCACCACTTGAGATCTCATGTCTTGCTTGGGAAGGACACACACCTTTAATCCCAGGAAGTGATGGCAGGAAGCAGAAAGGTACATAATGTGTGAAGACCAGGAAATAGACCCTGTTAAGTTTTTAGACTTTTAGCAACAATTCAGCAGAGATCATTCGGGTGAGAACTTAGAAGCTTTCATTTTGAGGAAAGAAGTTCAGCTGAGAAGTTGGCAAGGTGAGGTTGGATGTCGCTTGTTAGGTTTCTCTGATCTTTCAGTGTTCACCCCATTACCTGGCTCTGGGTTTGTTTTTATTAATAAGACCTTTTAAGATTCACATTACAAGAAATTTATTAGTTAAACAAAGAGTCTACTAACTTTTCAAAGTGCTATCCAAGGGTACTGAATTAAATAGCAGCCATCCCCATTGCATTTGTTTCTTCTTTCTCTAAGTCTGCATTTCAGCTTCAGGAATGAAAAAAAATGTGCTAAAACTGGATATTTAATTTATTTCACCAAGTCACATATGCTCTCTTCCATTTGGCTAACTTGTAATAACTAAATACCCACTTTTCACCATTCATCTCTTTTTCCTGTTCATGGTATTTTAACAAACGCAAGAGAAAAGCAGACAGAACAATGGTGAAGGATGCAATAGTCTTTGCAGAAGGAAGTATTTTTGGTACTATGACCTCACATCCCCTGGTTCATCATGCAGGATTCACTTAGTTGTACCCTGCAGGGCTCATGACCTAACACCAGAGGCAGCAACAGTACAAAATTAGCACAAAAGTAATAGAAATGTCACACGTTAATTTTGACATTTTCAAGGGAACCTATTGTCCACCACTGAGATGCCAAAATCAAATAAATCATCTCTGGGGCAGTTCTGCCTAAAATCTAGATTGGAAATCTCATGGCAATGCAAGAAATGAGATGGACAAATATTTCACTTCTGATATTCTGTTTGTAAAGATGTTATTTTAGGTTTCACTTGTGGAGGGGTCTGATGTTCTAGGACATTGCTGCCTTCCTCACTACTCAATTTATTTTCTCTCTCTTGCTTTTCCAGTGACCTGAGATTTCTATGTTATCTTGCCTCCGTTGATGGGAGACTTCTGAGGCCAAAACCAAGAAGAATAAGACAAATCATTGAGAAGGTTCTAGAAAAATAACAAGCATGCTCTTAAAATATTATGAATATTTGATTTTTTTCTTTTACATTTCAAACAAGATCCTAAAAAGTACTTGGAACCTTTCTTCTCATCTTGTAAGCTATTTTCATTAAAATGTAAATGAATACTAAAACCTACCACCTTGCACCTTATCGTTGCACATTATTTCTTTTTTATTTTATTTATTTATTTATTTTGCCTTAAGGTATCAAGGCAAATCAAAGAATTTGATTCGTATTTGTCTTTACTCACTTCCATAAAGAAAAAAAATCAGGCAAAGTCATTCCTCTGTACATAATCAAGGCCCTAAGAAATTCAGATCTATTAACAATTAAGTACAAGCTAAGTGCTTTTAAAATAAATGCATGCCGTTTATATTAAATTAATGTGTGCTTTCTATATTCTGTAAAAGTATCAGGGAATTTGATGAAAACCTGGCATCAGGAAATATTAATAGCTCCACTGCCCTCTAGCGTAAAGTTCTGGGTATAACAATTCAAATGAACAAGAGTTCAAGTGTTTTTATATCACACACATTCCTCTCTGTGTCTCTGTCACTCTCTCTCTCTCTTTCTCTCTCTCTCTCTCTCTCTCTCTCTCTCTGTGTCTGTGTGTGTGTGTGTGTGTGTGTGTGTGTGTGTGTGTAAATGTGTGAGATTTTCTGTATCAAAAAGGAGAATGCTAGCTGCTACGATTTTGAATGATTTTTTTTATTTTATTTTGACATACAAAGATTTCAAAGACTTGATTTTCTGATGATAAAAGCATATATATAGTTAAGATCTTTCTAGCTATCCTCCTCTGGCCATTTGAACAATGAGAAAATATGATGCAAGCTACTTTCAGTGCTGAAAGTATTAGAATTTGAATTCTCCAATTACATTGTCATTTCTGCTGGCTCTTCTTTTACAAGCATATGCATCTCACTTAAGAGAAGAAAGGTGAGTCTACATAGCATCTTTCATATTCCCATGCCCATAAAAAAAAAAACCCCGTAATTTAGGGATTAATTTAGATACATCACAGCAAGAGTATTTGATAATATTACATTTTTTATGTAGAGGATAAACACATAACCATAAACACAGGACATGAGAGGGAAAAGAGGAATGTCGGCACTAGAATTTATTTTTCAGTTTCTGTTAGACATTGAATGATATTGCAAGTATACAATCACAACAAAGTCTCATGTCTCAGCAGTTCATAATGCTTGCAGATCATCCTAACTCTATTGCTTCTTACACAGATGATCAGTCAACTGGATATATCTCAGTTAAACCAGTATCCCTTAGACTCTGATAGACAACCCCTGATGCCCTCCTCAGTATGGTTTTCTAATGACCAATGATGGGGCAGGATCAGATTCCAAGTTTAAGCACCCTGTTCTCAAACCACTGTTCCAGAGATGATGTCTCTGGTACCTGACCTTACTATCCTGTGCTTCTTTCCCAGTTCCTGATATGCAAATCATAAAAGTACCAACCTTATAGAGCTGAGGGAAAGTAAATAAACTAAAAAGTCATTCTCCAATACAGAAGTACTTAACATATAGACAAAAGGAGAGTCTTGCTATATCAGTGGTTCAAAGCATGAACCAAGACCACTAGTCATGAATGGTAACAAAGACTCAAAGGTGATATCAAAGGAGAGATAGAACAAGAGGTGCTGTAGAAACTGAAGCCACCTGTGGAGCTAAGAACTACATTGTCTTGCCTTCAAATGCTTTCAGCTGCTGTCACAACAGCAAAGTAGGAGATCTGCAGAATGTGACATTGAAGACTCATAGCGAGTGGACTAAGTCCTTTGGGAAAGCCTCCCATGCAGTATTATGGAAAACGAGATAGGCCTACAGGTACTGCACTTTGATGGGACCCTTTGTATACTTAAAAGAGTTTTCTGAGAACACACATATACAAGAACAGGGACTTTTCTTCTGATTTATAGCCAGCGAAAATCAAACACCATCATTTATTAGGGCATTAATGTTAAAAGACCATTTTACAGGCCCAAGTGTTATAGCTGTCAGTACTGGCTCGAGCTGTCATTGTTCAGCCACTAGATACGATGAAAAGAACTTTAGCTCTAAGATCATCAGGTTGAGGAAAACAATAAACAGTAATTATATTTCTCTTAATTAGAAGTTCTCTATGTGATTGTATTAGTTTTCTATGAATTTAAAAAAATGTAACCATGATTACACTAACTAAAATGTATGTTTACATATATTATATATATTATATATATATATGCTGTGATATAACACACATATATATATATATATATATATATATATATATATATCACCGCATATATCTATTTATATTGTATATCACAACATTCCAGGAGAAGAAACAGAACTGACATCAAAATGTATATAATAATAAATCCTTTGAGACGGTCTTAAATATTAGGAAAAAGATTTCAGAATTGTGTTTGACAACAGAAATATTACATGGAAGTTAAACTACATATGACAATTTACTGAACTTGGAACTAACATCAACACGATTTTCTCATCTAAAATTTTATATAATAGCCAAGTCTCCTGGCTCTAAAAACAAGAAAAATAAGTTGCATTTATTCACGCTTTTCAGAAGTGCTTAAATAACTACCGAGCATCTTTATAATTGGTTCAGTTCCAACAAATTCAAATTTTTCAAGTACATGAGGAGAACTGTTTGTATAACTACACATACAGTCACAGTCATGCCACATACATGCAATACACATATAGGATTACACACATATACACACACACACACACACACACACACACACACACACTCAGATGTAACACGTACAGCTGAACAGCTGTCCTCATGGACTACTGGGCTAAAGTGTGCAATGCAGTTTAGTGCTTTCTAAATCTAGCTCCACATTTGGAATTTTTATTCCATTTGATTAAAGTCAAGCAATAATTTCTTACACACTTCTGGAATAATTTGTTGAAAAGTGTGTTTTGTATCTTGTATCCCATGAAAAAATGCCTTAACAAAGATGAAATAAAATGTCATTTCTGCAGACTCACAGGGTATTTTTCCCCATTTCAGACTTCAGACTCAAGAATTCTTCAGCCAGTTGTCCTCTAAACCTCCAGTCCTGGACCAGGCTGACCCCTATGACTCTCTGAGAGTAAAAGGTCAAAACAGCAAGCAGCTAAGGGTATTTTAAACACTGTCTTTTAATGCTTAAAAAAAATATTCCCAACAGAAATTGCTATTGCTTTTCCCATCATTTACAAATGCAAAGTGTGGGAATGGGAAGCTGGAAGTTCACCTGAAGAGATAGATCAGTCTTGAAGCCCAGTTGACTGACTCTATTTTTTCTGGTTGATCTACTTATGACTGACTATAAGTGCCCAACATGATGGCATTAGTTTTCTACTGCTCTTTGTTCTTTTACTTGGAAGCTTCACCCAAGAGGATATTCTGCTTGCTCAGTACTCTAGCTGGGAACTCTAGATGACTGACTTGTGGATTTCCTCAGTTGATTTTTGTTACATGCATTTAACACCACCACACACAAATCAGTTCTATGAGGCTACCTCTTTTCTCACTTAGTTGGGCTACTCTTTGCTAAATTTTGCATGCCAAATTTGATGATACATTTGATGCCCATCATCAGCTTATACATGTGCTAGTCTGTTCCCTTACTGTCACTTTTTACATACCCAATAAATTCCCCTACTTGAAACTGAAAGCATGCCTGTTGTAGATCATTATCTTGAACATACATAACATGGTTTTACAGCCCTTTACCTTTTGAGCAATTTCCTTCGAAATGACCAAAAGGAGTTGAAAATCACCCTTTAGTGAGAATGCAAATGTCTGTCACCTCCTCTTGGATGTTCTCTTGTCATCATTACATTTTGCTTAAAAACTGTGTTACTGCTTACTGCTTTTGGCTTAAACATACAATAGCCATAGATGAATCCGGTGAGACCATGAATACCTACATCACTTGAAGAACATACTTGTTTTGACTCAATGATTGTACCCATAAAATGATTCCACACACACCTGGCTTGGTGACTTAATCCCAGCACTGGGAGACAGGGACAGGCAGATCTCTGTGAGTTTGAGGCCAGCCTGGTGTACAAAGTGAGTTCCAGGAAAGGCACAAAGCTACCCAGAGAAACCCTGGCTCAAAAAACAAAACAAAACAAAAAAGATGATACCACACACACCATGATCAAGAATGAACAAATATTGGACCAGATAAAAAAAATATTAGAGACAACAAATTAACTAAATGAACCAGACAGTGAAGCTTGAGAGACATGGATGAACAGGTTCAGATTAGAGAAATAAAGAAGGTCCAAACCACACAAGACCTATGATAATGACTGCAAAACTGTTAAGTTTTGTTCTAAGTATGACTAGAAACCTTAGAAACTAGAAACTAAGCAAGGCATCTGATTTGGCTGGCTCTGAGACCATTGGTATGCAGTTTGGATGTTAATTTGAATATACAAGGCACCAGAGGACACAATGAATCACATACACATTTTTTGAGAATGCAAAAGTTGAGTTCTAGGCAGTCCTTTGTTCATTCCCTAGTTTATTGTGGAATGAATTGCTGACCCTCTAGTTTAAGATTTATGCTGGAAAAATAATTTTCATGCTTTCTATGGAGATACAGTAGTTATATAGTAGACCAAGAAAAATAACCATTCATTTTTGGTGTTCCAATATGAGCAAGTGATGCATACTCCCATCTAATGGACAGGCCAAATCTCAAACAAAGTGCAAGTTATGGGAAAGCAAAATATGAGTTTGTTTTAGAATTTATATATTTGCTTGCACATCAGACACTGAAATGCTGTGTTAGACAGACAGCTGGATCAAGTGGTCTGGAAGTAAAAGTGAGAAGAAAAAAATTAAGTAGACATGAATGTACATAGGAGAGCTTTGTATGAATGGAAAAGGCAACCAAACAATGAGATTTATCCATTAAGATCATTAAAATGGATCTGATCACAGAGATTTGTGCTGAGAAGACATAAAGCAATCCACAAAGAAGAAAGCACACCAAGAAAATGTGGTGGGCATGAATGCAGAAATTCAAACCTCTCAAAAGAAAGGTATTGATAGCTATTGATGGTATCTTTCAAATTCTCTGACAATATATCAAAGCAAAAATTACTTTACACCTCTCACCAGGACTTGAAATACTAGCTAAGGACTTGATTCTCCTATTTGAAGCCCCAAGTTTGAGTCACAAAATAACAATAAATGAATAAACCCCTTCCTTGGAGTTTGGTAAAGTAAATACAAGTTGGAACAAGAAGTGAGTGGAAAAGGGAAGTATGAAAAGAAAGAGTCTTGTTTGTGTTTGGGGACCTTAGCTGGGAAGGAGAATGGAGAAATGAAACCAAACTTCGCTAGTGGAAGTGTCAAAGGAGATTTTTTTATTTATCTCTCACTTATTATGCTTTTAAGAAACTACAACCACCACATAACCTCATTATTACAGCACTCTTCACATGTTCCTTGTTATCTTTATGTGGGTATATTGTAGCCATATAAGTATATAGAGCACATTATTGCCTCATTCACACAACACTTGTTACATTACATTAACAGTAGCACCTGCTCTGTTTGAATTTCCATTAGGACTTCTCTCTTTCAAGGTAGGTGTAATTTTATAAATCCCTCTGAATCAGTGTCTGGGAAGAAGCTGGCACAGAATGGCTACTAAATTTCGACTGAATTAATAGTTCGTTAGTAGGGTCCAGAAAAATGGACTCTACAAAAGTTTGAAAAGCCTTTTGATGACTGAAAATGTCCATGGTAATAATGAGCTACAGCAGTCAAGGTTATTAAAGGGAAGAAGGAATGGCATCACTGAGGAATCTAAATTCATTTACTCTACAAAGACAGCAGAAAACACTTATCACAACATAATATTCTGAAAAGCCCTGAAATATTCAACGTTGCTCCTATTATTCCATTCAAAATCACAAATATAAATAGTAGGCCTACAAAGAATTTCAGCTCACCTCCCCCTTGATATTATACTGAGAACATCTCAAACTCCAACAGCAATTTTGAGCAAGCTATAGCATTAAATTAATAATTCTAAGTCACCATGTTTGGAGGACCCTAATAATGTATATATACCTCTTTCATCTTCTTTAGGTGCACAGGCTAATTAGTTGTGTGTGGGTAGGTGGGTGGGTGAGTGTTTATCATACACCATTAAGAAACTATATGGAAGACTTTAATGGAAAAAGAAAACATCTTTTCAATTGCTTTCTGAAATTGAATGGTTGGTTCAATCCATTACACTTTCCATCTGCCATTGAATCTCTAACATCTCTTTCATTCCAATGCCAACATAGTTGTCACAGGTCTTACTCTCACTGAGTGGAAATGTGATAACAATAGTGTCCTCAATTCAGTGTATATCTAGACCATTTGAATTCATGGACTATTGTGAGTATAAAATATTCCTACACATTTGTCTAGTCAACTAGTTAGTATAAACCTGAAGCCTTGGATTTTTCTTTTCCAGTCCATTGTGATCCAAGTTCTGATTTTGCTACCTAAATTGAGTAGTTCATATTTATTCATTCATGAAGAAACATAGAATAATATCTTCCCACATTTTCCCTCCCAGGTTTTCCTGTCCTTTTATATAAAGAAAGACAAGAATCATTATAAATTAAGAAGTCCCTACATTGTTTAAGGGCTGCAGAGGCCTGCAAAGTTCCAGGCTCTTTAACATGCAGACCCATTTTTAAATGTCCCCAAGAGAATAGGAATTGTATATTCATAATTTAGTACTCTTTTTAACATCACCGAAAAGCACAAGCTAACAAGCTCAGTCACTTGGTTATGTCTTAATGAGACACATATGTTTTGTCTTATAAAACTCTCACGCATTTCCTATAGCATATATAAATTAATGTGTTTCAGTACCTGCTTGTTTTTTTATATTATCTTCCAAGACTATATACTTCTTAAATTATTATTCCCTATATGACTTATAATTGGTTGATTCAAACAGAATTCTACTTTGATATACATTTATTTATATTAATAGAATATTATCAGTATAGTTATATGAGTTTATCAATGTTTTTCCAGAACATAATGGAAGTCTAAAGGGAATGACCACCTTGACATCTTTCAGGGAATGGTACAAATGTATTTAAATGAAAATGCTACGTTGAATAAAATCCAATTTGCCTTTTTAGAGGTCCCAATTTTGTTATCAAAATTAATATTTCTTTCATATAATTAAAATTTCTAAGAATCTCAGCATTATTCAATTGTTTGAATTAATCTCTCCTCAAGTGGGGGGCCTGATTTTCAGGTGAACTCTTTCTTCTCATTTGTGTTCATTTCTCATGGGCTATGGGATGCATGACAAGAAGCCTTTGTCAGACCTTGTGACCAACCACCACTAGGCTCAGTTTCCCTATAATGTCCACTCACTCTGCTGATATCTACTTATATCTCTGCCTTTGAAATCAAAAGATGTCATCTTCAAGATTTAGTCTATTATAAGAGTTATTGTAAAGCACAATGAATAAAGCAATTGTGTGAATTCCTTAAGTAAAACAAAAATTATTTTGTTCATTTGATATTATTTTTTTGAATTTTTGTTTAGTTATGTATTTTGATTTTATTTATTTATTTTGTATTTACTTAAACAGTCCATGTTGTCTGTTGAAATTGCCTTAGAAATTATTGAAAACAACATTACTTCCTTTACATAAACTGAAAGTTCAAATCCTCTTAAATTTTTAATTACTGGTAAGAGAAGGAAATAAGAGAGTCTGAGAGAGAGAGAGAGAGAGAGAGAGAGAGAGAGAGAGAGAGAAATCCAATACTTAATTCATATTATAGAATTGTCCAAAGTGAAATTTCTCATTAAAATTTTAGTTGTTTCTACAGCTTTGTTCATCTTTTCCTTATCTCTCATTTTTACCATTTATATTAAAGACATTTTACACAGGATATAAATCTGAAAAACAAAATTAATAAAAATAAATAAATAAAATGCCTGGAGATCCATTAGAAATAGTTGGGAAAATAGAGCATGAAAAAATATCTAGTTTCCATTTCTTTTTACAAAGAGTTTGGTGTTTATATAGAACAGCTAATGCTATCTCAGAAATGATTGCTAGGGAATAAAGCTAGATTAATTTTTTAGTAAAATTAATAAAATTTATAATTAGTAAAATAAAAACTATATGTGGAGGAGTAAAAACAAAAACAACTGGATTTAGACAACAAACACTTCCTTTTTTTTAATAATTTAAATTTTTCTTTTAAATTGTATACATCAGCCATGGGTTCCCCTGTCCTCCCCCCTCCCGCCCCCACCTTTCCCCCATCCCCTCCCCTCCATTCCCATGTCCTCCAGGATCAAGGCACCCCTGGGGATTCATTTAAACCTGGCTCAGTACTAATTTTAATAACAGAAATACCTCACTGGGATGGTAGCGAAGTGTTTAACCTGGAAACTGGGCTGTTTGTTGGGAAGCTTCACAGATGCCCTTGTCTCTGGCTGGTCTTACAGGTATGCAGCTTCACCTGGCTTTCTATAGATATTGGCACCAGAATTTCTGTTCTGATGTTTGCATAACAAGCACTCTTATCCACTGAGAAATCTCTACACCTACTGGAGTTCATCTTTTTATACAAGAACTAAGATCATGTAAGACAAAATCCTCACACTTTTAAATTGTGATACTATTGGAAAGCAACCCCAGATTTTCAAAGTCAAAATAAAACAAAAAAAAATCTCTGAAGTGATCCAGTTGTTTTCCTAACGTGTGTCATGATGCTGGCATGCCACACTGACCTTTCCTGCTTGCATTCACAGTTCTTGTATGTAAAGGTCAAACCATGCCTCTGTTGTGGACCAATCACACATTATTGGAAACAGGGCAGGCATGACAAGTTTAGAGAATTGGACACTGTCAGAACATTTAGCTTAGGAAGGGTAAGAATCCTCAGTGCTTAATAAAGACTCAGTGGGAAAATGTCACATGAATAGACAAATTTGGAGTAACTGTAATTTTATACAATGAACACAATAGTGGGAATTAGACACACAGACCATCTACTGGTACTTCCAAAGTGCAAGTCTCGTGTTTATTAACATTTTACCTGTTTTTTATGTTAATATTTCTAGGGTAAACAAGTGGTCATCTATTTTCAGTTAGAATTTCAAGCATGGTATTACTTTGAAAAACATCTAATCCCAACACTTTCAAAATCAAAACAACAAACAAAAAAGCAAGAATATAATAAAGTATGAGGCAAGCAAACAAACAAATAAATCAGGTTTGTTTACTTATCTTATTAAATAGAGCACACAGATGAATTCTCAAAGATATGAAAATACACCTTGTGTACTTGGCAATGAATTTATAGTTCAAGTATGTGTGCATTGTTTTATTAAATTAACAAACATTGAGACTTGTTTTTTAGAGCTTCAGTTCAGGGATCAGAGTGCAGAGTGTGAAACATTTCTGTATTTTTACAGTTTTCTGAATGATTCTGAAGCATGTCTCGATTTAACAACTACTGGAAGAGAACTGAGAAACAAAGAGCTGTCTGCTGCTGGTTACAAGTGCCATGATTTCCAAGGCTAATTTCTAGACACTGTATCATGATGACAATGTGAAAATTTAACAAGTATAGAAGAGAATGAGAGCAAAGGGCTTGAAATATTTGGCATCCACTGCTAATGCCTTCATATAGATAATATGTAAAGGAAGACCAAAAAACAAGAGAAGTGGTGAGGTGAGCTTGTTATAGTTTTATGTACAAACAGATAGGGCTCTGAGGGCCACACCTTTCTTCAAGGAGGAATGCAAATGTTATTATGAAGGTACTATTTTGGACTTCACTAATATAATTGTTAGTAACAATCTGACTTTGCTTTGTTCAGAGGAAATTCAATAAGGGTAGAAATAAAGTCAATCAGTGGAACAGTGTATTCCATCCCTAGACTATGCCATTGGTCTGCCCACACTATACAACTGTCCTGAAGATTTTTGAGCTGCTTGATATGACTATTAGCCCTCTTAACCCAACATGTAGCAGGTGTTGCTTTTCATGTATATGTCCTGTTATCTCAGTCCTTTGTAGAAACCCTTGAACAACACTGCACAAGTATTTGCTTGTCCTATTCATGGAGAAATCTCCTTGAACTTAAAAATATCAGTTTACACCCTAGCACAACTAGAGATCACTGATAGCAACAGGTGTCTGAGGGCTGTCTTTCTGTAGGCTGAGAATATGTGTGGCTCACATTGAACAGTAAATAAAGCTGTTTTGGCCTGGCAATAAAGCAGAGATACAGAGAGAAGGGCAGAGTCGAGAGAGACACCAGCCCACCACCAGAGGAGCAACAAGAGAGCAGATCGGTAATGCCACAGCCACAAGGTAACATATATGTTAATAAGAATGGGTTAATTTAAGATGAAAGAGCTAGCTAGCTAGAAGCTGAATCCATAAGCCATAGATTTTGTAATTAATATAGGCCTCTGTATAATTAGTTTATAAGCAGCTGCAGGACCGCAGATGGGAAAGATTCCTCACAACCATGGGGCTGGACTGGACATAAAGAAACTTCCCTCTACAGGTGTCTGTTCATGCTAAACACAGGTTTTAACTAAAAAGAAAAAGAAAAACAATGTAGTCATTTATTTTCTACTGATGTGATAAAACACCACAAAAAGGCAAGGACTTATTTGCGGCTCAAGTTTCCAAAGTGATTAGTGTCCATTTCACCATTATTTTATGGAATCAAGACAGCAAGCACTAAGCATGGAGGCAAGATTAAAACCTGTTCCACCATCAGGAAGCAGAGAGACAGAGACAGAGAGAGAGACACTGAAACAGAGACATTATATATATGGAGAGAGAGAGAGAGCAATCCAAAATGTCACTCTTTGAAACCTCAAAGCCTGTCCCTAGTGACATACTTCCCTTAAGGCCACTCCTCCTAAGTCTCTCCAAACATTCACCAACTGACAGTCAAGTCTTGAGATGCCAGAGATTTATAAAGCATCTTTTTCAAAGTATCACAGGTACTTGTCCTCCAAAGAGTGACATTATTGTGCAATATTGTGAGGACAGAGGCAACCAGAACTATGCAAATCTGTAGGACCGCACAAACCTTTATGAAGTTTCATTGATAATTATCCGTGGGAAATAGGGTGAAAATGTCTATTCTACAGGAAGAATCACTCCCTTGTCTTAGTCATTCTAAAAGTAAAAGATTCATTTGAAGGACATTAATAAAGGGATCCACAGGACTTTGGTTGATAAGTCGTTCCTATTGCTGATGCTCAAAGCAAGTGTTCTGAGTGCAGTCTTTAAAGCTGGTAGGATACCTTGCTCCTCCTTGATGCAGGGAGGAGGGACTTGGCCCTTCCATGCCAGCCTTTGTGGACTCCCTAAGGGAGGCGTGTATGGGAGGTTGGATAGGAGGGAGCTGAGGGGAGAATGGGAGGGAGGGGGAATTGTGGTTGGCATGAAAAACACAAACACTGATGTCATTTGGGCTGTTTCACATATAACAAACAGCAGCTAAAGTCTCATTGCATTGCCCATCTGTCTTGTAGAGCTTACTCTCACAAGCCATGAGCCTATGCGAAGATTTTGTTAACTTCTAAGGCCTTTCATATTCCACACTTCTTGTGGTCCTTCCCAAAGTCTTTTTTTTCCTACCCCAAACTCCTTTTCCACTTTTCAAAAATGACATTCTTCTGAATGATGTGCATTATAGACTTTCATGTTACCTGGATTTTTTTTTTTTTTAATGCTCATAGATATATATTGTAGCTTGTGATAACTAAGGCATCAAGCATAAATCTGGCTTGCAACTTAGGAAGAACTTTTAATTAATGAAATGACATTGACACTAGAAAGTGAGGTATCAAAAGTAGATTAAGGGAATGGAGATACCTGCATATCAGTGGTTAAGAGTACTTGCTGCTGTTACATAGGATTCAAGTTTCCAGCACACATATGGTGTCTTACTACCATCTGAAAGACCTCCTCCTGGCCTTAGTGGGTACCATGAGCATATGGGACATATACATACATGCAGGCAGAGCACCTATACATATATGGATTTAAATAGGTTAAATGTAGTATACATAAATGCTGTGTAAATTGATTAAAACAATATAAAATAATAGCTATTGTACTTTGTATAAAATCCTATCATAGTAACTTAGTCTGTTTTTTTCTGCCCATTTCTAGAGATGAGGGTTTAGGCTTATATTTTTTTCTAGACAATTTATATGAATTACTTTCATTCAGGAAAATTTTTACACAGAAATTATTATTGTAACATGAACAAATATTGGGACACTACAATTAATTTCTAAAGTCTTTGATGAATTTAATACAAACACTTTAATTCATTGATTATATAGAAAGAATAGCGAATATCCTTCATTGATAAGATAGTGTTGAAAAGTGAATCTGGAAAAAGTTCTTCCTCTTCTATTTGAGGAACAGTATGGACATTGATATCAGTTTTTACTTAAATGCTTGAAAGAATTTAGCTTTGAGGCTCTTAGTGGATTCAATCGCTTTACAAATTATTTGTCAGTTCAGGTTCTATATTTCTTTGAGATTCAATTTTGATAGATTGCGTGTTTCCAGGAACTTATCCATTTCATATGGATTTTTCAATTTGCTGTTATGATGTTGTTTATAATAGGTTTTTCATGATGGTATGTGTGTTTGTGATCTCCATTTTGTTATTAATGGTTTTTAAACCTAATTCTTAACCTAGATAATATTTGTTGATCTTTCTCCACTTCTCAAAATACCAAATCTTTGCTTTAATTGCCGTTTGAATCATTGTATTGATAATATTTTTACGTAATAATACTCAACTTTCTGGAAAGATAAATTAAACAACAAATACCATTTAGTATAAAGAATATTATATATTTTTAAGAAAAAAGCTTATGAAAACCTCTCCAGCATAATTTTTTAATATAAATGAGAAATCCTAAATACAAGATGGAGGGGAAGGCATTGTGTTATCAATTACAACATTCATATCATTAAAATGTCCATATTTCCCCAGAGGATATATAGTTTGGCAATTCACAACCAACTGTGGTGGCATTGTTTCTTCAAATTGAAATATAATTCGGATCCCTGCATTAAACTGCAAAATCTTTACCTGGCCAAAGAAATCTTGAAAAAACAAAAACAAAAACAAAAAACAATTGTGATATCACATCAGCCACTTCAAAACATAATGCAAGGCTCTAGAAAACCATATAATATAGTATTGTCCTAAACAGTTAACTTTGTTTTCTGCTTTGAGATGTGTATGTGGATATATTGGTGTATGTAAATGTAACTGTGGGGTGTGTGTGTGTGTGTGTGTGTGTGTGTGTGTGTGTGTGTGTGTGTGTATGCATACATAAACTAAACACAAAGGAAGGAACATGCTCAACATTTTACCACCAAAGTAAACCTTAGCTACTGTAATGAACTGGGGATTACACATGAGTAAAAGGATAGGCATTTCAACAAATAAAGCTTGAGAGGGTAGATATCCTCATATAAAGATATGCTTGAAATATAAATGGAATCCCTTTGACTTATGATATATGAATATTTAACTCCAAATCTGTAGAATACTTAAATTGAAAATTATGAAACTACTAGATAGAAAGCACAGGAGAAATATTTCAATGATCTAGGCCAGAAATTTTTGCATATCTCAAAAGTAGAGGCCCTTCACACCTAACCCCTCACCACGTGCAGCAGGTAAAAAAGCTAGTCCCAGAGCAAGAGAGTTTGCCTTACCCCTCACCAGCTATAGCAGGCCCTGAACCTTCCCTGGGCAGCACAGTAGAGCTGACCCTGTTGGCAGGGGTCAGAGTGAGCAAGTTCTGAGGGCATGAGCATAGAAGAGCTGACCCACTGTCCTCTTGTCTGCCAAGTGGTGGTGTGGGAAAGGGAAAGACGCCTTTCTCCCACACAACCATCTGCCCCTCAACTACAGAAGCAGACCTGGAGAGCTGGTCCTGCCTCTCACAGACTGCAGCACACAGGAGTGTGAGCCCTTCACCTCCCCTAGGCAACAGAGTAGAGCTGACCATGGTGGTGAACCTGCTCAGGGCTTGATAGCAATAGAACTGGCCTTGTCCCTTGTTGCCTGCTGTATAGGGTGAACTAGCCAGGGCAGTGCTGGAAAGCTCATCCTGGTGATGAGGATAATAAGGGAGAGCTGGCCAGTCAGCTACCACCCAGGTCCAGAACCACGGCTATGAGTTGGCCCACTCTGATACCCACCCCATCAATTAACTGCTGCAGCACATAAAGAGGAAGGTCCTGAAGATCTCAAGCTGTAGGATCTCCATCTTGCAACAACAGGATATTCAAGAGGAGTCCCAGTGAGAGCCCAGTATTGATATTGTAGCAGAAGCCAGAGGCTTTGAAGGAGGTCAATCACTCATTGCATGAACACTTGCAAGTAAAGATGTATAAAGGGAATACAGTGTGACTCACTGTCATGCTACAGCTTCCATGACAAGATTTTTTTTTTTTTTTACTTTTAAATTTTATTTTATTTGGTGAGGGGAGGTTGCAAGAGCAGAGGGCAGATACGAAGGGATGGAAAGATAAATGGTATAAGGATGAATGATGTGAAATCCACAAAGCATCAATAAAAAAGATTCTTTTAGAAAAGCAGAGGGAACATAAGAAAAATTGGACAGATGGCACTACATCAAATTGAAAATACCCTGTAGCTGGAGAGTTTCTCTCCAGATCCCACCAAGCCGCCATAGTCCTGCAGCCCACTTATAAAATAATCACTCAGATGCTTATATTAATTATAAACTGTATGGGTCTGTCAGGCTTCTTGCTATCTAGTTCTTATATTTTAAATTTACTCATTTCTGTAAATCTATACCTTGCCACATGGCTTGTGGCTTACCAGTACTTTACATCCTGCTCACGGCAGCTGGCAGCATCTCCTAACCCAGGCTTCCACTTCCCAGAATTCTTCTCTCTCCTTATCCTGCCTAAAATATGCTTCCTGCCTGGCTACTGGCCAATCAGCATTTTATTTATTAATCAATCAGAGCAACACATTCACAACATCCCCAGCAATGCCCAGATAGCAAAATAAGCACATGATATAACAAAGAGAAAACTTACAAACTGAAAGAAAGATTTGCAATTATGCATATGGATGTATTTGAGAAGTTAAAATTGTTTGAAGAAACTAAACTATTCAAGAAAAATGAAAACATTTTTAAATGAACAAATTATATAAATAGGTGGTATTTCCAAGGAAGACATTTAAAAAATGTTCAACACATTTAAACATCAAATAAACACAAATCAAAACTCCTTCTGGGGTAAGCCAGTTCAGGCACCCTCTCCACTACTGCTAGTATTCTAAGCTGGGGTCATCCTTGTGCATTCCTGGGAAGTTCCCTAGTGCCCAGTTTCTCCATATTCCTATGATGTCTCCCTATATCATGACATCTCTTTCATTGCTCTCCCACTCTATCTCTGCCCCAATTTGACCATTCTGTTGCCTTACATTCTCATCCCTCATCCCCTACCGTCCATTGCCTACCCCTCATCCCCTGCTTCCACATGGAGATTTTATCTATTTCCCCTTCCCAAGGCAATCCATGGAGGGGTGGGAGGAGGGAAGAGGGGGACCTGTGGTTGGTATGTAAAATGAGTAAAAATTACTTAATAAAAAATATTTCACCTTAAACTAATTTTTAAAATTATCCAAAAAAATAAAAATAAACACTAAGAAAAAAAGCCTCCACCCTCTCAAAAAAAGGGCAAAAACCAAAATATAAGGATTTGTCAGTAGTAAAATAAAGGGAACATTTATATACTTTTTCTCAGAATGTATCCATAAGAAAATCCATCAATAAAGTTCATCAAAAACTTCTATATATTCTAATCATCTTACTTCTTGGCTACCCAAAGAAAAAGTATCAGCATTTTATTTCTGCACTCCAATATTTAAGATGGCCAATCATATATATTACAATCAACATAAAGGCTCTTTCAAGTATGAATAGATCAAGAAAATATACATAAATAGAATGGATGACTGCCCAGCAATAAATATTGAAATCATGTCAAGTATGACAATAAAAATGATCATACTGGATGGTATGGTAAGTGAAATATGTAGACAGAGTGTTTTTGTCAGTACCACCAGCTCCCCAATGACTACACTGCACACAGACTTAATGTTAGTTACAAATACTTACCTAATACCTTAGGCTTGTTACTAACAAGCTCTTACAACTTAAATTAACCCATATTTGTTATCTACATTCTACCACATGGTGGTACCTTTTCTCATTATAGCATGTTCACCTTGCCTCTCTCTGAGTCTCCTGGCAACTCTAGCCTCTTCTACGCAGTGCTCTCTTTTTGTCCTCAAGTCCAACCTAACCTCTTCCTGTCCAGCTATTGGCAATTCCATTCTTTATTAGACTAATGAGAACAACAAATATCTACAACAGAAATATTTGAAACTCAGAAGATAAGAAGACTAATTCTAATGTTTGTTCCAAGTTGGTAGAACTGTTTGAGAAAAATTAGAAGTTGTGACCATCCTGTTGGAGGTCTTTCACTGAGGGTGGGTAGGCTTTGAGATTTCCAAAACACCATTGTATTCCCAGTTATCCCATGCCTATGGATCATAAGCTCTCAGTTTCTACCCCAGCACCCTGCCTGCCTGCCTGCTGTCATATTCCTCACTAAGATGGTCATGGAATATAAGCCTCTGAAACTATAAGCACAAAATAAACTCTTATATGTTATCCTTTTCATGATTTCTTATCCCAGTAATACCAAATTAACTAAAGCAATAGTCTACGCAAAGCTCCCTGTGCTGACTGAGTTTGCATAGCTACAAGGGAAGAAAAGGATAATTGACAGCAAAGTGAACAGGCAAATATTGTAGGTGTTAGCTTGCCACTGCTCGTGTGGAGAATAGTAGTAGGAGAGGAAAGGAGATTAGAGAATATGGATATCACTTAGGAAACCTTGGATCTGATGCTCACCAATCTAAGAGTTAGAACTAAGCAGTGACACGGTCATATTTTAGAGATTGAATGTTGTTTTTATTTAGAGTGGATAAATGGAAGACAGGTAGAGGATGATATGCTGTTTTAATAACCTCAAAGTGGCATCTGAAAGGAGGATGTAGATGTGAGGTTATAGAGAAATTCAAAATATAGTGTCAGGATTTCCTGAAGGATGAAAAATTAGCTATAAAAGGAAATGAGTAAAGAAAATCCCACAATCTTTTTTTTTTTTAAATGTCCTATTAAATAAATGGTTTTCCTTTGAAGACTGAAGTCACCTGTGCTGTTGATGTGCTAAACTCAACTTGTTACAAGGAATTTTTTTTTCCTGTAACACGCACCTGCTAATGTGTTTCAGATTCTATTAATGAGCACCATGAAAGTAAACTTACTTTAACACCTGCCAAAGAAATTCGCTATTAACACAGAAGCTGTGAAATGAAATCAGCTTTAAAAGTTTCAACCCACCCTAGTTCTTACCTAGGTTAAAGAATAGTGGTGTAATTCAGTTGTCTTGCAAAAGCCAGAAAGAGCCAGAACTCATGTGCATTTTGTCACAGTTTTCAGGAGGGGATATTATCTTATGGCTTAAAATTGACCTGGCTAGGAGTATTTGAATAACAGATTCATCAAATTCTATAAGACAAGGTTATTTTATTTCCTCCTTCCAAGAGGAGTACTTGTTAAATGTTTAACAAGGCTATCACTGCCAAAAAAGAACAAAAACAAAACAAAACAAAAAACAAACAAACAAACCAAAGGGATTACAATTAAATTAAGATAAATCTCTTTTCTTTTAATTTTAAAAATTAGCCCTCAGTCATTTGTGTGACACCTGTGCCTTTACTTAGTGAAAATAAATTCTAAAGCTTATTCTTATTAATACGTACACAAATTATTTTGGCCTGCACCTTTTGCCAGTGAAAAATGAGCAACCACAAAAAAAAAAAAAAATACTTCAAATCTAAGACACCTTGGAAAGAATCTACCACTCTGTAAGAATATGTCACAAGTTGTTTAGAAAGCAAAGATCTTTTTGTGTTCAACGTAGAGAGAATACCTGCTTCACCCTGTCTCTTTGAGAAAGGAGCAATTTGGTGATTCATTTTCCCATTGCAGATACTCAGTGCTCAGGATACTTTGATTGTGTTTTCCTTGCACACTCACCAAAACAACCACAGCTATTTGCAAAGCAGTGGTTAAATATAGAACAAATGTACCTTCTTCATTAGGAATGGGATTAGCTACTTTTCCTGCTACTACAATAAATCCCTGACCAAAACCAACCAAACAAACAAATAAATGAATGAATGAATGAATCAATCAATCAATCAATAAACGAGCAGGCAGATATGCAGGAGACAAGGCTTTTCTGTTCACCTTTCAAGCTTACAGTCCATGGCGACAGAGAAGTCATGCTGGGAGTTGCTGGAGGAAGAAGGTGGTCTTGAGGGCATCTATGGTCAAAACAGTGAATCATTAAGGCTACTACTTTTCTAGCTTTCTCATTAGTCTGAGAACTGATCTCAAAGAATGGAGCCTTTCTCAGTCAGAGTGGTCTTTTCTCCTCAATTAATTCAGCCCAAATAATTGCTGACAGGTATGCTCAGAGGCTTGTATCCTGGGGCAAACTAGATGCTGTCAAATTGACTGCATCAACCATCAAGTATAGATTTGTTACCTCTTCGTGCTTAGGACCTCCACGTATGATGCTGAGAGCTTATGTATGACTAACTTTCTTGATATTAATAATTGTCCTTTGTTTTTGCTTTTTTATTTTATTTTCTGCTTCTTTTCATCCTTGTCCTTTCATGCATTTATGACTTAATTATTTCTCTTAATCTTATTTTCTAAAAGGATTTGAATTATGATTTAGAGTTCCCCTTCCTACTGTATTTCCTGTTACGTTTTTCTGCAGCTTGCTTAGGCAGATAGTTAAAAATGTCAATAGAGCACCATGGTCATTTAGAGTATAGTAGCCTTGTTGGTTTTATTATTTCGCCAATGTCTTTATAAAATACTATTTATTGATATTAGTGTTTATAAAGGTGTTCATTTCCTATTTCAGCTCTACATTTCTGCTTCCAAACACGGACAGTTTTTTAATGATACTTGGATGTACTGGTTTTATTGTCAACATGAAGTGTTCCCTTCTCTCTTTGATAGTTCTTCTGTTGGAGGGTATGCCTTAAACCCTGGGAATCCTCAAACTTGCTTCAGTTTACTACACACACATTTCTCCATGATGTCACAGAAATCTACTTGTCCTTTGTATTTAAAGTGTGTCTCTTTTACACAATGTATGACTGATTCTTAATTTGGATTCAGTCTGTAAGATGGCTGCTTCTTGACTGGGCATTTAGTCTATATGTGATTTGTAAAAAATAATATCCCAATTTTCATTTTTATTTGTTTTACACTTTTCTTTCTCAGTTTCCTCTGTTCTTTATCCTGACTGTACTTTTTAGTCAGCAACTTTTAGTATTCATTTTCTTTCCTTTTCTTTTTTTTAAAGTAAGGAACTTGTTATTCATTTTAAATATCAACCACAGATCCCCCTCTTATCCATCCTCCCTCCCCTCCAGCCTTCCCCCACCTACCCACCCCCAATTCCCTCCTCCAATAAAGTAAAGACTACCATGAGGAGTCAGCAGAGCCTGGTACATTCAGTCCAGGCAGGTCCAAGGCTCCACCACCCCCCTATCAAGGCTGTGCAAGGTGTCCCACCATAGATAGTGGGCTCCAAAAAAGCCAGCTCATGCATCAGCAATGCATCCTGATTTTACTGCCAGGGTGCCCCTTAAGCAGATTAAGCTACACAACTGTCTCGCTTATGCAAAGGGTCTAGTTCAATCCAATGGAGGCTCCACACCTGTGGGTCTGAAGTTCATTAATCCCCCCTAGTTTGGTTTGGATGTTTATGTAGGTTTCCCAATCATAAACTTGAGCCTTGAGGCAGGAGAGGGGCTTGGACCTGCCTCTACTAAATGTACCTCCTCATGGGAGGTCTCACCTTCTTGTAGGAGGGAATTGGGGAATTGAGAGGTGGGTTGGGAGGCAGAGGGTGGAGGGGCGGGAGGAGGGAAGAGAGGAATCTTTGATTGGTATGTAAACATGAATAAAAAATATGTTCTTAAAAAAAACTTAATGTCATTTGCTCATAGAATCCATCTTCTCTCTCTTCTACTGGAGTTTTGGAGCTCTGCCTGGTGCTTGGTTATCGATCTCTGCATCTGCTTTCATCAGTTACTCGATGAAGGCTCTATGAGGACAGTTAAGTATTTATTCACTGATTTGATTACTAGGGTGATCAAGTTCAGGCACCCTTTCTACAATTGCTAGTATTCTAAACGGGGATCATCCTTGTGGATTCCTGAGAACTTCCAGTTTTAATCCCTATGCTTGTTTTTAAGCTACCTTTTTTTTTAGTTTTAGTGAGGCACAAAATACCATATATTTACCATTAGTATCAACCATTGTCTCCTGAAATCCCCATTGGCTTCTGATGTCACATTTAAATTTTAGCATTTTTTTTTAAAAGTTCCCACTACTGGTTCCAGATTCCTCGAGTTTTTATTTTGTCAGATATACATTATCAATTAATATGCTACTAATTTGAAAGTGCTAATATTAGGATCTCAGTAGTTTTTCTTCTATTTGTATCTTTAGAAGAGTAACACCCCCCCCCCATCTCTATTTGGTCATCTCTAGGATACTTTCCAGTTCCTTTAAATATTTTATTTTAGGTAAGCCAGTTCTCATGATTATTATATGTGAGAAGGTTTGAATACTTTTCTACTTTAACACCTTAGCTGAGAATCAGATGTCTCTATTGTGAATCATTTCATATTTTTACCAATAGAAAAATGATGCCTTACATGTAAAAGAAAAAAGTGTAAATTCTGAGAAAATCCAATTGTATGAACTTGTTTTAAATTTTAAATACAAAAAAATAATATGTGCTGGAGAGGTCCCCAGAAATCCACAATGATACATCCTCTGTAGATCTGTCCTAGTCTGGTGATCAGATGGCCAAACACCCTAAAGGTCATGCTGGAACTCTCATCCAATAACTGATGGAAGTGGATGCAGAGAGCCTCAGCCAGGCCCCAGTGGAGCTCCAGGAGTCCAGTTGTCGAGAAAGAGGAGGGACTGTAAGAGTATGAATTGTTGAGACCAAGATTGGAAAAGCACAGGGACAAATAGCCAAACAAATGGAAGCACATGAATTATGAACCAAAGGCTGTGGAGCCCCCAGCTGGAGCAGTCCCTCTGGATAAGTGAGACAATTGAATAGCTTGAACTGTTTGGGAGGCACCCAGGCAGTGGGACCTGGACCTGTCCTTAGTGCATGAGCTGGCTGTTTGGAAATTTGGGCTTACACAGGGACACTATGCTCAGCCTGGAAGGAGGTGACTGGAGCTGCCTGTACTGAATCCACCAGGTTTAAATGAATCCCCAGGGGAGTCTTGGCTCTGGAGAATATGGGAATGGAGGGGATGGGCTGGGGGAATGTAGGGGCTGGGGCTGGAGGGGGGGAGGACAGGGGAACCCATGGCTGATGTGTAAAATTAAAACACAAATATAATAAATTAAAAAAATAATAATAATATGCTTCACAGTAAATTTTTAAAATAAAATTGATTCCTAAAACCGATAACATGCTTTGGTGATTTTAATTTCATTTCATTTTAAAAGACAAATTAGATACATTTAAATCTAAAAGTACATTTCATTTTTGCACAGTGTAAGTTCTATACTAGGAACTAGCAATTGAAGACAGAATAAATCAATGGTTCTCAAACTGTGGGTCAAGACTCCTTTGGGGTTGAATAACCCTTTCACAGGGGTCTCCTAAGATGATCAGAAATCACATATATTTATTTTTTATTCCTAACAGTAGCAAAATCACAGTTATGAAGTAGCAATGAAAATAATTTTATGGGGGGGTCACCACAACATGAGGACTGTATTAAAGTGTTGTAGCATTAGTAAGGTTGAGAACCACTAGTTTAAATGCTTCTTCATAAATAATTTGTATTACCATATTTATGTATATAAATTTCAAAGTTCAAATAGATAATTATGTAAACTTTGCATTAAATCCCTTGGAACTGAAGAGCATGCCCATTGACAAGTTCACATTTTAGTATTTTAGTAAGAAAATAGCTTATCCGTTTTCTTGCTCCTATTATGAAAGATTATACATTGGACTATTTATGAGGAATATGGATTTATTATGCTTACAGTTGTGCAGGTTCGAAACCAAAGATTATAGTGCCAGTACTGTATAGATGTCTTACTGGTGCAACATGACACTCAACTATTTTCCTATAATTATACTTGTCATCAGATACTCTGTAAATAATTGATTTGATGATTATGAACCTGTATCAACACATAATATTATAGAAGATGTCAAGTAAGTCGGGCAGTGGTGGTGCATGCCTTTAATCCCAGCTCTAGGGAGACAGAGGCAGACAGATCTATGTCAGTTTGAAGCCAGTATGGGCTACAGAGTGAGTTCCAGGAAAGGCTCCAAAGCTATACAGAGAAACCCTGTCTCAAAAAAAAAAAAAAAAAAAAAAAAAGAAGAAGAAGAAGGAGAAAGGAGAAGGAGAAAAGAGGAAGAAGAAGAAGAAGAAGAAGAAGAAGAAGAAGAAGAAGAAGAAGAAGAAGAAGAAGAACAAGAACAAGAAGAACAAGAACAAGAAGAACAAGAAGAACAAGAAGAACAAGAAGACAAACACAAATTAATCATCTTCATATTCTGAAGAAACTTAGTGTGGCATTGCACAAACATATATATGTATATATATTTATATATACAATGCTGTCTTTTTTGTGTTATAACAGAATGCTAAAACTAGACAAATCATAAACAATATTTAGTTTTTACTTCTTTGGTTTCTCTTAAGTACAAGATCAAGGAATGTGTATGTATATTCAGAGAAATTGTTTCCTGTAGTTCATTAGTGGAGTGTCTTCTGTGTCCTTATATAGAAGTGGCAATTTATCTCTCTAATGATCACTAATAAAAACATTGGTTCCATTAAAGAAGCTGTCATCATCATGACTAGATCCTTCCCATGGGCCCAACTTCACAATAACATATATGTTAATTTTTCATATATGAATTTCAGGAGACACGGAACTTAGACCACACAATATCCATATATTAGTACACTGAGAGAAAAAAAATATGAAATGAAATGAATGAATGAATTTCTATGCAATGAAAGAATTTTAAATGGCTTTAATACAATATGCACTTGATTATACAAATAGAAACAAACATGGTTCTCAGTAAATTTGGTTTAAAATAGTCAAAAATAACCCTAAACAAGATAAGAAACTTATTGAGAGATTGTGAGTCATTTATACAAGAATCAAGCAGGCAACTTGGGAGGTGAAAAGCAGAAATAAAGGTAAGACTAGAAAGGCTTGTGGAACTACCTGTCTCCTGACTAGACGGCAATCACTACTTGGGCACATGACATCTTTGTGGTGAGTATTCAGAATGAAATAGAGATACTAGTCACATAAAGGGTGCAGTCAGAAAAAGACAGGCCGAGAGCCATACAAGTCTCAGGAAATGCTGATGTCCAATTCCTCCTATCAAACTTCGCAATCCCTTTTTTAAAATCTACATATGAATTATGTTCAAGACCCATGTCTGTGCTCTTACCATTGTTGGCATTGACATGCTTTTGTGCCTTTGTCTTCGATTTCCTGTTATCTGCTAATATCAGTCCTGTGCTTTTCTGTCTCACATGTTTTCTCTGTTCTTAAAATGTCAAGCAAATGTGGTCTGCATTCAGCTTAGAAAGCAAGTACAGTTGCTGCAATACTTAACATCACTGTACATCTTACCTTCTTAAGGGTTTGTCTTAGGTTGTGCTGCACCCCTCTATGAGGAGATTGCATTTGTTCAGGGGATATACTCAACGTCAGTGTCGGTACTCTTTCAAGTTTGTAGGACACTTTACTTTCAGCTGTTAGATTGTTGGTACAAGAAAGGGTCATTTCATATTAACTTCTTAAATTATTTTACTCTGCTACAAAGTTGTTAATGACAACTGTATTCAGAAATCCGATACAATTTTTGGTGTGAGTGAATGATCTATACAAGGTACAGCAATCTTACCGAGTAGTGATACTGCCAACATTGAGGTATTCTCCATTGTGTTGTCAGTAAGGGGAAGGGTCAAGTTAAACATACTGTCATTCACACTGTCGTATACTGCCTGGAGAACTTTAAAACAAGCCTCTTTCTCCCTGTGCTGTGAGCAGAGAGTTTCAGAAACGGTTCTATTATCCACAAATTATCAAATGCCAACTCTTACTCTAGCAGCCACCCATGAGTCTCATCATTTTCAAAGGACTCATGCCACAATTTGGTCAGAACAAACATGCTGAAAAAGAAAACAAAGGAATCAGCAAAACTGTTTTCACATTTACTCTTGTAGTCACTTAATAATAATGTTCCTGTAAGGACTATCACTACATCCTAAGGCTCAAGAGTTATCTTTGAAGAAACCAAATGCTTTAATTTTGAAACATTATCAAATATAGTAAATGTGTTTAAATATATGCTACTTTTTTTTCTCATTTCTACTAGCTTTGCTGGCAATCGAAATAGTAGATTTTGAGGAATGACCTGGCTTCTACTCCTCCTGTTTTCCTTTCCTCGAAGAAGATATTATATTTGACATGATCCACCACACATGCCTGACTATTTCTCAGCTGCTGCATCCCTGTCAGCAATTCCTCTCACTTCTCATCAGAACATCATTTAACAGTTGCCCTTTGATGGTTGGTTGTGGCTGTTAGCCTCTCATGGTGACTAATTCACCAGCTTCTCTGGTACTGAGTGCTCATTACAACGAGCATTAATATCGATAGAATCCATCCTCCTCACTTCTGCCTCACCTCACAGAACTCTGTCTCCATTTCTATCCCCTTCCCTTCAAGCATCAATTGTCTCTACAGCTGGCCCATCAGCCCCCCACTTGGACTTTAAGCTGAGACTATGTAGCTATGCCACCTGCAACCTAATCTGTATCTATATATAACTAAAGCCTTGCACTAGCCAGAATCTTTTTTTTTCTTTCCAATTTTTTTCATTTTTTTAAAATTATATTTGTGTTTTAATTTTACATATCAGCCATGGGTTCCCCTGTCCTCTCCCCTCCTGCCACTGCCCCCAACTTCCCTCCAGCCCCGCCCCTCCATTGCCATCTCCTCCAGGGCCAAGACTCCTCTGGGGATTCAGCTCAACCCAGTAGATTCAGTATAGGCAGGTCCAGTCCCCTCCTTCCAGGCTGAGCAAAGTGTCCCTGCATAAACCCAAGGTCAGAATCTTTTCAAGACATGGTTTCTCTGTGTCATTTTGGTGCCGCTCCTGGATCTCGATCTGTAGACTAGGCTGGCCTTGAACTCTCAGAGATCCACCTGGCTCTGCCTCCCAAGTACTGGAATTAAAGTCGTGCACCACCGCTGCTCGGCCCTTAGCCAGAGTGAATCTCATGGCTCAGCTAACAGAAGCCTTACCTACTGTTAGTGATTTCTGCTTCAGTGTGGTTTTCAGAGAAATTCTAGTACATGATTAAAAAGAAGAGCTATGTACATAATTAAAACTAGTATGTTTGAAGACAGACTCTTAGAGTATAAGTCATGCAATGATTGACACATTGGAAGTTCATGCACAAGTGCTTCTGTGCCTTCTTCACTGAAAGGGGACAAAAGCTCTCACCTAATAGATGCTGTGTCTGAATTAAATGAGGCAAAGCCCAAGTATCAAATATATGTTACACTGTTGAGTTTTAGTTGTTTATTAAAGGCAGCAATTTAGCCTTGCTGGTTTTAAAAAAAAATAGATATTTCTGCTCAAACTGCTTCTCCTGCATGGAAGTGAAATGATATAATTTTGTAAATACATGTATTATTCATCTGTTCTTTCCACATGTATATGCTCTGACATTCATTCTGACACCTGACAATGATTCTATATATTAAATGTATTAAACATGTTTGGGAAGCTGAACACATTTGATAGAAGCAGTCTTATTTCTGATGACAATTTGTCTTGTTTTAATTTTGTGTCTACTCTTTACTAAATGGAATTATGTAACACCTGTCAAATCTCAGGTTTTTGGATCTCTTCTTGATATCATCCCCAATATATGTGGCAAATCAGTCACATCAGTGGTTCTATAAGGGACCCCATGATGCATTGGAGGAAGAGCAGTGGCGTACCATTAGCCTTGTCTTGTGTGCTACTTTTAGGATGCATCCAATTTATTTAAAACAATATCCAATGTATTCCATGGGAAATTCTCACCTGTTTTTTTCCCCCCTCACATCCACACTTAAGTTTGACAGAACTTCACATACATGGGTGGGGAAAACAGGTGTTCTGTTAGACCAGAACTTCTATAGCCATGTCTCTCTATGAATCCATAGGCA
This sequence comes from Onychomys torridus, assembly GCF_903995425.1. Taxonomy (NCBI): domain Eukaryota; kingdom Metazoa; phylum Chordata; class Mammalia; order Rodentia; family Cricetidae; genus Onychomys; species Onychomys torridus. Next base: position 61,051,126 of record NC_050456.1, on the reverse strand, counting down.
CTGTTTTACTCCAGTCAACTTGATCATTACATTGTCCTGGGCAACTTCCTCTGCACCCATCATACAATTCCTTCCCAATGTCCTCCTGAGTTCACTGACCTTCTCTATAATTCTTCTGGCACTGGTACCCTAAAAACTGACATTGAACTATGCAGGGTTGAATCACTTCTATATAGTTTCAAACATCATCTTAATAGCTACAACTTAATATTAATTTCATGCTAATAAATCCCAGTTAAAGTGTTATACCTCTTCAGAGTTTTATATTATAGAACTATTTGTCATAAAGATGTATCAGATAGTGAATTAATGTGAGAAAAGACTTATTTTTATTGTCCAAGACTCTTGGAAAAGTGGATATTCGTTTCAGGATACAGTTTATAATCTGTTTTAAGTTGCTGATGTGGCTACTTTATTAAAGTTTTTTTTTTAATGGTAGCTTATTTGCAAGTCTTACAATTATTTATCACTCAATAAACTGATATTGATTGCTCAAAAATTAAGATATTAGTAATTTAGTTTCCTCCCCAAAATAGCAAGGCTAACATTACTCAAATAATAATGGAAGGCATAAAATTCAATCTATTCTGCCTGAAGCAGATGTGGAAATATCTACTTCTTGGAGTCAAGAAAATGCTTTTATCTATTACTAGAAATGTGTTTTATGCTAGTAGCAATTTATATCCTATTGTCTTGGGAAAGTCATTAAGAATAAAAAGGCATCAAGAAATAATGTGTAATAACAATCTACAATAACATTTTTATGTGTCAATAAAGGTGAATGTCAACACCTGCCACTGTGAATGCAAAAAAATACCTTGAACGTGAGATGTGTTTGCTTTTTCATGTGCATTTTACTGCTTATAATTTCATATAAGCAACTATCATGTTTTCACTTGACTGCTAACTTTGAGCATATTTGTCTTCTTATGATAGGCAACACAGATAAATATGTATGATATCAATAAAGACACCAATCCACCAATTATTTTGTTTAAGCATCATTTGTCTAGAAATTGGCTACGTTTTACATTAATCACTGCTTTTAGGAAGCTGTTATTTAAATGGAGAAGGGCAACTGGCGAGAACATAGCTTAGAATTTTTGGGAACATTGGCAAAACAAATCCTGGTGATGGTGAATCACAGAATTACAGTTACATTTTCAATTAGATGTTGAAAATTATTTCCCTAAAACCATACTACATGCTTCAGGGAGACTTACATTTTTGTTAGCTTATTTCAAATTTCATTGTCAAATAAAAGTACTATGCATTTGCGATTCAACACACACATTCATGCACACACACACACTTGCACACTTGTGTGTGTTTATTGTGAATGACTAAACACTCCTCCTCCATATATCATCATATAATTAAAATATAATTTTGTAGAATACTTAAAACTCCATATTGATTCACAAATATATAATCCACAGAATTAATTATAACATGCTTAAGAAGTCCAAGCCAAATAGCCTTCCTGCTTAGACAGGAGGAGTGAACATTTTCTACAACCTACATGGAAAATTGAAGCCTATCATGTACCTTGTGTCTTGAACTTTACTGATTTTAAATAAAATATAATTATGTCTGTATATGCCAATGCCTGTCCCTACTTCCTGCTTTGGTGGGAGCCCCTACTTTGTCTCCATTGCACAGCCCCTTGGCTACCAAGAGCTGGCCGTGCTCCTCTTGATTGACAACACTGAGTGCTCCCCTGGGCTTTGTTCCAAATTCCAGGACCACGAGTTAGTCCAGTGTCTGTACTTTTCTCTTACTTTGTTTGTTCCTCATCTCAGGTATTCTGTAAAGGACACAGAAAAAAGCAATTCATTATACTCCATGTGCCTGTTTGATAATCAACATAGTCAATGCTTTTTGCCAGTAAAATCTGCCTTTGACTTCCATTTGGAGATTCAGAAAACAGTTTAAGGAACAATCATTCACCCCAAACCTAATCATTAGAAATAAGTCATAGAAAACACAGGAAGAATGAGATGGTAGGGCATGATGGCTCAGGAACATGAACTCAACCTGATTCTAAAAATAATGTTCTATACATTTTATAGTGTGTGTAGGAGGGAAATAGGGCATTGCACAAAGTGAATGTGCAGGTTTACATTTATAGATTCTATTCCAATTTTGAACATATATACACATAAAAACAGAGGCTTATTAACATTCAAACATTTATTTTTTGAGCGATGAGACTGTGATTAGCTTCATCCTGCCTGAAACGCTTTCAAGTTGTATAAAATTAAGGAAGCTGCTTAATTTCTCTAAGGGGCAGATTTTGCTGACAAACTCAGGATAATTACAGTAACACTAGAAGTCTAATTTCTGAGTAAGAACTGAGATCACAAATATAAATACATTAGTAAAAACCTCAATAAAATTATAATGACAATTTCTATGGATTCTTAACTAATTAAATAGCTATAAAATTCACTGATGGTGGCCATATTTCAATAAGAAATTATTATATTAACATTAGTATGGAGAAAATCCAAGAAAATACTTGCCATTTAAATAAGTCAAAATAAACCAAAAACATGTTTTGTTACTGAACCCTTCCAACTTTCAGCCTTATTACTGGTGCATGTGTGTGAAGAAACTTATTTGTATATGATCCTAAGGGAAAAAAAAAAACAATACCTTAAGAGAATATCTTGTCAGTATAAGTGAAGGGCATATCAGTGCTCAGGTCACATTTTGAATATGGACTTCAGCCCAGCATTGAGAATGTGCCATCCATATTAAAGTGTGATTTGTACTATAATCTCTGGAGAATAATGACCACAGAGAAGACACGTAAGCAGTAAATTGCTATGGATTATTTTTGATTTGTATGGACTTAAGCAACAGAGGTCATCAGATTCTTTTGTTTCTTCAATTGCTGCCTGCCTCATTTTTATTAGCTATGCTAAAAGTTCATTGACAATTGCAACTTTACTATAAATGAAATATATTAAAAATAATACAAGGAACCCAACTTTTAATGCACTCTCTTCATGTGTGACTATTGCTGATGCCCTGCTTTCTTTGAGCCCTTTTGTAAAATGCATGATGCCAGTCTATTTTTCCACTATGATTTTTATTTCTGAAAAGATCAGCAGAATGTTGTGAGCTAGAAGTTAGCTTTTAATACAGACTCTTTTCCAAAACAGCAACACAAATACCGTCAAGGTATCCCATGTTGTAGAGGTCAGCGAAGTTCCTAATGTGATCAAATTCAGATATTTCAACTCCTAAATTCTGACAGTAAGCACCATATGCCTTTAATTTTGCCCAACAACTATGCTGCAAATGAAAATGAGTATTCTTGATTTGTGAAAAAAAATTAAGCTCACCATTGGAATCTTGAACTTGAGACATACCTCAAAGGAACCATCAGATAAAGAAAACAGCACCTGCATTATTGAAGGCTGGTTGAGAATGTAACACTTGAGAGAATGGAATGAGTTTCTACATTCTCTGTAAATCACTATTTTGTGACTATGTTAAAGTTCACGTCTAAGGATGTTTGATTTTGCAGAGAAGACACAGTTGACAGTGTCTGAAGTTGTATCTCAGCAGCCCAAATTAGAAGAAAAAGTCTCCAATTTGCTCTAATTAGGAACTTGTTTTTATATAATTCAATATTGTCTTAAAATGTAGATCAAAAATGGCCTTGTGGCATAACAGGACCTATAATAATATAGAGATAAAGATCCATAGGAGTATTATTTCATGTGACCTTAAAAAAAGTACATTTTTTTTTTTTTTTGGTACAGTCCATAGTCTAAAGTGAGGAGTTTGGTGTTCAATCTTTGATATATGTGATGAGCACATGAGTTTGACACTGACATCTGCATTCCAACCTTGCACACCTTGAAAATGTATGAGATGATGCATGAAGGAGAGGAGAAGAGAAAGCGTAGAAATTAGAAACCATGTTATCTCTTTTGTAATGTTTGCAACTTTAGAGGAATTTTATTTTTCTAATTTATTGACTAAATATTGATCTTCGAAAATATACTTATTTTTTCTTCCTTAAAATATTTTATATAAAATACACATGTAAATATCTTTCCTCAAAATTTCTAGGCATTTTGATGGCACTCCTGGGAATTGCAATGCCTTTATTGTAATGTATATACTGGGCTGTATCAGAAGACGGGGGCTCCCATATCTATCATTGTATCACATCTCAATAACACAAATGGGCTTGCAGTTACTAGCTATAGAACCTTCATCCAGCTTGTTCAGTAAAAGAGTGTAAAACAAAGAATTTTAATTTGGAGTCTAAATTATTTTTGCAAGGATCTTCTTATTTTGAGCTAAATAAACAAAAAATAAGGAGCGCCAGAAACACAGTATTCACTGTGTACTGAGTCACTTTAAAGCATCTAAATATCAGAAATCAAGGACTCAAGGGGAGTTTGAGGAAAACAACTGATGTTGTATCCTGATAAATACCATTAAAGTTTCAAAATCAAAGAAGACCACCAGGTGAAAAATCATTGAGAAAAAATTTAAAGGAAATAGTCATTGAAAGGAATTTATATTAGCTATACTGTTTTGTACAGAGCAAACTTCAAAGTTAGGAAAATTAGGGGTAGGCAGGAGGAAGGGCAATTCAAAAGAGCAAAGGGCCAATTTGGGAAAGAGATTAAACAACCCTTAACATTCAAAAATAAAATATATGAACCAACAACTGGTAGAACTGGGAAGATATGAGCATGCGTTCATTACTCTGCCTAGATAACACCAGCATCCTTCCATCAGGAATCTTAAGATGGAGAAATAGAATATCAGTATAAACTTCAATGAGCTTAACCCCATTGACCAACTAGATACAATGGACACCTACAGTTGTCGTCATCCAACATGAGCAGAAAATACATTTCTTCCCAATTCAATTCAACATTCACTGAGGCAGAATGCATTCTGGGCTATAAAGCATATTTTATCAAAATTGAAAAATATAAATCATACCTCTGCTTTTGAACACAGTGGGATCACCAAGTGTCTGATAATGTTCTTCCAAATAAAGTTCTACCTCCATGTTTGAAATCTCAAAATAAGCTAAAGAGAGAAATAGGTTTCATTCAAATATTTAAATATTTCATGTCAGGATTGTCAATGCTCCACAAATTGATCTATGGAGTCAACAAAATCAGCCTTTCAGGAGGTTATTTTCTAGAGCTTCTCATATTAATCCTAAACTTTATATAGAGATATAAATGAGTCAAAATACACAATATAATATCAAAGAAAAATAAATTCAGAAAACTATTATTACTTGATGTCAAAATTGTAATCAAGAAAGTGAGGGGCTGGAGAAATAGCTCAGAAATTAAGAGTCCTTTCAATTATTCGTGAAGGACTGAGTTTAGTTCAGGCACTCACTCATATTAGGTGGCTCACAACCTTCTGTAACTACAGATGAAGTGGATCCAACACCTTCTGGCTTCTCTGTGTGCCTGAACTCAAGCACATATAACCACACATAGACAAACAAAACCCAAAAAGCAAAATTCATTAGTAAACACAAAAGAAATTACGATACTGATAATGGTTAGAAAAATAAATAATGTGATGAAAGTCAAGAAATTCACTCAGGTGAGTACAGTAAAATGACATTTGCTGGGAATAAAAGAAAGACAAAATAAAAGAGGAAAGGTAGTCTCTTAATGTGCAATACTGGAACTATTGGATGCTTACATGTAAAAACAATGAATATAGCCTTCTATTTTGTACCTTCCAGAATACTGTAACTCATTGTGCTCATGGAAAATTTAAATTGCCAAATTATAAAAGTGAATGGTAATAGTTGAGAAAATCCAGGCAATCCTATGCTTAAAAGGTAAATGTTATAAGATGGAACACCAAAACAACAATCCCTGAAGAAAAATTTAGTAAGTTGAATTCCATTAGTCTAAGATTTTCTTTTCTATGGAAGACACTATAAGAGGGTGTAGTGAAACATTGAATATTGGGAGAAAATCTTTTTCAATGGAATACTGTTTTATAGGAGTGCTATAGCAGGGTAGATGTGGTTCTATTTTCAGCTTTTTGAGGACCTCCATAGTAATTTCCTTAGTGTCTTGGCTAGTTAATTTCTTACCAACAGAACATAATGGTCGCCTTTTACCTGTATCAAAAACATTCCAACATTGATGGTTTCTTTTTTGTGTGTTTGTGAAAATTCATATATTTTTATTTTTTTGAGAATTTTACATGTGCATACAATGCATTTTGGTAATATTTATTACCAAATATTTTCCCTCTCTCTTTCAATATTGACTTCCTCAACTCTGTGTCTACTTCTATTTTTATTCATACACACTGAGTCCATTGTGTGCAGTCCATAAATTCATGAGGTTAGGACATACAGAGAAATGTGACTTGACCTTTCACGGGCCACAATCTTAACAAAAACTGACTTACTCTCCCCCAGAAATCACCAACAATCAACAAATAGAGCTTTAGCTAAGAATGAACACATAAACTCTTTCCTTCTCTATTTTGGAAGGTAGAATGTTTTGATTTGGTGCAGGTCTTGTGCATGCATGTGTAGTCACTCAGTTCCTGTGTGCAAAAATCATCCCATGGTTTCCAACAGTCATCCACTATCCTTGTCTCTTACAATCTTTATGCCCACCACTACTGAGAGGAAGAGATGTGATGTACATGCCCATTTAGGACTGAGTACTCCATGATCACTTGTTCTCAACACATTGGCCAGTTGTGAGTTTCTTTATTACTGCTGTCCACTGTATGAAGAAATTCTCTAATGACATCTAACAGTCACACTAACACACACTTATACACATACAGATGGCAATTTGATACGATGTCTGTACAGCAAAACATTAGCAGCATGTTCATTACTGGGACCTATAAGCATCCTAAACATGGTTCCTTGGCTAAGAAGTAGGCATATGTTTCCTCCTGTGGAGAAGGCTGTGATGATGTTTTCTTGATAACTGCCTTTCTGACTGGAGTGTGATATGACCTCCATCCCTTGATTTATCCCCAAAAAGTGTCCAAGTATCAAATATATACTTGCTCATCCAATTTTAACACAGTATTTTTCCAGCAGCTAAATGATGGGACAAATTCATTTGTCCATAAACAGACAAATGGTAAAGAAAATGTGGTTCATATTTAGAGTGCTGTTTTGGTCATAAAGAAAATTAATCCATAACAGTTTGGAAAAGTAGAGACAATTGGAGACAAATATATATTGCAAATGTAGTATCAAAAAGAGAAATATCACATTTTTTCTAGTTGTCTTAGATTTTATATAGATATATTAAATCATATGTGATGGATGATATGAAAGAAGACATTTTTAAGGAGGAAAGAGGTAGAATAAGAGAGGAATGGTGCAAATCTACAGATAGTAGTACATAGAAGGATACTAAAATGTTCTTATACATGTACATGAAGTTGTCAAATACAATCAGCATCATGAAATCAAAATTACACTTACAGAAGATCGATATACACCACATACAATGAGTTATACAATTCAACAATAGGAACATAAATAGTTTGATATTTTAATGACATCTCAAAAGAACAAATGTGGCTTATATGCAACAAATCACCAAATACTGTGCACTGCTCCACATCTTTTCTCATAAAAATAAATATGCTAATAGAGTAATCACTACATGCTTAGACTAGCCAAAACCCAGAACACTGAGGGAATCTTAAACATAAAAGACAATAATAATTCTCACTGATTGTCAAAATCTAAAGTACTATAGTGCTTTTTGAGGGCAGTTTGGTAGTTTCTATTTTTAATGTTTTTTTTTTCTTTAAGTGTTTGAATATTTGGCCTATATGTATGTCTGTACAACAAGTGCATATGATGCCTGTGAAAGCTAGAAGAGTTTATCACATCTTTTGGAAATGATGTTGTGAGACACCATGTAGGTAATGAAAAATGAACCTAGGTCTGAAAGAATGGTTAGTGCTCTTAACAGGTGAACCATCACTTCAGGCCCCAAGTTTGATAGTTCTTAATTCAACATACTCTTAGCTATGGTACAGCAACTGTACATTTTGTTAATTACCCAAGCCATTTGAAGATTTGGCTTCTCAAAAATTTGCATAGATGTTCAGACAAGCATATTTATTATTGCTAAAACTTGGAAGCTGTACAGGTGTTCATCATTAGGTGAATGATAGAAATATCCTTGTAAATCAAGAGAATGGAGAATTGTTTAATGCCAATTATCAAATTGTGAAATGATGCAAAGGAAATTTAAGTACATCTCACTAGGTAAAAGAACTCAACCTTAAAGCCTACATACTACATTTTTATAATGATATGACATCAGGAAAAGAGAAAGCTAAGGAGATATCAAAAGATCAGTGGTGATGTGAGGCTAACACTTTGAAAGGAGTGGTTATAGAAACATTGATGAGCTTGGTGCCACAGAACTATTTTGTAAGATACTGTAATGACAACTACCTTTAATTAAAATGTTGCCTGACTCACAGAATACATAACATTAACAATGCACCTTCATTATACTGTGGACTCTAGATAATAATCATAGTTAAAAATAAATTCCAAGTGTTTTAACACATTGCAAATCCAGTGAACATTGCAACTTAACTCCTTGCAACTCCAACAACATTGATAATAGGCACATTTACTCATAGTGAGAGGGTGGATAGATAAGAAACATCAATTCTATACCTTCAGTTCTTCTATGAATCTAAAATTGCTCTTAAAAAGAAAACCATCTATAATTTATCAGAATTCTTCAAAAAGGCCAATAAATGCCAAAATTGTGGCTTATAAAGTTTCCTTGTGCATTCTAATTAGTTTCATTCTCATTTACAACTATTGTCCTGTTTCTACTAACAGTGAGATCCCTTAGATTCCCAAACTTCATGGTTCTGCTGCAATATCATGAGTTCCTAGCCCTGTGGTTGAGAGAAGTGATTCTATCTATGTGCACACAGAACACTTTTCATTCCACAGCTACACTCAGCAGCCTGTTTTTGACTTTATGTAAGCAATGCCAGTTTGTTGGCTAGCAATCAGTTCATAATAAGACTTTCCAACTCCAGATCCCTGTCTCCATAAAGCTGATCTAGGAATTCATCTCTATATCCACCTGAAGTACACTGGACTGAGTAAGGCCTGGTGTTATGTTCATTTAAAAATTATCTGCATGCTTGGGGGCAGTCAGTGGGCCATGTTCTCCTAGTGCCCCTGGTGCCCTCCATCCTCTCTGACCCCTATAATCTTTCCTATATTTATATAATTTAATTATGTAACTGGGAATAACCGAGGCATTAAGCAATGTCTGCTGGTGTTTTAAATTGATCTGCTTGATTCTGAGAATAAGAATGAATTATACAGGAAGTATGTTTGAGTATGTATGTATTGTATTCAAACATGTACACTTACCTATTATCAGTATAAACCAAAATTTGAAGGGATGGACAAAGTAAATCACAGAGATATCTGACATAAGGAATTATAAGCAACCATGAAAGTCAAGGTCAAATATGTTAGAAATGGCCTTTACACTCCAGGAATAATGATTTAATCAATCATGGCAGTTTAAACTCTGTTCCACACCACTAAATAAGAGGTCTTAGACTGCTAGTGTTGGTGAATATATAGCATGTATGAAACAAAGAAGCTGTACACTATTCCCTACATGTCCTCTACATATAGAGTCTCTAATAATCCAGTTAAATTAAAGTTACTACTTCAATTCTGTGAATCATTGCATTGAATTATCAAAGCTGAAGAAGAACATGCAAATTTATAGCAGATGAAATGTCAATGTAATTGGCTACTAGTACTTGGAACTGGCATCCCAAGTGATACCAGCTTGTTGAATAAAGCTAAACTATGGCCCCAGTATAAATCTAGATACTTAATGGGATGATTGAATGGAATTGTGCTGTTAGACATTATGTTAATATAGAGTAATTTTGTTCAAAGCTTTATTCCTTTGGAAATGTGTGTGTACACACACACACACACACACACACACACACACACACACACCCCTTACCACTTCAGCTTCACTTTTAAAGGAGAGTGTGTGTATCTTATCCCTCTGTGTTTACAGCTTGACAATATAGCCAAGACAGAATGTACCTCAAATGGGTATCTGAAATCTTTCGAAGCTTCTAGACTGTAAGGGCTCTACATTGTTAGACCACTGTCTGGCACCTTGTGCATTGTTTCTAGACCATCACAAATTAAGCGCTGGCTTCATTTTTAGTTTTCTATTCAGTGTCCATCAGAAGTAGTTCAGTTCCTAGCTCTGTTTTCATAATCCAAATTCTAAAAGTTTTGTGCAGTGCACCATGAAGCTGAACCACTTTTTAGGTATTTCTGGGGATTCGTTATTAAATTAAAAATATGGTATTTGGGTGTAATTAGCTATTGTCATTAAGGGAATTTGAAGAAGGAAGGTGTAAGATTTTTTGTTAGATCAGATGTCAGTAATCCACAGAAAGCATTGTGCTATTAATATTAAAATTATAGTTGTGCTGACTTACAACACCATCTGCCAGTAGATTCCCCTGTAAAGTTCTATCCAGTTCCAAGAGTACATTTAAATTCCCAGTATGAGTTAGGAAAACCTTTTATGTTGTTTTGTTAGGAACCATTATTCTTCCATGTTCCTCTCCCGAGAATCATAGTCTCCCTTTCATGCTTTATGTAGCCCCAGGTCCCTGTACAGTGCCAACTTTTATTTTCATAGCAGTGACATCTATTGCTTTTTAATTGGCTCTTCAGTGGGATACTTTATCTTGCTTTTCACTGGACCCATTGTACAACTGAGTCATCAAACCATGTAATGTTCTATGACAGAGGTAGAAAGAGTCCATCAATCCTTTTATGTGAAAATTTGATCTCATGAGTCAAGTCGATGAAATCTTGTGTTTTGTTATATTTCACAGCTTAATCAAACAGTACCCAGTATGGTAACTTTGTGCCATCTCTTCTCAAGGCTGGAATACTCATTATCAAGATGAGGCAAAGAACACATTTCAATAAATGTCATTGAGTTGTACAGAGGATAACTCTCTGACTTCTGACGATCTAGATTTAATTTACTCCTGAAATTCACAATCTGCACTTATTTCTCAGTAACTCTTCCTTGGAATCAATTCTTGTGTCTCTAAAAACAACGATTCAGGGTAGTTTTGTTCAGTAACTCCAAGATGAGGGTGGTGAACCTCAAGGGAGAATCGAGCTTGAAATTAGATGCCTATGTTCTGTAACTCTCAAAATACAAGTCTCTGGATACTTAGTCTACTAATTTATGGGATATCACTTGGCTATTCTAGATTTAAAAGTCTATTAATACCTAAAGATCACTTCTACATGTACTATGTGTATTATGTTTTATACATGCATGATTTCTGAAAAGAAGATAAAATATTTATTCCATCCTGATTAAGTGCTTAGTATCAGGACACCATGAAACATATTTACCTATAGACCAATAAGAGACTTCAGATGTGTCAAACCTGACAGAACTGCTAGTGAGATTTCTCTTACCATGTGTTCCAGCCTGAGTTCGCCATTATTTTGGCCCCGGTGATTCAGGGAAGGAACATCAGAAGGTCAATGAGATCATTATTCTGTCTTCTATGCCACCAATGTTTATTTTTAATTTGAGACTGGTAAGTAAAGCTTTAATAGGATTTTAATGACATGTTGGACACACTTCACTGTCCAGAGATGTGGCATCATATTCACCATTGTCATTATCTAGATTAATTATCAACACCAGATAGTATCATTAGAGTAATGTGAAAATGGGAGAGGTTGTAAATGAAATTTTCTAAGCAGAGAGAACAGAGAAAAACAGCACTTGATATACAATTGTTGAGAGCTTGTTTCTAATTCTTTGTGAATTTTCTTATTATTGTGAATCTGCCTGAAGTAATTCTAGACTGAACTTAGTTTGTTTAAATTCTGAGGTCAATTTATCCTCTTTAAAGGTGGACAACATTTCTAAGTACCATAGTGGTCGTAAAGGAGAAGGAAAGAACTCGTTTCATTTATTTTTGAATTTTTCATGTTCACACAAAGAAGTGGTTAAAGTGTGGTTAAGGCAAGATTTTTGCATAATTGACAAAGCTCACTCACAGCTTGGTTCAGTTTGAGGTTTTTATTAAGCAACAAAAGGAGAACATAGGAAGAGAAAATGTTTTGTTCAGCTATACGGCATGCATTTACTTATTCTATACTACCTGAAAATACATGCCATATTTTTTTGTGTAATTATACCTGTTTACTTTTAAATAGTATAATTAGCATGTACATATCTATGACATCTATAAAATTTGTATAATATTGAGTTGGGGTAAAAAAAAAAAAACACACTTAGAAACTTGAAGAACAAATAGCTGTGAAGATTATTTCAGCATTTGGAGACCAAACATGCCTATTTGATTTTGTGAAATCTAAGTGCATCAATTATTAAATCCACTATTACTTTATGTACTCCACTGAAAGTAAAAACTATACCAAACCACAGCTTTTAGTGCTGAACTACAGGGTAATGTATTCTCTTTGAAGACATTTTAAGTGGCAATTGCACTTAGCACCTGCAGTTTTAACAATGGATATAACTCAACTAAAGGGGTGACATTGAAAGTGTCTATGACTAACTTTAATCACAGACTGTCACTGACGAGTATGTCAACTGTGTTGTCTGACTGCAAGTGATCATAAAATGAATCTTGATTTCAGTGATGTGAAAAAAAATGAAAAAGAAAAAAACAAACTTTGTACCTTATTAAGCAAGGTATTCCAAATCCTAGTTTCTCCCATGCTATCCTTTATGCTGTTTGATATGTAAAAAAAAAAAAAAAAATAGATATTTGGATTCTTGAAATAGATGATACAAAAACACCCACCACAACTTAAGATTGTAAAGAACAATTTAAAACATCTTTGAATATTAATGAAAAGTTTACAAATTAAAGAGATTGCTACATAGCTTAAAATTTAATTTTAATTTTTGCAGTAATTTGACAGGAAAAAATAAATATTGGTGTATTTCAAAAGGAAGTAAATAAATATTTGAAAAATGAAATTGACAGTGTAAGTGTAAAACCTTAAACTAATCTCCATTGTTTCAGAATAACCATTATAAGTAGAAAAGGTTCAAGGAGATATGCAGAGTTTTGAATTGGGAAAATATCTGGATGGTACTCTACTTATTTTTCTAGTGATGTGATAAAATCCCATGACTAAGGTAACTTATAAAATAAAGCACTTAATTTGTGAATTATGGTTTCAGAAGTTTGGAGTCCATAATGGTGGTTTGAGGAACAGCAGCCAGGAGAACTCACTTCTTGATCTGAAAGCAAGACGGGGAGAGAAAGAAGGTGGTGTGTTGAAGACTGAGGATGGTGGAGAAAGAGCTGAAAGCTCATTACCCCCTCACCACCCCTACCAGGACAAGGCTCTTCTAACAAGCTGTATTTCCCAATCCTTCCAAAGAATTCCACCAGCTGGGGACTAAGTTTTCAAATATATGACACTATGACGGAACATTTTCATTCAAAACACTGCAAGTGGCTTCTTTAAAGTAGCTCTAGGAAGATACTATAGTTAGGTAATTATAATAAACTGATTTTAATTAATAAAAAATGAAATACTTCACAAAAGATAGGGGAAACTAAGGTATAATAATCAATTGAATGAGAAAGAGTAATGAAATGATTCTTTGGGTAAGATAGTATATTTCATCCAGAAGTGTAGTTAAATAAATTAATCTTTCTACAATAAAAGAAATATCCAACATTTGCATATGCTTCAGTGGATATCTTAGCCAAAGACTCCAGGACTAAGAAAAGATTCCCAATATTTCCTTAGAGCTGCCATCAAAGGAAATGTCTTGCATTCAACTGTTCAATTTTTGAAGAATAACATTGTGGAGTTTTCATATCACACCCTTCTCCTTAAGGTTCAGTGGTCTTCCTAGAAGAGCGGCTAGAGTGTGTGTTAAGAGAGATGGCTCAGAGGTTAAGAGCATTGCCTGCTCTTCCAAAGGTCCTGAGTTCAATTCCCAGCAACGACATGATGGCTCACAACCATCTGTAATGAGATCTGGTGCCCTCTTCTGGCCTGTGGGGATATGTGCAGACACAACACTGTATACATAATAAATAAATAAATCTTTGTTTAAAAAAAAAAAAAAAGAGTATGAGGTGGTTCCAAGACCGCAGGCAGACTGCAATTCTCCATACGCTGCCCCCACACCCATTTGCCCGAGACCCCCGCCACTTCCTGAGACTCAGAGACCAACCCCCAGCTCTCATCCACCTGGGGAACTCCCATCTGGACCAGAGCTCCCATCCACCCCAGAACTCCCATCTGGACCAGAGAGAAACCCTCCGGTGGACACTACAACCTCAATGCCTTGCCCCCACACTCATCTGCTGGAGACCCCAGCCACTTCTGGAGACTTGGAGACCAGTGTCCAGCATTCCATCCTGCCCCGGAACTCCCATCTGGACCAGAGCCTCCATCCTGTCCCGGAACTCCCATTTGGATAAGAGGAGCTCCCATCTGGACAAAATAAGGATACCCCAGGGACTTCCTGAGACTCAGAGTCCAGTCCCCCAGCTCCTATCCGGCCAGCACTCTCATCTGGACCAGAGCTCCCATCTGGCCCAGAGCTTCCATCTGGACCAGAAAGAGGCTCCCTAAATCTGTCAGCTCTGTCTGGACCAAGTACACTGATAAGACCAAGAACGACCCCATGAGGAGATGGGCAGACGCCAAGGCAGAAGTACATACAACAAAATAAAGAGCAATACAGCATCACCAGAAGCTAGCCCTTCTCCAACAGTTGGACCTGAACATCACGGAATGGAAGAAGAAGAAGAAAACAATCTAATAAGTAAAATCATGAAGAGGATAGAGCCTTATATAGAAGAAATCAAAAATAAAGTGGAGGAGTAGACAAACAAAAAATGGGAAGAACGCTATAAAAAACTAGAGGAAAGGACAATTAAAGCAGAAGAAAACAATAAGTCCCTGAAAGAAAATAATGAAAAAGCAATGGAAATCATGAAATGAATGGAAGCACATGAATTATGAACCAAAGGCTGTGGAGACCCCAGCTGGATCAGGCCCTCTGGATAAGTGAGACAGTTGAATAGCTTCAACTGTTTGGGAAGTATCCAGGCTGTGGGACCAAGACCTGTCCTTAGTGCTTGAGCTGGCTGTTTGGAACCTTGGGCTTACACAGGGACACATGCTCAGCCTGGAAGGAGGGTCTGGATCTGCCTGTACTGAATCCACCAGGTTTAAATGAATCCCCAGGGGAGTCTTGTCCCTGGAGGAGATGGGAATGGAGGGGAGGGCCTGGGGGGAAGGTGGGGGTGGGTGCGGGGAGGACAGAGGAAGCCATGGCTGATGTGTAAAATTAAAACACAAATATAATAATAATAATAATAAAAATAAATAAAAAAGAGTATGAGGTGGTTGATGAATTAAAAAGGAAGCAGTGTTTATCAGACACAAGAGTTCAAATGCATGTATCAACTCACAAGAATAGTGACTGCATGCACAAGACCTGTGCAAACTTAAGCCAGACAAAATCCAAATATGGAGGAGTCACAAATCCCATTACTAGTTCAGGAGCTATTGATATTTAACAGCTGGTGGTAGAGGTAGAGCCAGTTTACATCAGTGATGTCACCTTTTTGGTAGATCTGCAACACTCAAGAACAGACTCCACTTGCACAGTAAGAGAACAACATAAATTCACCTCAGATGAAGAAAACAAAATAAGATAAATTCTAAGTTGGGTAGTTATGGAGGGCAGAGGGGAGAGAGTAATCGAGTTTAAATGTGATCAAAATACACTGCATCAAAATTACAAAGAATTTGCTAAATGGACGTGGTATTAAAGCAACTATTGACAACTTTATGTTATACCCATTTCCCCATGCATCTCCTAGCTGTCACTAAAGAACCTTCTTTCTGTAATAAATGCCTATTTACACAGAAACTCACAACTGGTCATTGTGCAGTGAGTAAGAAACTATGGAGTGCTCAGCCTGAACAGATGAATCTATATCACAGCCCCTTCCTCTAAGAGTCAGAAATCTATGAGGAAGAGTTGGTGGAAGAACTGTAAGATCCAGATGAGGTAGTAACTATGATAAAAATGATATTTTCATACACATCAGGAAATATGCCCAATGAACACACAGTGATAATGACAAAATACACAAAATCTGAGAAAGCTAGAGCCAGACAAAAATCTCAGCAGGGAGAGTAGAGGGACTGTTGAGAATTGATAGGTGCTGGGAGAGGGATAATCAGTGTTCTTTAAGTTATGTTCCCAGGTAGTTTGACCAAGATCCAGTACATGGCCACATATTCAAGAATACATGGGCAGCACAAATTGCACCAAATCAGTGAGTTTAAGAAAATGAGATCACAAACTTGGCTTGATAGAAAAGAGTTTGGTGAATCTGGCAACAGTTTGAGGACAAACATGACTCAACTATTGACATGAAATTCTCAAAGAAATATATATATAAAATGGTAAACTAGAAAAAGTAGTGAGTACCTATAATCTCATAATGTTGGCTGTGGAGGCAAGAGGATTAAGATATCAAGGTTGCCGGGCGGTGGTGGTGAATGCCTTTAATCCCAGCACTCGGGAGGCAGAGCCAGCTGGATCTTTGTGAATTTGAGGCCAGCCTAGTCTACAAAACAAGTTCCAGGAAAGGCACAAAGCTACACAGAGAAACCCTGTCTGAAAAAACCAAAAAGAAAAAAAAAAGAAAAGAAATATATCAAGGTCATCCTCAGTCAACCAGTAGTCAAGGCAAAGTTGAAAACCATTCTACACACACACACACACACACACACACACACACACACACACACACACTCACTCACTCACACACAGCCTAAAGCAAAAGAAGTGACAAGTGATAAACTTTGAGTTTATAATACATATCTAAATACAATGTTGGCTTCTTATATCAGCACCAGCAAACTTATACTAGAGTTAGTGTGTTTATCTCATAGCTCTGCTTGGCAACTTACTAGCCCATTTGCTTGGAATATTTGCTGAACCTCACTGTGCTCAATAACATTATCTCATAATTTCACATGAGCTTGAAAGCTTTCCCATGGCACTTAAGTAGAACGAGTATCTAAATAAAGAAGCCATGTTCCTTTCCTCTTTTAGTGAGAATTGGACGTTGATCATTTTATGGAGCATATTAATATGGGAGCATCATGGCTAACAGAATATTACCATAATAAGAATTCCATATGGATGAGGTGGCATGGATTTTAGTTAATTAATATGTGTATGTATTTTAATTACTTATTTATCTTTTTAGGTTTAAGTATACTTTTATCATTTCTACTCTGTCACCAATTACTCCCAATCCTTCCTTCAATCTCCCATTCCCTCACAAATTCACACCATATTTTCTTTTTCTATATCTATATTGTTTATGTATACATGTGTGTCTGTGTATATATATATATATATATATATATATATATTACTTATGAATCCATTTAATGTAAAATTTATGAACATTATTTTAGTCGTTTCTGATAATTCTCTCTCTCTCACTCTCAAGTTGGTAATTATATGTAATTACTAATTTAGAGATGATATTTTGTGAGGATTCTGCCGTTCACATTAGGTTCTTAACTGGAATTGAAATTGTTCAGTGCTTTTGTGTTGTGTGGGTGGGAAGTAGTATGAGTGTGAATGGACCTGTGAGCCTGACATAACCCTCATGTAGAACTCAGAACAACTCCATGGAGTAAGTTCTCTCAGTATGAGTTTTGGGTGACAAGTCAGCACACTCTGTTAAAAGTGACTTTTGCAGCTCACCCAGCCTGCGGGCCTGACTCTAGACATCTTCAGGATAAAGGTTCATATATAAATTTATGTTTAAAAATTTATTGTTATTTATGTGTATACTCTGTGCAATACTACTTATATGTAGGTACTTTTGGAGGAAAGAAGAAAGGAGTTGAAGCTTGTGGAACAGCAGTCATATGTGACTGAAAATTGTCCATTATAACTTTGGGATCTAAATTCAGGTCTACTAGAAGATCAGGAATGACTCTTAACCCATGAATCATCTCTCTGGCACCTCCTCACACAATTTAGTGTGACCCAAATACTTAGTAGTGTTTTTAAGAGAATACATAATGTCTACATCTTTCTGTATCTTCTGTTTTATCTTATCTCTGTGCAGACATAAAACAAATGGTGGGATAATGTAGATATTTTGGCAAATTTAGGGAGTGAATTATAATTATTTGACAAGAAAAACTGTATTTAGATAATGTAGCATGATGCATGTCAAAAAATTATATCCTGGTGTGCAATTAAGCTCTAAGGCCACTTTGTGAAAAATGCCACTATTTGTAATGTGTTTTCTGCTGTATAAAGCACATGATGGAATACTCTTGAAAAATCCACTCTTGTAGTTCAAAGCTACAGATCACTGAATATAGTGCCAAGAAAATTAAATGTGTGCCCAACTAGCAAAATGCTGTAAGTGAATTTGAAGGCCTCTTGAGAGCACATCAGTCAGAAAAATGCCATCAACTCAGCACAGTTTACCTCCTGAGCGCCTTATAAGAAAGAATTATTGGGGAACCCAAGGTTAGGAAATTATAGCTCTTCTCTGGTATAAGAGCAGACTATTGTGTTTATGAGGCTGCCTCATTTAGGTTTCTTCTGAATACAAAGAGTTCTAAAATATATGTAAAATTTACAGTAGATTTATTCTGTCTTCAAAGAAGTTGGAATTCAGAGACTCTGTGACCCTCTGAAATTGTTAAGATGATTTTTAGCACACAATTATGAAAACTCCTTAGATTTTAGATGTCTTTGAATAACTTTGAATACAAAGGGGGAAATGAGTGCTTGCATGCAAGTCCTATTTATGTCAAATAAAGTTAAGCACTTTCTGTCTTCTATGTTAATTCTTATTTCACAGATGAGAACACTGAAAAACAGAAAGACAACAAAAGGACATTAATTAATTAAAACTAGAAAAAAAAAAGTAGTGGGTGAAGATCAGATAGTTAAAACTTACAGAGCTTTCCAAAGCTTGTGTAGTCAACCTCTGCCCCTCAAGACACAAAGGTCTATGTGGATCAAAGATCTCTGTGAAAGACATTAGAAAACCCAGATAGAATTCCCATCTACATTGGTTATCAATGATCTGAGTCAGGCTTTCAGTTTGCAAAGTGTTCCTTGAGTGCCTACAGTACATTGTTTTTGAGCTAGAAAAGGAAATATACAAAATATTCTGCTGAATTCAAAATTCAGAGAAATGATAATTTTCATATAAGTAGGGTCCAAATATTTCAAAGAACATATTTACATTAAAATATACTTATTATTTTCCCGAAGTTTAAATTTTTATGTCGCTAATCTGCTAGAAAAAGAGAAAACAAAGCATCAGAAAGCTGTTTTTCTTTTCCCTCAAGAATTTACAATCATAGTTTAAAAGAGACAGATGAAACATTTTAAGGAAGCCTTACCCACTGAAGTGAGTTGGTGTGACTCCTAGAGTTTTTCTTGCCTCACCTCCCATCTTCTTCTCATTACAGATGCATTTTGCAAATCTGGTACACATGCCTTTTTTAAGTGAAAAGCAGGATAATGTCTATCTTCCATTGTCTACTTTGTTGATTAAAAAAACATGAAAAGATTCAAAAGGCTGTTCAAAGTGGATCTGTCAGAATTTCCTGGTGGTTTAAAATGATCAAAGATTACTCTGAAGAAGAAATAGTCATAAAATTCATGAGGATAGAATGGGATGCTCTCCAAAGCTAGCCTCAGTGGCTATCAGAAACAGTGTACTGTGCACTGAGGAACGTAAAGACCTTTGTCCATGCATCTGATACAACTTTAAAACCCCTGGGGAAGGTATGTTAATCAGAACTCTTAACTAATTCTATAATACAAAATTTATCCTATGTCATAAAGCTCCCTTGTTTTTCTAAAATCCTTGCTGCTATTCTGGAACAAAAATAAATGTGTCTATACAGTCTCATATAACATTGGTTCAAAGATCTGTAGTCAATTGAAAGAGATGGCACATCATACTCAAAAGAGAATTTTATACTCAAAAGAATAGAGGTCACCACCCACAAAGGAGAAATGTTGAAAGTTTGTAAGGAGATTTTGTTAAAAAAATGTATGTATTTGGTCCCTGAGAATTATGAAAGCAGGTGGTCATTAGTAGTAAAAGAAAAAAAAAATAAAGAATAGAATCTTATTTAAAATTTCCCTTTAAAAAAAACAGATTAAAAAAGAAAGAAAAGAAAAAAAAAGGAAAGTTTTACTATGGCTGTTCTATAAAAGTTTCAAATCATTGTGTTTGATTATTAGTATATTAGTTATCTATGGCAGGTAATATAATGATGTGCTGCTGTAGCCATGCCCAATCAGGAGCTTAGTAGCATAGAGTTAATGCTGGGTTCATGGTTTCTTTTTTATCACAGTAACTCAGAGTCTCAGAAAGACTCAGTAAATGATTTATTGATTGTAGCCTATTGCCATGCAGGAAAAGTTCAAACTTCAGGAGATCAGAGTACTGCTAAATTTATGCACTGCAATTAAATAATACAATTTGTTTCTCTCAATATCCAATTGTGGCATGAATTCTAATTGGTCTTAATAATACAATCCTGGAATCAGATATCCAGGTAAAGGCTGAAAGATTGGAGGGGTAAAGGAGCAGCCAAAGTCACCTCATACCTCTCCGAATCCACCTACTGAAAGGGACCAAATTTATGTCTTTGCCCATATTAGATTCCTCTCTCGGCCCAGCCATATCACTTCCTGTCTGTACAGACCTCCAGACCTCTGTGGTTAACTAATGGCTAGCTCCACCCTCTGATCTTCAGGCAAGATTTATTTACTAGATCACAAACAAAATATCGCCATATCCAATGGCCAGGAAAACATTCTAGTAAGAAGAGAAACTGAACAACTTATTACTATTATTGTTTTTTAAATATCACAATGGCTTAACAACTGAGGTGATAAGCATAAGAATGAGACATAGAGTAAATCAAAGGAAATAAGTTGATGTATTTTTACTTTATACACACACACATACATACATACACACACACACACATACATACATACACATACACACTCACACACACACATACAACACACACACATACAAATACATACACACACACATACACATACACACACATACACACACATACAACACACACACACTCACACACACACACCACACACACACATACACACACACCACACACACATACACACACACACACACGCACACATACACACACATACACACACACACATACATACACACACACATACATACACATACACATACAACACACACATACACATACATACACACACATACACATACACGCACATACAATGCACACACAACACACACACACTCGCACACACACACCCACATACACACACACAACACACACCACACACACACACACACATACATACACACACATACATATACATACACACTCACACACACACATACAGCACACACATACAACACACACATACACATACATACACGCACATACAATGCACACACAACACACACACACGCACACACACCACACACACATACACACACACCACACACACACATACACACACCACACACACACACACACACCACACACATACACACACACACACACACACACACACACACACACACATCACACACAGATGAATGTGTATGATTATTCCAGGCTCGGGAGTAACAGAAGAGAATGCATAGGCATCAGGCTTGGTATGAACAAATACCATTTCTCAGAAACTGATGACTACATCATAAAGACAGCATATACATAGTTTAAGTAATTTACATGGAAACATACTCAAAGATAGCTACAAAAGATAAAAGAAACATATGAGAATCTTGACAATATTGGAAATATAAACCTTCATCTTAGGTATCTTACAAAACAGTAATTAAAGACTTGGCACATATTTTTCCTGAGAGTGTGTGACCTGATGGTGATAAGTTTTGTAATGTTCATTTATATACAGTGATGTCTCTGTGAATCAGACAGTCAGCAAATTCAATAACATACATACTCCTGACAGAAGTTTCTGTTGTGTACATTGGGGGCAATCCACCATAAATACCAATTGCACAAACATGATCTACTTGGAAGTATGATTGAGTTATGTCTGATGTTAAGTACCCAGCATTTACTTACCATGAGGTATTCCAGATTCCTGTCTTCCATGATAAAATCAATGGCTAACAGCTCGCACCCCTAAAAATCTGGTCCATTTCCCAAGTGAAGTGACCAAACTGACCAGATTTATCTTAGAAATTCCCTATTGTAATTATATAAACATTCTTTGTCATTGTTAAATAGTATCTCCTCATAACAAATCTTGCTTGTATTTTTCCTGAGAGTGTGTCCCCTGTTGGTGATAAGTTTTGAAATGTTTCATTGATACACAATATCTCTGTGAAACAGACAATACCTCATAAATGCAATAAGAAAAAAAAAAAACTGAGACAGGTACTAAAGAAAATAAAAATGCTTCGTTCCTTTAAGTGAGTATTTTTAATTGACTTCTTTACCAGAAAAACAAACAGAGCAGTGGTAACACTACAGAAATGAGTACCAAATATAGGATTCTTAAATATTGGGGGAAGTTAGTTTTCAAAAGGGAGGTCTAAATGATAAGGTTTCTTGTTCATTAATGGGCATTTTACATCATTATCCTGCTCTTAATGTCAAGCATGACTTACTCATTCATATGAAAGTAATACTGTGGGTATTTGCTTGATTTTATTGTTTTTGTTTTTCAGGGTAGTAAATGAATCCTTTCAGACATTCCAAGAATGACTGTAAATCCAATTTTCCACACAGTATTAATTAAATATTAAGAGTACTAAGAAGAAAATAGATTATTATGAAGAATATCTCTCTTTAAAATAAAAAATAAAAAGATTTTCTTCTATTGTAAAAACTGATTATTTGTCTTAGAGAATATACTTGTTCACAAGGAAGACATTTATCATACGAAAAACAAGCCAAAAGAAAATGATAATGTAAATAAATAAGTAAATGGACTAATTGCCTTTTAAAGAAAGGAGTAGAAGATGAAAAAACAGGAAAATTACAAGGGATTGGTATCTTACAAAAGCTAGCCAAGCACTAAGAATCCAGTTCTGGTTCTCCCCAGGCCCAAGAACACTTGCTTGTCGAAATTTCAGACTTATTTGGAATAGCCATTGAAGAAAATCATTTAAATATTTATTTTTTATTATTTTTAATTACTTGTGTACATATGTATGTGTGTACTTGTGTGCATACATGAGCGAAATTTCCATGGATTCCAGAGGTGTTGAATGACCTGGAGCTGGAGTTATAGGCATTTGTGAGCTGTTCATCCTGAGTCCTGAGTGCTGATGATATCAATTAATAAAAAGTATTCTATACTTATTTAAACATTATTTTGAAAGTTGAAATACTTGCTTGTTCTGAACCCTCAGATTTGTGACTTAGACATATACCCTACATAACAAATTATCTTGAATACACCCACCTGGATATTTAATGAACCTTGTTGATAGCAGTATTATATAACTAGAAACAAACTTAGATGCCCATTAACAGGAGAATGTCTCAAAAAATAATAAGATATTTACACAACAATTTCAGAAACAAATTCACTTGTGCAAGAAGTAAGATTTTAGATGTGCACATGTATATGTCAGTCTCAAAAATGTTGAAAATATTTCAGACTATTTACACATATTCATTAACATAATATACATGTATGTGTTTGACAGATGTCATTTTCAAGGAAAATAACATAATGGTTAGAATTGTACATTTTTAAAACGAAATAGAAATGAAAAAGAATTAATACAGTGGGTTCTTTTAAAAAGGAAGATATGATGAAAGGCAGTACACAATTAAAAATATTAAATATTAATTTATCTCTTGCTTGTGGTGGTGTGTTCTATTTCCATTATGCACATATATACAGCTATTCTTTTGTGACTCTGAAAAATCTTAAATACTCATTTATAATAGGCTGACAAAGCATGTATAAGACATGAATTTAGAGTGCTATGCTTACAACTCCATAGAGAAACCCTAAGGAATCCTAAGTGTTTACTGGCAAGTGAGTATTATGCCAGTTTCCCACCAACTGGGCAGTGGTTCTTTGATGGAAAAAGGATATGAAGTAGCAGCAATTTTCAGGAAGATGTAGAAGCATGCACCAGGAAGTGAAGGTAAAAGAAAAAAACATCTTTCAGGACTAACTATTCATATGTGACTGGAAAGCACAGGACAAGGGGAGAGAGAGATCTGAAAATGAAGAGCTGGTGGATTCACATTAGGTAGGCATGACTCTATTTTATTTTTATTTCTTGTCAAATCAGGTGTCATTTAACATATGTCAACTAGGAAAACAATAAACTTTCATATGAATCCAAAAAAACTTTATGATTTGAAGAAACAATTCACAAACAAAGGGCTTCTTTTATGGAGTATAATCTTTGGAGACAAACAAGGATGCTAAGCTGATAAAGGTCTAAGTTCAACCCCAGGATCCACATGGCAGAAGGAGACAGTCCAATTCTATATATGACCTCTGACATGCAGATATATGCTGATACACACAAAAAGACATAGATAAAGAAATAATAGAAATGACAATTTTAAAGACATGGTACATACAAATGATGAACTAGATATTCTTATGATTCCAGTTCCCAAGCTAAACCACCCATTGACACCCCCCTATTCAATACAAAGGAGCTAGTAAGAAAGTAAAATTTTTTTTATTAAGAATTGTTTTATTTATTTTATATAGCAACCACAGATCCCCATCTCATCTCTCATCCCCCTCTCCACCCCAGCCTTCCCCCACCCCACATGCCACCCACCATCCCCTCCTTCAAAAAGGTAAAGTCTCCCATGGGGAGTGAGCAAAGCCTGGTACCTTCAGTAGACGCAGGTCCTAGAACTTGGAGAATTAGGCTGTTGCTGTCTCTCAAAACACCACCCAGAGTGGGAGCAAAAGATTTTCCCCATGTGTTCTGGTAAACATAATACAAATAACAAAATAGACAACAAAACACCAGCTCAGACAAAGTCTCACACTTTAAAACACAGAAATCTTGAACATTGTCTGTGAATGTTAACTACCATAAAAATAAAGATACACCTGCCCTATTGTGTCCACAAGACACTTTCCTTCTTTTTATCTACACTTCTGCTCCTTTACTCTTTCTAATCCCACTTTCATGAAGATCCCGGAGCCTTGGAATGATGGAATATAATATAGTTGCCCCATTTAGGGCTGAGCACCCCACAGTCTCTTATTCTTTTCACATTTACTGGTTGTGGGTATCCATATCAATTATCATTTACTTCAACTAGAATCTTCTCCGACATTTGGCTGAGAAACATATCAGTCTAGAAATGTAAAAATGTTATTAGAAATCATCTCATACTATACCCATTTAGTAGAACAATTGGCATAGCTTCTCCCTAGGACATTTGACCTTTCTAGTCATGTATTCATGGGCAGATAATGGTGCTAGGTATGGGTTTAATCTTGCGGAGTAGACTATAAATCCAAACAAAAAGTTATTGGTATTCCTATGATATTTGTTCCCCTATAACACCTGTAGGTTTGTTTTGCTAGGACAGTCATTCAATAATTCTTAAGTCATACTGATGATTAGTTTTCTTATCTGATAGTATGTATGGACCCTCAAGCACCATTCTTGTCAAAGAAAAAGATAGAATCTTTCAGATGAGTACCAGCATGATTTCTCCATGTTCTCTTACCTCAAGAGCATTCATATATTTAATAAGTTTAATTAAATTTATTTTTCAATACTTTTCTTTAAAAACATGATTCAAAAATTAATAATAAGTATCAGGTTTGTCACATTTTTATTTACAACTATATGGGTATCTATTAAATGTATGTCCCACTCCTACATATCTTTGTCACTTCTCCTGTTAGTATTTGAACAAATAACTCCACACTAAAACCAGCTTGTTATCCACTTATATCCAAATACTTAAAATGCATCATATGTGCAATACATAAAGCACATTATTTTAATACACTGAGTACCCAAATAACAAATTGGCTTAGTGAATATTGAAAACAAATGAGAATCCACCAAAGAGCACAGAGAATAGCAAGGACATCTTCCTTGAAACACTGAGACATGTAGGTATGGAGGGAAGGCTTCCAGATTCCTGATTTACTGAAGGAGAAAGACGCTGTCACTGTTGGTTCCTCTGAATTATTTCCATAATAATAGTTCTAGTAGAAGAAACTTCAAACTGGACCCAACTTCTACTATTAACAATTGCAACTCCTTGGTAAGCAGTACTTTTTAAAGAAGAGTGATCCAGCCTCAATAGTAATACCAAGAAGATCCACCTCTTTTCCCCATGCTTATGTCTTACAGTTGTAGCCAGTGCCTCTACTTGAAAAAGCTAAGAAAGAGGATCCCTTTTTGAAGTAGCTTGCAAAATTTCAACTTGAGTGTCATGCAGCTGAACACAGCAGGGAAGTCTGATAGACTGGAGCCAACATCTGCATTAACAGAACAACAGAGTGTGTGGCTGCACATGAGAGCTTCCTCACGGAGTGCACAGCAGAAACTGTTGGGTGATATAGCACCAGGTAGCTGAGCGATTTTTTTGTCTTCTTGTTTACATCTGGGACTCCCTTCCTGTATCTGAATTAAAACAAGAATACTGAATGCACAGAATCTGGCAACACACAGGCAGAAACCCTGTTGCATTTAGAAATTTTGAAATATTCATATAAGGAATGGTAAATGAACAGGCAGGATTTGGCTTGAAACACATGAATCATAATACTGCCAAGAGGATCTAAATTCTAACATAATAAAAGAGTGTATTACTAATACATTAGCAACTAAGAAGCTTACTCACTGTCAATCAGTCATCTACTAATATTCTACTAGGTTAAAAATCTACTGTTCAAAATCTCTGATGGTGACCACTTATTGGGCTAAAGCATGAAATTGTTGTTTTATGAGTCTGAAATGGTTATGAATGAGCAGTTTCACATGATTCATGCTGTCATGCAGGTTGTACAATCAACTGAGAGCTATGGACCATCTGCACAACATATTTTAGAAAGGGAAATAGGTTCCTGGGCATGAGGAGAGACTTGAACTGTGATTAATGGTTCTAAGATATTGAGCTAGGGAGAGGTCTCAACCATTAAGATCCCTAGCTGTTTTCCAGAAGACCTGGATTTGATCCCCAGCACCCACACGGCTATTCAAAACATTTTTTAGTTCCAGTTCCAGGGAATCAAATTCCCTTCCCTGATCTTCATGGACACTAGGTACATACTTGGGTCAGGCAAAACACCCATTCAGACACAATTATAATTTTGAAAAATATAATTACAATTGTTTTATCAATTTTATCAGATTGTTTTTAAGCTGGCCAGCTTTGAATCACTATAATTACTCTAAAGAAAGATATTTATTAAACCATATTTCTAATGGTTAAGAAATCTATGGAATCAAATAGATTTGTGAAAATACTTCTGTGTTATTTACAACTTTTTTTCCCCACTCTGTGTCAAAACACATGAAAGATACAACAAAAGAGAGGAACATTTATTTTTGGTTCATAGTTTCAGGAAATTTCAGTTTAATTGGCACTGCAGGTTTAGAACCAGTGTTCAAACATGCAAGATTTGAGGAGCAATTCATACTAGAGCCATAACATGCTCTTTGTTATGTCTAGAATTTGCAACTGCACATATTACTTAATTTATTTGTGCCTTGAGATCAGTACTTTCTGTATTCATTAAGTGGAAAATAAATTAGCCACTAAGCAGGACTGCTGCAAGGATTGGAGGAAACGATGCAGTTTTAAAATGCATAACAGAGCCTAGAACACAGTGAACCCTCATAATGATAGCATTTATACTTCATGTTATTTTTTCTAAAGATTGTTAATCCCTAATATATGGCTTTCATTATTATAAAATGAATTGTAATATGTAGAATGCATGGAATAGTTTCTAGAATAAGTATTATATGTTCTATTTTTTGTATTAAATAAGACTGATTGTCATGATCATAGATATAGCTATATTATTGGTGTTGTTATTTCAGGACATTATTATTTTGTTTCAACTAAGAATTTTAAGGTGGTAAAATATATTACATAGCTTGGAATAGTACTTTTCTTAAAAGTAGATTTGTGTGTGTGTGTGAGAGAGAGAGAGAGACAGACAGACAGACAGACAGACAGATATATTCATGGTCTGAATATCTCTCTCTCTATTTCTGCTATATCTATAGTACCTAGAATAATGAAAGCAC